>NC_061514.1:56353126-56423490 GCF_022539505.1 Lolium rigidum | reverse complement strand
GCCGCCCGAGGTTATAGGTGTGTTAAGGACTGCTCGCGCGACCATCTCTTCTGCTGACAGGATTTCCTCCGAGGAAGGATCCCTGTGGGGTCGCACCCGAGACATTGGAGATCCTTGATGGGATGGTTGAGGATCAGATTGGCTGGTTGGTTCTTCAGATCCAGTTTGTCCCTGCGCTGCTATCGTTGCGAGGACCTGCTTAGGCTGGGCGGAGTCGACTTCAGGCTGATCACTGTATCCGTATTCCCTTATTTTGCGAACGAAGTCATCAGACTCCATGGAGGGGGTATCTCCGGAAATTGGGCTCAGATTGCCCAAAATCGACTCTTCAACCAGAGTTTCGCTCTCTCCGACAAGCTCAGCCTGATCCGGATCCGCGTTGTGTTTCGGTGCCTCTACCTGCTCAGGACCAGCTCCGTCTTCTTGAGGGGCGGTTCCGGCGGTATGGGCCAAGAAGTGTACGAAGTGGCACCTCTGCTTTTCTAACACCTGGGAGACCCAGGCGGATCTGCATTGGTCTTCCACCTTTGTTTCCTGCTCAGGGGCGGATTGGGTGGGCTTTGAAATTTCCAGATCCAAGGCGGAATCTTCCTTGGGAAGCTCCTGCGTCTCAGATCGGATCTTCGCGACAGCGTCCAGCTCTGCGGCGGTCGCGTCTGCGTTACTTACCAGTGGGTTTCCGTCGGAATCGACGGTTTCCCCGATGAAGATGTGTATGCCGCCAATTGGGACGATGGAGAGCTTGACGGGGTTTGTCCTAGCCGGAATCCAGCACTCATCCGGAGGGACGATCGGCCGATTCCCGGCGTAAAGGACGCGCCCCACAGCGATGGTGTCGTCGTAGCTTCCCATGGCGGAACCCTCCCGGTTCCGGCCTCCAGACGCCACAGGCCCCACGGTGGGCGCCAGCCGTCGTTGCCTAATCGACGGTACCCGGAGGAGGGATCCTCACGAGGGGAGAAGAAGTAGGGGCCATAGGGCGGAGTGCTCTCGGGACGGTGGTACGCGAGTTACCCAGCTTCGGAACACCCGCACGATGACAGGGGCCTACTGCTGCTTGTCTGGAATTATCTGGGCGCTTTCGCGTTGTTACAATGAGTTGTGGTTGTCCCTCTAGGGCTCCCGGGATCCGGCTTATAAAGGCGCACGGATCTAGGGTTTACACGGAGAGTCCTAGCCGGATTACAGATAGCCTAGCTACGGTACAATATCTTGCCGTGCACGTCACGGATCCGCCTTCCATACACGTCGTACTGGATCCGGGTTCCTCATGGGCCTCCATGGATCCGGGTTACTCCTATGTCGGCACGGATCCGGCTTATCGATCTCGGGCTGGACTTCTTCCTTCATGATCAACAGCAACTGGGCCGCCCGATGGGCCACATGCCTCATCACCGTCTATGGGCCACCCGGGCTTGCCGGATCTAGGCACTGTCGATGGTACACCCATGAAGTATACCCACAACACTTAGCGTACCTAAGACTGTTTGGTCCGACTCTTCCGCTTGTTCCAAAGATGTGCAATTCAGCTTTCCATAAGGCTTTCCCCTCTTGTTGTTGTTGTTGTTATAGTTGCGGTTGCTGTTGTTGTTGTTGTTGCGGTTGTTGTTGTTGTTGTTGTTGTTGTTGTTGTTTCCACCTCGTCCTCCAGAGCTCTGTCCGCTCCAAGACGCCTTGTTTGGACACTCCGGCTTGATGTGCCCTTCCTTCCCACAACCATAACAGATGATTACGGGTTTCGACAATCCTTCCGCAAATGACCTCTCGAGGCCACAATTGTTGCGGATGATCCGGTTAATTGGATTCCGACTCGACCTCCCGGTTGTATTGATTACCGGTAGTAGGTCGGTATCGGGGTTTGAAACTCCGATCCAGGTGTTGGTTTACCGATTGGGTACTTCCTTGGCTCTATACGAGCCCTCTTCCTCCTGTCCTCTTGGACTTGCCGGTAATCATCCTCGAAAGTGATTGCCGAGTCAATCAGTTCCTGGAATTCGGCAGTCCGTGCCAACCTCAGTTGCATCTTCATTTATGGATTCATGCCTTTCATGAACCGCTTCTTCCTTTTCTCCTCTGTATCTACATCCTCAGGTGTATACCTGGATAACCTGTTGAAATCCCGAACATACTGCATGATGGGTGCAGTATTCTGTCTTAGTTCTTCAAACTCCCTCTTCTTCAGCTCCACCACGCTGTCCGGAACATGAGCATCCCGGAACTTCTTCTTGAACTCCTCCCAGGTGAACACCTTATCAGGAGGGTGTACTGCTACAAGGTTCTCCCACCATGACGCTGCTGGTCCTGACAACGGATAAGTGGTATATCCGATCTTCTCCTCATCGTTGCAACCAACGGTCTTCGACTTCCTTTCCGTATCCATAAGCCAATCTTCAGCGTCCATTGGTTCTGGAGCTGATGTAAATGGTAGTGGTCTTGCATTTTGGAAGTCCGATAGAGTTACTCCCTTGCCTTCATTACCCCTATCATTGATGACGTGGGTAAAGAAATCTTGCATGTTCTTGCTCTGGCTTTCCCGGTAACGCCTCCTATCTTCCTCCATTGACCTCATATACTGTTGGAAGTCTGGGTGCATCATTGGGTGTGGTGGTGGTGGTGCGTTCTCTGCTCTAGCTGCTGCATCTGCCTCCTCTTTCTCTCTTGCTTCCCGCTCTCTGTGAGCCTCTTCGGTTTCTACTAACGCCATTTCCCCCTAGTCCTGTAACAAAGAGCGATTACTCATAATTACATCATGCAAATGCTTTCTGAGCTCAACTCAATGCCCAGAACTAGTCACACAATGAAATCAAGAAGCAAATACAAAACAAACATTTATTATGCATATACTTTGTATAATACATAACACACTCACAAACTTATATTACATGTGGTACATATAAACCACTTATTTGGCTCAAAGCCCAAGCCAACGGGAATTTAAAATACGCTCTAATACAATACCACCTAGATTACTTTATTCTTCCTCGAAGCTCTACTCCTCATCATCATAGCTCGCCTCCGCGTACATCCCTGGGGTCCATCCGGTACAGCGGTTTGTCCTCCGAACACCGTCCGGAATGAAGGTTCTTCCCGTAGGTATGTAGTCTGAATCGGACGAAGTGCCGAGACAGAGATCTGTCATGCCAAAGTAACTAGATAAAGACTCATACATATCCCCAGTGGAATACAGCTCCTCTTCTCCTGTCATCCATGGAGGATTCCTATTCACTTGACCCCTCATCTTCTTCTTCTTCTTTTTCTTTGTTCCAGAACTCTCACCTACGACGTACTGGGATGTTTTGGGTAACCCCATCTCCAAATCTAAAGAAATGGAGTTGGTGTCTTTCTCTTCCTGCCCAAAGCTTTGGTTAACATTCTGGTTAACCGTGCCTCCTTCATCCCCTGACTCACAAGTGATGGGTTCTCCTTCATCTCCAAATGGTTCCCCGAAACGCCAACCAGTCGAATTCTCGATTGGTGACTCCGAGCAGATTTAGGTTCCTGGAATCATCTCCCCCATATCCAGACTCATATGATGCTGACACATGTGGATAATGTGGAACAAAGTTGGGTGTGAGTGGATCTTTATGGGATAACTGGTCACTCAAATCTACATAGCTGTCTAGGCTAAAGAAAGGTGTAGTATGTTGTGGTTGTGCCCTCAAATCACGCATCCGAGTTTGGACTTTTTCAGGGTCCGTGAACTCAGCTAGCATGTGGTCAATCTCACCTCTCATCTTCATGTGTAAAAGGTACATCGTGGTCAATAAAGACTTACAGCTATCCATGTGTTGTGTTGCGGCTTCGGGACTTACGTGTGCTAACACCAAATGATTCGAGTGGGATCCTCATCTTCCTCGGCATGAGGTATATGAGAAAACTCTGAACATAGCAGTTCTACTGACTTGTGCTGCCTTATCTCAAGGATTGCCTTGAATAGGCCCATGTGGTAGGCTGTGGTGATAGTTTTGGCTTCTCCGTATGGCATTATACGACTCATCAGCAGTTTTTCCGGTAGTTGGACCGATACTCTGCACTTGGCTAGGATTTCCCCATCATAGTAGGTATACTTGATAACAGGTATCCGTGGATCACAATTAAGTTCCTTCAGCATCCCACACAGGAGAGCTATTATTGGTCCATTGATGGCGTGTAACTCACACGTTCGTTGGGAACCCCAAGAGGAAGGTATGATGCGCACAGCAGCAAGTTTTCCCTCAGAAAGAAACCAAGGTTTATCGAACCAGGAGGAGCCAAGAAGCACGTTGAAGGTTGATGGCGGCGGGATGTAGTGCGGCGCAACACCAGGGATTCCGGCGCCAACGTGGAACCTGCACAACACAACCAAAGTACTTTACCCCAACGAAACAGTGAGGTTGTCAATCTCACCGGCTTGCTGTAACAAAGGATTAACCGTATTGTGTGGAAGATGATTGTTTGCAAGAAAATAGTAGAATAGTATTGCGATAGATTGTATTTCGAGTATAGAGAATTGGACCGGGGTCCACAGTTCACTAGAGGTGTCTCTCCCATAAGACAAACGAGCATGTTGGGTGAACAAATTACGGTTGGGCAATTGACAAATAAAGAGGGCATGACCATGCACATACATATTATGATGAGTATAGTGAGATTTAATTGGGCATTACGACAAAGTACATAGACCGCCATCCAACCGCATCTATGCCTAAAAAGTCCACCTTCAGAGTTATCATCCGAACCCCTTCCGGTATTAAGTTGCAAAGCAACGAGACAATTGCATTAAGTATGGTGCGTAATGTAATCAACAACTACATCCTTAGACATAGCATCAATGTTTTATCCCTAGTGGCAACAACACAACACAACCTTAGAACTTTCATCACATCGTCCCGAGTGTCAATGCGGGCATGAACCCACTATCGAGCATAAATACTCCCTCTTGGAGTTACAAGCATCTACTTGGCCGGAGCATCTACTAGTAACGGAGAGCATGCAAGATCATAAACAACACATAGATATAACTTTGATAATCAACATAACAAGTATTCTCTATTCATCGGATCCCAACAAACGCAACATATAGAATTACGGATAGATGATCTTGATCATGTTAGGCAGCTCACAAGATCCGACAATGATAGCACAATGGGGAGAAGACAACCATCTAGCTACTGCTATGGACCCATAGTCCAGGGGTAGACTACTCACACATCACACCGGAGGCGACCATGGCGGCGTAGAGTCCTCCGGGAGATGATTCCCCTCTCCGGCAGGGTGCCGGGGGCGATCTCCTGGATCCCCCGAGATGGGATCGGCGGCGGCGGCGTCTGCGGAAGGTTTTCCGTATCGTGGCTCTCGGTGCACCGGGGGTTTCGTCACGGAGGCTATTTGTAGGCGGAAGGGCAGGTCAAGAGGCGGCACGGGGCCCCACACCACGGGGCCGCGCGGCCAAGGGGGGGCCGCGCCGCCATAGGGTGTGGCCCCCTCGTGGCCCCTCTTCGTCTCTCCTTCGGACTTCTGGAAGCTTTGTGGCAAAATAGGACCCTGGGCGTTGATTTCGTCCAATTCCGAGAATATTTCGTTACTAGGATTTCTGAAACCAAAAACAGCAGAAAACAACGAGCGGCACTTCGGCATCTTGTTAATAGGTTAGTTCCGAGAAAATGCACGAAAATGATATAAAGTGTGAACAAAACATGTTGGTATTGTCATAAAACAAGCATGGAACATCGGAAATTATAGATACGTTGGAGACGTATCAGCATCCCTAAGCTTAGTTCCTACTCGTCCTCGAGTAGGTAAACGATAAAAGATAATTTACGAGGTGACATGCTACCAACATAATCTTAATCATACCATTGTAAAGCATATGAGATGAATGCAGCGATTCGAAACAATGTAAATGCAATGAGTAAACAATTGAATCATATAGCAAAGACTTTTCATGAATAGTACTTTCAAGACAAGAATCAATAAGTCTTGCATAAGAGTTACTCATAAAGCAATAAATTCTTAGTAAAGGTATTGAAGCAACACAATAGAAGATTAAGTTTCAGCGGTTGCTTTCAACTTGTAACATGTATATCTCATGGATAGTTGTCAATGCAAAGCAATATAACAAGTGCAATAAGCAAGTATATAAGAATCAATGCATAGTTCACACAAATGTTTGCTTCTTGAGGTGGAGAGAAATAGGTGAACTGACTCAACAATAAAAGTAAAAGAATGGTCCTCCATAGAGGAAAGCATCGATTGCTATATTTGTGCTAGAGCTTTTATTTTGAAAACATGAAACAATTTTGTCAACGGTAGTAATAAAGCATATGTATCATGTAAATTATATCTTACAAGTTGCAAGCCTCATGCATAGTATACTAATAGTGCCCGCACCTTGTCCTAATTAGCTTGGACTACCGGATCATCACAATGCACATGTTTTAACCAAGTGTCACAAAGGGGTACCTCTATGCCGCCTGTACAAAGGTCTAAAGAGAAAGCTCGCATTGGATTTCTCGCTATTGATTATTCTCAACTTAGACATCCATACCGGGACAACATAGACAACAGATAATGGACTCCGCTTTTATGCATAAGCATGTAACAACAATTAATAATTTTCTCATTTGAGATTGAGGATATATGTCCAAAACTGAAACTTCCACCATGGATCATGGCTTTAGTTAGCGGCCCAATGTTCTTCTCTAACAATATGCATGCTTAACCATAAGGTGGTAGATCTCTCTTACTTCGGACAAGACGGACATGCATAGCAACTCACATGATATTCAACAAAGAATAGTTGATGGCGTCCCCAGAAACATGGTTATCGCACAACAAGCAACTTAATAAGAGGTAAAGTGCATAAGTACATATTCAATACCACAATAGTTTTTAAGCTATTTGTCCCATGAGCTATATATTGCAAGGTGAATGATGGAATTTTAAAGGTAGCACTCAAGCAATTTACTTTGGAATGGCGGAAAATACCATGTAGTAGGTAGGTATGGTGGACACAAATGGCATAGTGTTGTTTGGCTCAAAGATTTGGATGCATGAGAAGTATTCCCTCTCGATACAAGGTTTAGGCTAGCAAGGTTGTTTGAAGCAAACACAAGCACGAACTAGTACAGCAAAACTCACATAAAACACATATTACAAGCATTATAAAACTATACATCGTCTTCCTTGTTGTTCAAACATCTTACTAGAAAATATCTAGACCTTAGAGAAACCAAATATGCAAACCAAATTTTAGCATGCTCTATGTATTTCTTCATTAATGGGTGCAAAGTATATGATGCAAGAGCTTAAACATGAGCACAACAATTGCCAAGTATCACATTACCCAAGACATTTATAGCAATTACTACATGTATCATTTTCCAATTCCAACCATATAACAATTTAACGAAGAAGAAACTTCGCCATGAATATTATGTGCTAAGAACACATGTGTTCATACGAACCAGCGGAGCGTGTCTCTCTCCCACACAAGCATGATGTAATCCAATTTATTCAAACAAAACAAAAAACAAAAACAAACCGACGCTCCAAGAAAAAGCACATAAGATGTGATGGAATAAAAATATAGTTTCAGGGGAGGAACCTGATAATGTTGTCGATGAAGAAGGGGATGCCTTGGGCATCCCCAAGCTTAGACGCTTGAGTCTTCTTGATATATGCAGGGGTGAACCACCGGGTGCATCCCCAAGCTTAGAGCTTTCACTCTCCTTGATCATGTTGCATCATACTCCTCTCTTGATCCTTGAAAACTTCCTCCACACCAAACTCGAAACAACTCATTAGAGGGTTAGTGCACAATAAAAATTAACATATTCAGAGGTGACACAATCATTCTTAACACTTCTGGACATTGCATAATGCTACTGGACATTAATGGATCAAAGAAATTCATCCAACATAGCGAAAGAGGCAATGCGAAATAAAAGGCAGAATCTGTCAAAACAGAACAGTTCGTATTGACGAATTTTAAAATGGCACCAGACTTGCTCAAATGAAAATGCTCAAATGGAATGAAAGTTGCGTACATATCTGAGGATCATGCACGTAAATTGGCTTAATTTTCTGAGCTACCTACAGGGAGGTGGACCCAGATTCGTGACAGCAAAGAAATCTGGAACTGTGCAGTAATCCAAATCTAGTACTTACTTTTCTATCAAAGACTTTACTTGGCACAACAAAACACTAGACTAAGATAAGGAGAGGTTGCTACAGTAGTAAACAACTTCCAAGACACAAATATAAAACAAAGTACTGTAGCAAAATAACACATGGGTTATCTCCCAAGAAGTTCTTTTCTTTATAGCCATTAAGATGGGCTCAGCAGTTTTAATGATGCACTCGCAAGAAATAGTATTTGAAGCAAAAGAGAGCATCAAGAGGCAAATACAAAACACATTTAAGTCTAACATGCTTCCTATGAAGAGGAATCTTGTAAGTAAACAAGTTCATGAATAGCAAAGTAACAAGCATAGGAAGATAAAACAAGTGTAGCTTCAAAAATTTCAGCACATAGAGAGGTATTTTAGTAACATGAAAATTTCTACAACCATATTTTCCTCTCTCATAATAACTTTCAGTAGCATCATGAGAAAACTCAACAATATAACCATCACATAAAGCATTCTTATCATGAGTCTCATGCATAAAATTATTACTCTCCACATAAGCATAATCAATTTTATTAGTAATAGTGGGAGCAAATTCAACAAAGTAGCTATCATTATTATTCTCATCATCAAATATAGGAGGCATATTGTAATCATAATCAAATTCATCCTCCATAACAGGTGGTAACAAAAGACTACTATCATTATAATCATCATAAATAGGAGGCAAAGTATCATCAAAGTAAATTTTCTCCTCAATGCTTGGTGGACTAAAAAGATCATGCTCATCAAAACCAGCTTCCCCAAGCTTAGAATTTTCCATATCATTAGCAACAGTGGTGTTCAAAGTATTCATGCTAACATGTTCCATGGGTTTTTTAATTTTCGCATTAAACCATTCATGTCTTGACTCAGGAAATAGTACAAAGAGCTCACAGATGTTTTCCATTATGCCTAACTAGTGTAAAACAAGAAACAAAAAGATGCAATTGCAGGATCTAAAGGAAATAGCTTCGAGCACAAACACAATGGCGCCAGAAAAGTACTTTACCTGGAACCGAAGTATGAGTGCCTTTTACCTTTCCTCCCCGGCAACGGCGCCAGAAAAGTGCTTGATGTCTACTTCCCCCTCCTTTTCCTGTAGACAGTGTTGGGCCTCCAAGAGCAGAGGTTTGTAGAACAGCAGCAAGTTTTCCCTTAAGTGGATCACCCAAGGTTTATCGAACTCAGGGAGGAAGAGGTCAAAGATATCCCTCTTATGCAACCCTGCAACCACAAAGCAAGAAGTCTCTTGTGTCCCCAACACACCTAATAGGTGCACTAGTTCGGCGAAGAGATAGTGAAATACAGGTGGTATGAATATATATGAGCGAGTAGCAACGGTGCCGGAAAATAGCTTGCTTGGCGTGTAGTTGATGGTGGTAGTATTGCAACGAGTAGTAACACGATAAAACGATAAACAAGCAGTAGTAACGCAGCGGTATTTAGGAACAAGGCCTAGGGATTACACTTTCACTAGTGGACACTCTCAACATTGATCACATAACGGAATAGATAAATGCATACTCTACACTCTTGTTGGATGATGAACGCATTGCGTAGGATTACACGAACCCTCAATGCCGGAGTTAACAAGCTCCACAATTTGTTCATATTTAAGTAACCTTATAGTGTAAGATAGATCAACATAACCGGATAGATCACATCAATACCATCATAATGATAATTAACTCCACAATCTACAAGAGATCATGATCATAGCCTACGACAAGAACCACACGGTGCACACACTAGTCACCTTTACACACGTGCGGGAGGAATAGAACTACTTTAATAACATCACTAGAGTAGCACATAGATAAATTGTGATACAAAACTCATATGAATCTCAATCATGTAAAGCAGCTCATGAGATTATTGTATTGAGGTACATGGGAGAGAGATTAACCACATAGCTACCGGTACAGCCCCGAGCCTCGATGGAGAACTACTCCCTCCTCATGGGAGTAGCAGCGGTGATGAAGATGGCGGTGGAGATGGCAGCGGTGTCGATGGAGAAGCCTTCCGGGGGCACTTCCCCGCTCCGGCAGGGTGCCGGAACAGAGTTCTGTCCCCCGAATTGGAGTTTCGCGATGGCGGCGGCGCCCCTGGAGTCTTTCTGGAGTTTCGTCAATTGGTACTGCGTTTTTAGGTCGAAAGGGGTTTTATAGGCGAAGAGGCGGCGCAGGGGGCACTCGGGGGCGCCACACCCTAGGCCGGCGCGGCCTAGGCCTGGCCCGCGCCGCCATGTGGTGTGGTGGCCCCCGGCCCCTCTCCGACTCTTCTTCGGTGTTACGGACGCTTCCGGGAAAAATAGGAGGTTTGGCATTGATTTCGTCCAATTCCGAGAATATTGCCCGAACAGCCTTTCCGGAACCAAAAACAGCGAGAAAACATGAATCGGCACTGTGGCATCTTGTTAATAGGTTAGTTCCGGAAAATGCATGAAAATGATATAAAGTGTGAACAAAACATGTTGGTATTGTCATAAAACAAGCATGGAACATCGGAAATTATAGATACGTTGGAGACGTATCAAACCCCAAGAGGAAGGTATGATACGCACAGCAGCAAGTTTTCCCTCAAAAAGAAACCATGGTTTATCAAACCAGGAGGAGCCAAGAAGCACGTTGAAGGTTGATGGCGGTGGGATGTAGTGCGGCGCAACACCAGGGATTCCGGCGCCAACGTGGAACCTGCACAACACAACCAAAGTACTTTGCCCCAACGAAACAGTGAGGTTGTCAATCTCACCGGCTTGCTGTAACAAAGGATTAACCGTATTGTGTGGAAGATGATTGTTTGCAGAAAACAGTAAAATAGTATTGCAGTAGATTGTATTTCAGTATAGAGAATTGGACCGGGGTCCACGAGCTCACTAGAGGTGTCTCTCCCATAAGACAAACAAGCATGTTGGGTGAACAAATTACAGTTGGGCAATTGACAAATAAAGAGGGCATGACCATGCACATACATATTATGATGAGTATAGTGAGATTTAATTGGGCATTACGACAAAGTACATAGACCGCCATCCAAGCTGCATCTATGCCTAAAAAGTCCACCTTCGGGTTATCATCCGAACCCCTTCCGGTATTAAGTTGCAAAGCAACAGATACAATTGCATTAAGTATGGTGCGTAATGTAATCAACAACTACATCCTTAGACATAGCATCAATGTTTTATCCCTAGTGGCAATAGCACAACACAACCTTAGAACTTTCTCGTCACTTGTCCCGGTGTCAATGCGGGCATGAACCCACTATCGAGCATAAATACTCCCTCTTGGAGTTACAAGCATCTACTTGGCCAGAGCATCTACTAGTAACGGAGAGCATGCAAGATCATAAACAACACATAGATATAACTTTGATAATCAACATAACAAGTATTCTCTATTCATCGGATCCCAACAAACGCAACATATAGAATTACGGATAGATGATCTTGATCATGTTAGGCAGCTCACAAGATCCGACAATGATAGCACAATGGGGAGAAGACAACCATCTAGCTACTGCTATGGACCCATAGTCCGGGGGTAGACTACTCACACATCACACCGGAGGCGACCATGGCGGCGTAGAGTCCTCCGGGAGATGATTCCCCTCTCCGGCGGGGTGCCGGAGGCGATCTCCCGGATCCCCCGAGATGGGATCGGCGGCGGCGGCGTCTCTGGAAGGATTTCCGTATCGTGGCTCTCGGTACTGGGGGTTTCGTCAAGGAGGCTATTTGTAGGCGGAAGGGCAGGTCAAGAGGTGGCACGGGGGCCCCACACCACAGGGCCGCGCGGCCAAGGGGGGGCCGTGCCGCCCTAGGGTGTGGCCCCCTCGTGGCCCCTCTTCGTCTCTCCTTCGGACTTCTGGAAGCTTCGTGGCAAAATAGGACCCTGGGCGTTGATTTCGTCCAATTCCGAGAATATTTCGTTACTAGGATTTCTGAAACCAAAACAGCGAGAAAACAGACAAGCGGCACTTCGGCATCTTGTTAATAGGTTAGTTCCAGAAAATGCACGAATATGACATAAAGTGTGCATAAAACATGTAGATAACATCAATAATGTGGCATGGAACATAAGAAATTATCGATACGTCGGAGACGTATCATCCATCATAATCACCGAGCCATCCCTCAACCTTCCTCAAAGTCCTCTTAGGAAAAGTGTTCGCCATTATGGCTGTATACAAAAGCAGAATATTAGTAGTGATAATGCATCATAATAGCTATAATAAAGAATTATCGCACTAAAATATATGATTTTGCTATTCTCAAGTGAATAATCACCATATTTCTAGAGAATCCTTTACTATTTCTACTAGACTCCTACAGGTTTCTACCCTATACTAGGTTTTCCAACCTAAGGTCGCAACATTTGCTCTGATACTAGCTGCGGTGACCCAGCATACCACTGCATGTTGTAGTATATAAGTCGTTGATATGATCTTTGCGAAGGGACTTCTTCACAATTTGCCATATCTCTCAGAGTGGTACAACAGAAACATTGCAGGTCATAACACTCCATACTTTATTACAAACTAGTAAACAGCACGTGCTTTGCACGTCCCCAACCAAACAAGGCAACATAACAAAAATACATGTGACTTTTAGAACTCAAACAAATACACATAGTTACAAACTAATGAAATATTATGTGAAAATATTATGGAATACATTGACATCGTCTATCATATGTTGCGCCAAATGTGATGACAAAGTTTAACTTAGTATGCTCACAAAAAGTTGTTAGTTGAGCTGATATCCATGTTGTCTCAACGGAGCTGATTCATAAGTACATCATTCATGTTTCATAGGATCAGAACTAAATTTGGTGTTCTTCAAAAGAAGTGAAGATCGAAAACATGGACACATAGGGCTATCATAGGCCTTCACTTTAGGTTATTCGCGTTCAAAACAGGCACATGGTTCCAAATTCCCCTGCAAAAGAAAGTTTAAGACATGAGACATTCATTTATTAATACAAAATTCTTTCTTCTATGAGAAAGGGTATTAAATGGCATCTTCTACAATACCAAACAGAACGCAACCTTCAGCATAGTTTTTGTAAGAACCTACCAGCATCTAAAATTACAACAAAATTAGTTAATCACACTCAAGATTCGTAAATCAAATAATCCAGTCTAGTCATAAAAGAACAAGGATCATCTTTTAAATCTACAAAATATATATATATATATATATCTCCTTAGTAAAAATCACCATAACATTGATCTAGAGAGTATGAAGAACCATCGTCCAGTACTAACTGAAGAAAACAAAGAAGTACCCGTAGTTGCACCGTGGTTTTGCATGCAATGGAACTATAGTGCTGCCAAAAAAACATGCTACTTCCTGACAAAGGAAAAAAGAGCATCACTTTTAGCTGCATGATCGAAAAATATATTTTTAACATATATAAAATAGTAGCCAGTGATCAACATACCTATGTATTAGGAGTGAATGAAAAGCGGTATCATACACGAAACAAAAGGCATTGATTCATAATTCAAATTTATCATACCATCAATACCTCCTTATACACAATATTTTTGGTACTTTTGCCTAATGAGTCAATATCCTTGTTTGGCTTGGCAAGTATTCTTGTTGTTTGCCATGATATCCCTCTTGACAAAGCAACATATAATTGACCATGAGAGAACACATTCTCGGGAAGGTAGATGCCAACATTTGGAATGGTTTGGCCCTGAGCTTTATTAATTGTCATAGCAAAACTAAGACGAATTGGAAATCGTTTTCTTGTAAATTTAAAGGGGAATACATCATCTTCAGATGGGTATAAAGGAATTCTTGGAAGGAATACGCGCTTTCCAGCATGTTGTCCTCCAATAATTTCTGCATCAATAGCATTATCTTGAAATGCCTTGATAATAAGTCTTGTGCCATTGCATAATCCATTAGATGGATCCAAATTTCGAAGCAGGATTACTGGGCAGTTGATCTTCAACTTGAGAACATGTGGAGGCAAGCCATTAGGTGTTAGAGAGTTCAGGAATTCGGGTTGGTAGTGATTCTGTGTATCATCCACTGCTGAATCAAAATTGTAGTAAACCTTTTCATCCCCAGGAAATCGGTTTATAAGTAGCGTATTTATTTCATCCACATATTCATTCTTAGTGGAAATAATGACACGGGCACTTATATAGGATGGCAATCTTCCATAGTGGTCAAGTGCAGGAAAGATATCGTTGACTAACTTACTAACCGATGCTTCTGAATCAGTGTAACCAATAATTATATCTTCAGGTAGGCGCACATAATCTTCACCAATTGATTCTTCGGTACATGTTTAAGAGTCCAACTGCATCAACAATATTAGAAAGAAAGAAAAAAGTTAGAAAAAAATATACAAATAAATACACCTCTTGCACTGTGGTATATAAACATTTTATCATCTGACTGCATGTCTTGAAAATAAACATATTGCCATTGACCCTTTTAATATCCATTTATGCTAGACTGTATGGATAATTAAGTCATGTAATTTTGTATCTAATAGATAAGATGGATTTTGAACTGTATTGATAGATACGTACCTTTCTCGCGTCTGTTGGCGAGAGCTGGTGCGTGCATGTTGATGTGGGTAATTTTATTAATTTGGCTAACTGCATATTGCACACCCTCGCTAAATGCATCATGATTCTTCCTTCTCCGTTTGTATTCACGGTTCCTTTGCAGGTAGGCATCACGCTGTTCTGGAGTCATCGTCACGTATCTTTCCTGGTCACGATAACACTTGCGCTCAGAAGCATTTCTTCCTATAATACTTTTATGTACATGTGAAGGATTACTTGATTGTATGGATACACCAGATGGATATATTGGGCGTTTAGTTTCATTAACCAGAAGATCTACAAATAATAAAGCTTTGCTGATGATGACAAAGTTCACAGTGAACAATATATTATTTCGAACCGGTGATTGCAAATATCAAGGATATACCTTGTTTACCATTTGACGATATCCGCAAGTCAGCCGAATTTGTAATATCTTTAAATGGACTTCGTTCTTGTATTTTAGTGTATCTTCTCATGATTAGCTGAATTTCCCTTCATTTCATCTGTAGATAACTGTCAATACACGATTCCACTTAGGCGTTACATATTTTTCTAAAATGCAGCATAATAGTCATATTATTAGCAAAAGTATGGAGAAGATGTGGTTGTACAACACACGAATATTAAATCCACTCCAAATAGTTTTAGAAAAAATGACTATCATAACCCAGGCTTAAAGATGGTTTAAAACACACCAAGCTTAAAGAGATATCTTGCTTTGCATTTGATGATACCGGTGAGTCAACCGCATTTATAATATCTTGAAAAAGGTTCCATCTTTGTATTTTTTTGGTGGATCTCGCTGTATATTATCTGAATTCTCCCCAATTCCCTTTCTAGATAAATATCCCTACATGATTCCACTAAGGCACCACATTAGTATAGGAAACATGTGCCTATACAAATGGAGGAAGCTCAAGTACCCTCTAAATATTCAACAGAAAACTAATTGTCTTCCATTATTTGTCAATGTCATTTCACAGTGGAAAAACATCCACCATCCATACAAAGATGGTTTAATTGAATGCACAAAATCACCAGAGTTTTTAAAATTAGTCATAACACGTACATACAGGTCCATTAGAAATTAGAATGGACAGAGATAAAAATCAAAATGATTCGTAGACACAAACACAAACACTTGGTGGGCATAATAGCGGATAGCCTGTAACTACTTCATTCTTTCAGAAATAGCATATTACCTCTTCAAATGGAAGTGCGTTGTTGGGCTGTACTGATATGGCGTGGCTGCAGTAGCAGCTGCAACCCACAAACCGAGAGGCGAAGGAGCTGAAATTTTAGGCCAGCAGTACGTAGCGGTAGCACCAGAGAAATAGACGACCACGGACGGCCGAGTCCAGAGGGCAGGAGGCTCGAAGCGAGCTGGGCGAGCGCTTGCCGCGGTTGGTGAAGAGCGCGCGTACGGCAGATGTCAGGGAGCGGTGTTGGCGGCAGCGGCAAAAATGTGGAGTTCCGCCGATTGGATTGGAAGCAGCTCGATTTAATTGGAAGCAGCTCGATTTGATTGGAAGCAACTTGGTGACGGACGGACGAACACTTGAAACCTAGCGAATCGCTTGTGAAGGATGAGTAGCAGCGAGGGCAAGCGCCGAGGAGATGGCGGGCGAGCGGTGGAACTGGAAGCTGCTAGAGTTTTTTTTTATCGAGACTCTAGGTGCTTCTAGTCTAGTCAGGCGAGCAGGAAAAACAAATCGAGAGAGCGCGCTGGCCGGCCGCGAATCCTGAAGATCCTAGCCGTTGGATTTGTTCCTGTATGAATGTAACGGTAGATCGGCATCAGAGTGACTTAAATCAACGGTTGGTAAGTGTTCTAGGATTCCATGATAAGAGAGAGAATGGAACGCAGATTCAAAATTCAAAATTGGTACACTATATAGGAGTATAGAAACATTGTCTTAACAAGTTGGTATTCTCACAGGTCCTATGAGAACACCCTAAGATACTACTTAAGTACGATTACAGCTCATAACAAATATAAAGAGCTCAACAACTTATTTAGGTAAGTTCTACGTTGCTCGGCTCTATGATGCTAGGGTATGTCACTACTCCTCCACCTCCGTGTCATCTGGTCCGTAGACTATCCCATAGTCTACGCCTTCCACTCCGCCGGTAAGATCAGGTTCTTCGTAGACCAGCTCGTAACTTCCTTCTGGTGCTCCATCGTTGATGGCCTCCACTTCCGGATCACAGTCTAGCAAGGGTGTCGAAAGAAAGTGAGTACAGAGGTACTCAGCAAGTTCTAAAAGAGTAAAAAGGTGTTTGATGCACTAGCTACGACCATTGATCAGGAAATCGTAGGTCAATGCATGTTTTGAAATCATTTCTTCAAAAGGTTGCTTTTATTATGAAAACTATGCCCGTCAGTCTTCACAGGTTGACTAGAACTTCGTGGAGTTCCTTTCCTCCCGCATTCGCAGTTCCCTTCCCGGAACAAGGTGTGACAGCCACAATTTGATACACTCTGCAGAGGTGCATTACTTTTCCCACAAGAGATCTCACCCTTTTTGCCATCCGCAGGGACTTGCCCCCGTTCACACTTCCTTTGGTGTGAGGCCAGGTATAAAGATCCAAGCCCACACCGCCTTCTCCGCGATCGCAAACCCACCCTTTTGTCCAACCGTACATCTCCAGTAGACTTCCCCCGATAATACGGCTTTACTCATGGTGTACTCCGGACAATCCCTCATAGATCGTAGAGCTTATCATCACTAATGGATGGGGATTTAAAAGGATTTCCCAACCTATTGCGGCAGTGCCTCCAGCACCCCACCGGCTCTCCGATCCGTTGGCGTGCAGAAGGGAAAAGATACGGCTGGCTTCCCCAGAGCCATTATAGATCTCATGGTCAACGCGGTTTGTACGGTGCTAGAATCACTGGACGGCATTGGTAATTAATCCTAGGGTGATATAACCCATTGCAATGGAACCTCCACCATATCAACACATACCATGGTTCCATTGCCAGCCACATAGTCATATTCATAGTTGTAAAGTAACATTTCATTTGCGATGCAGGAATGATAAGTATATAGATTTGCATTAAAGTAGTAGAAAATACTCAAGTTGACATGAGCAAGGGTGAACTTGCCTGTGGACTGCGAGATAGTGCAGTTCAATGCAGTTGATGGAACCTGGACCTCGGGTTCTGTAAGAAGCATCATTGTCCGGTAAGGACAATGTTATAAAATCCAAATAATGCAATCATGGATGTATTATTTTATGTTGAATCCTTTTACCCCGCTGAGTTATAGCAATTTAGGGTTGCTTTTAAGATTTATGCCTTTGACAGTAATTTACAATTGATTTAAAAGTATAAACCATTTTTAATTCACACAAAGTACAACAATTCAAAGTAAAACTATTTACTTGGTGATTCCCTTAATCATTCCAAAAATAATTGAAAATTTATAGAGTTACCTCTATAGTTTTTGGAATAATAAGGAATATAGTATTTTTCTGGGAAAAATACCCTTTTCCATAGAAATGACTTGGAATATTAGAATTTTATTTTGAAATGTTTGAAAATAAGTATTTGAACTTATTTGAGATTTTTCCTTGGATTTTAACTACAAGGAAATAATAATTTTAAATTCCAAGTTATTATTTAAATTCTTAAAATTCATAATTTTGAATTTGTTTCATAAATTCCATTTCATATTTTATTCTTGTTAATATTTATTTTTCATTCATTAATCCAATTTTTAATGGATTTTTAGAGTTGTGTTTGATTTATTAAAATTTGGTAAAGTTTTGGCCTTTTATTAAATGTTAAAACACCAAAATACCCCCCTGGACCCATATTGGGCCCAGCCCAATAACCTAAACCCAGGGACGGCCCAATAAGGCTAATCCCCTTTTGGGTTCGGTGGCGCCGAACGGCCCACCGCACTCTCACTCACTCGGCCCTCTCACTCGCTCGACCTAACCCTAATCTCTCTCGCGACGCGCTGGCGATGGCGTCGCCGCCATGGCCGCCGCCGAGCTCCGGCCATCGCCGTGCTTCCCTGACCTCGCCATCTACCTGATCTGGACCGCCGCGAGATGATCTATCGATCTGTCCGCGTGGTTTCCTCGATTGCTTCCTCTCCTGGCGAATCGCCTCCTCTCTGGATCTCGTGGAAAATCGCCTTGGGCGACTGGGTGATCTCCGACGAGCTCTCGCCGTCGACGTGTGCGTCTCTGAGACCGACCTGGCGCGGGTGCTGCTTGCAGTACCTGTGCCATCGTCTCCGTGCCGTGCTGCTGTGGTGGTGTTCGTCGGCGTAACGCCGGCGCCTTCCCTGGCTTTGCAGCTGCTATGGCCGCGCGAGCACTGCCTCGCCATGCCATAGCCTCTGCCACCAGGCGCGTGTAAGTTGCTCTGCTCCTTCTCCTTCTCCTACCTGTGCGCCTCTCCAAGCTACTGTGCTTCCTCTTCCTTATACTCTGTTGCTTTCTGGTGATCCTGTGATCACACAGAACTCTGCCATGGTTGCTTAATCCTCCTATGCTTCCCTTTGCTGCAAGCTCATGGCCCAATCACCAGTTTCTGGTACTGGCCAGTGTTGCCTTGCTTGCTGTACATGCTCTGTTTGCTTATCTGTTGCTCCTAGCCTGCTTTAATCTAGCTATGCTCTGTTGTGCTTGCTTATGAGCTTGCTATGCCATGCAGTACTTGCTTATGGGCTTGCTTGTGCTTACTGGCATGTTATACTTGCTTGTCTAGGTGTACTGTGGTTCATCAGTGACACTTGTGAGTGCCAGTGGTGCTTGGGAAATGCTTATGTGCTTCCTATGCAAGCCAATGATCCATTGGATCATTCCTTGCTTGTTGGCTAACCTCTCTGTGTAACTTGGCTTGCTATAATTGATCCATTTGATCAATTCAATTATCGATGATAGCTTAACTGGTTAATACTGTGACTAAATGATTCAATTATCTTGTGATGCTGATGCTCAAGCATCACTATGATGTTGCTTACTTGTGCTGTTGCTCATCTTAGCTACCTAGACTTGCTCTAGTGGCTATGGATTAAACTGTGTTGCTTAATAGTATGCTACTGTCAATGCTTAGCATGGATCTGTGATAAATTCATGCTTGTATTACTTAAATTATGATGAACTGCTTATGCAGTGATGATTAAATTACTTGCTTGTATCTGAAGTTGCTGTTCATGATTCTTTTATAAGCAATTAGAGTCTGAATCCATTTCTGGATAGTGATGCTTTGTATTTGGCTTGGCCTTGGGATGGTTCTAAGTGTGCTGTGACCTCAGTAGCCTCGCTACTGACTGGTTGCTCACATGGTTGATTGGATCTTGTTGGCTATTCATCTTTGTTTGCATATTTGGGGATCATAATAAATATGAATGCCAATATGCTTGCCTGTGAAGAAATCTAGGGTTTCTGATGGTTGCATGCTTAGGATTTTCTGTGTAGTCTTGGTTAGCTGCTAAACCTTGCAATACATCTACTGGTGCTATCTGTGCATGAGATCTTGCTAGTGTGTGCATCTGTGCATGATTTCTAGCTTCTGTGCACAAGATCTGTATCTGGATGGTTTCTATCTTAGTAGCTTCTAGACTGACAGTGATCCTTGGTGAAACCAAGTGATGATCTACCCATATGAGCATCTGCTCATCCCATGCTTATTTCATGTATATGTGATGGATCAGATCCATTGGATCTGTCCAGGTATTTGGTATACCTTGTTCCAGCTCCTAGAAAGAAATGTTTTGTTGATGCAGACTTGGGTTTGTGTCACAGCCCTTCACCTCCAGGTCTTGGATGATCTTCTCAGGTCACCATGATTTCTGGTGGTTGAGTGGTTGTGTGTGTTGGTTCTGTTCTTGAGCAAGAACTGGATGAACTATGTTGTGCTACCTTCACCTTACCTTGTGAATCCTTATCTGGTCGACTGGTTACTATTTCTAGGGTTTGTGCCCCTTTTATATGAACTCTACTTCTGTTCTTGCAATGACACACAAGCCTGGCTTGCTTTGGTGACTAAGCTTGTGCATTGCCTTGTTGTTGCCTACCCAGCACACATGAGCTGTGTGCTCTCATATGCTGAAACTTGAGCCCCTGGTGGTGCTCAGGTTTGGTCTGCTGTTGCCCTTATCTTGTGCTGTCCTAGGTTTTGGACAAGCACAAGTGTGCATGACACTTGGTTCTGTCCAAACTGAATTCTTTGGCTAACACTAACATTCTGGCTAGTGTTGGTGTTTTATTTTGCAGGTTTTTGAAGATGAACATGACCAGAAGATATTCTCCAAGTCCTTTAGTCTAGGTTTTAGTTTAGGAACAATATTGTAATCTTCATTTTCATTTCTGTTTATTATTCATCAATTCTTGTATCAAGAATATTGTAAAGACAATGTAATACGTGTTGTGATATCAATAAAGCTCAAATTTTACTTATGAGCTTTTGATTTGTGTAATGTTTATATTCTGGAATAAATGTTGTATTTATTATTCACTTTGAAATTCAAAGTTATTTGAATTCATAATTTGTTTTTGAATTGTGATTTCAAATTCCATATTCACTTATACTTAATGTTTGATATTCCAAATGCATCTTACTTGTCAAATGAAATTAATTCCCCAAATCAACAAGATACAAAAGAGATCATGTCGAAATTTCCCTAACTCACATTGCCTAACCCGAAGTGCAAAATGAGAGAGAACCTCGATCCCTCTTAGGTTTAGTTGCAATAAGGCGCGAAAATTTCCCCCGTTTTGCGATGAAATGCACATCCCACTTCTAAATCTACCCTTCGTTGTTCCTATGTTCTGGGTTATTACATGGTGTTCATCATCCAACAAAAGAGTGTAGAGTGGTTTTATTATGTAATCATTGTTGAGAGTGTCCACTAGTGAAAGCAGGATCCCTAGGCCTTGCTTCCAAGCATCGAATCTCCGTTTGTTTACTTGTTTTGTTGCATGTTTACTCGCTGCCATATTTTATTCAGATTGCTATTACCACTCATATACATCCATACTACTTGTATTTCACTATCTCTTCGCCGAACTAGTGCACCTATACATCCGACAAGTGTATTTGGTGTGTTGGGGACACAAGAGACTTCTTGCTTTGTGGTTGCGGGGTTGCTTGAGAGGGATATCTTTGACCTCTTCCTCCCTGAGTTCGATAAACCTTGGGTGATCCACTTAAGGGAAACTTGCTGCTGTTCTACAAACCTCTGCTCTTGGAGGCCCAACACTGTCTACAAGAATAGAAGCACTCGTAGACATCAAGCTATTTTCTGGCGTCGTTGCCGGGGAGGTAAGGTAAAAGGTATTCACATCCTCCGACTACTAAGTTATCTCTTAGCATTGTTGCCGGTGTGTGAGTGCTCGAAGCTATTTCCTTTAGATTCTGCAATTGCATCTTTTTGTTTCTTGTTTTTATTTTCACTAGTTAGGCATAATGGAAAACAACAAAAATTTTGGTGAGCTTTTTAATCTTTTTCCTAATTTAGAATTGTTTGATGCGAAAATTAAAAAACCTATGGCACCTTATTTACATGATAGTAGCAATGTTATTAGTATGAATGCAATTACTGCTAATGCTATGGAGAAGTCTAAGCTTGGGGAAGCTAGTTTTTGTGATATTTTTAGCTTCCCATCTTTAGGGGAGAAAATTTGCTCTGATAATATTTTATCTCCCATATGCGATAATTCTAATGATGCTTGTGATATTTTAAATTCATCTACTGAAAGTATTCCATATAAAATCCCTATGAAAATTATTGAACGTGTTATGGATAACCGCTATGAAGGGGATGGAACTATCCATCCTGGAGATCATTTACTGTTTTGCATGAATTATGCGGGTTATTCAAGTGTGCAGGTATCTCT
Source organism: Lolium rigidum (assembly GCF_022539505.1). Classification (NCBI taxonomy): domain Eukaryota; kingdom Viridiplantae; phylum Streptophyta; class Magnoliopsida; order Poales; family Poaceae; genus Lolium; species Lolium rigidum. The sequence goes on along the minus strand of NC_061514.1, from coordinate 56,400,910 downwards.
ATGGATGAAGTGAAGAAGAAACTATTCTCTATGTCGCTGTCTGGTAAAGCGGCGCATTGGTACAAATTGCTGAAGAATGGGGACTCTCTTGATTGGAAGGATATTGTGCCTCTATTTTATTCTAAATTCTATCCTCCAAGTGAAATTCACAAAGACCGGAGTCGCATATATAATTTCTGGCCTCATGATGGAGAGAGTATTGCCCAAACATGGGGAAGATTGAAGTCTTTAATGCTCAAATGCCCCAATCATGAGCTTCCAGGTAATATCATCATTGATAATTTCTATGCAAGACTTTCTTTTCAAGATAAGACCTTGCTGGATACTACTTGTTCTGGATCATTCACGCGCAACAAAGAAGAGTTTAAAAGGGACCTTCTTGATCGGATTAAGGAGAACGCTGAGGATTGGGAGAACAACAAAGGTAAAGAGTCAGGTATAAATTATGATTATGAATGCATTGAAACTTTTATGGATACTGGTAAATTTCGAAATATGAGTGCTACCTATGGTCTTGACTCTCAAGTCGCTGCAAATCTTTATAAAGCTTTTGCCTCTCATTTTGAATTGCCTAGGAAGAATTTTGATAAGTATCATGAACCTTTTAAAGAGGCTTGTACGAAGGATGAAATTGTTGTTAATGATTGCAATAAACATGCTCAAACTCCTAAGAATGCTATTTCCTATAAGCATGTTAATTTTTGTGGAATGCATAGACCTTGTGGAATTAATCAAATCGAAGATGAATATTGTATCCATCATATTAATGAAAAAACTAGAAAGTGGTCTAGGGCGCTAGATGATCTTGGTAAAAAAGTTTGTGTCCTCTATCCTTTTATTTGTGAACTTTGCCATAGAGTGGGTCATTTTAATTTTCAATGCTCCTCCAATGATAATTTGAACCCCATGAGCGCTGCAAATTTGTATTGTGATGATGAAATTACTCCTAATCAGCATGATGAACTTACTTTATTTTTGTGGTTTGAAGAGTTATCAAGAAAAATTTCTTTGTTAGATATTAATGATCTTGATGTTGATGATGTCCTGCATGGGTGTTTTTCTGATTGCATTGATAATAGCCATACAAATACTTACATACAAAATATTTTAGAAGATGACACCTTGCCAAAATATGATAGGACTGCTGTGTGTTTTGAACTAATTAATGAAAAGGAGGAATCCTCCCAAGTTTCTTCTATTGTTTTTGAAAGTAAATCAGGTTATGCGGACAAGCCACCCTTCAAACCTCTTCCTCCTAAAGAAGGGAACGAGGAGAAGGAGGAGAAGAAGAAGAAGAAGGGAACGAAGAAGAAGAAGAAGAACAAGAAGGAGAATAAAGAGAAAGAGGTAACGGCATATCCCCGCGTGAATGAGATAACGCTAGGTAACCGTAAGTATGTTGCTCCTAATGATTATTATGATAATGAATCTGAATACAATGATCTTCCTATGCCCTTTACATATATTAGTGATCATGATTTGAATGAGCACACTACTTTTGATATTGCAAATCTCTGGGAAACTAATTCTGAAAATGATGATGATAATAATTGCCATAGTATCGAGTGCTATCCATGCTTCCTCCCATAATGATATAGAAAGCTCTAAGCTTGGGGAAGAGGTGTTTGAAAATCCTTTTGCTACTGATCATTATGTGTTTGATACATCTCCTTCTAATAACAATGATGGTATGGTTACAGATAAACCGATTGTGAAAGATAACTATTCTATTTCTTATGATGACACTGTGCCTCCGACCTTTGATGATTATTATAAAGAATGCTATGATATAGGTTATAACTATCCTTATGAAACTTGTCATAGTTATGATTGGATTGCCAAAAACAATTCCCTTAATATGCAACTTGTTTATCATGTTCAAATTCTTGATAATAATCCTGCTCCAATTACTATTAATGAGAAGAATTCTTCTTATGCCAAAATTAATGATACTTCTATGCATATGAACCATGATAAGAATGTTTTATGTGATGGGTATATTGTGGAATTCATTAATGATGCTACTGAAAGTTATTATGAGAGAGGGAAACATGGGTATATGCATCTTAATAATATTAAGTTTCCCCTCTTTATGTTGAGAATCTTGAAGTTACTCGTGTTTTATCCTCTTATGCTTGTCACTTTGTTCTTCATGAATTCATTTGTGTACAAGATTCCTTTTCATAGGAAGCATGTTAGGCTTAAATTTGTTTTGAATTTGCCTCTTGATGATCTCTTTTGCTTCGAATACTATTTCTTGCGATTGCATCATTAAAACTATTGAGCCCATCTTAATGGCTATAAAGAAAGAACTTCTTGGGAGATAACCCATGAGTTTATTTTGCTACAGTACTTTTATTTTGTATTTGAGTCTTGGAAGTTGTCACTACTGTAGCAACCTCTCCTTATCTTATTTTATTGCATTGTTGTGCCAAGTAAAGTCTTTGATAGAAAGGTTGATACTAGATTTGGATTACTGCGCAGAAACCGATTTCTTGCTGTCACGAATCTGGGCAGAATTATCTGTAGGTAACTCAGAAAAATCTGCCAATTTACGTGCGTGGTCCTCAGATATGTACGCAACTTTCATTCAATTTGGGCGTTTTCATCTGAGCAAGTCTGGTGCCACTTTAAAATTCGTCTTTACGGACTGTTCTGTTTTGACAGATTCTGCCTTTTATTTCGCATTGCCTCTTTTGCTGTGTTGGATGGATTTCTTTGTTCCATTAACTTCCAGTAGCTTTGTGCAATGTCCAGAAGTGTTAAGAATGATTGTGTCACCTCTGAACATGTGAAATTTTTGATTATGCACTAACCCTCTAATGAGTTTGTTTCGAGTTTGGTGTGGAGGAAGTTTTCAAGGGTCAAGAGAGGAGGATGATATACTATGATCAAGAAGAGTGAAGAGTCTAAGCTTGGGGATGCCCCGGTGGTTCATCCCTGCATATTTCAAGAAGACTCAAGCATCTAAGCTTGGGGATTCCCAAGGCATCCCCTTCTTCATCGACAACTTATCAGGTTTCTTTTCTTGAAACTATATTTTTATTCAGTCACATCTTATGTACTTTACTTGGAGCGTCTGTTTGTTTTTGTTTTTGTTTGAATAAATGCTTGTGTGGGAGAGATACACGCTCCGCTGGTTCATATGAACACATGTGTTCTTAGCTTTTAATGTTCATGGCGAAGGTTGAAACTGCTTCGTTCATTGTTATATGGTTGGAAACGGGAAATGCTACATGTAGTAATTGATAAAATGTCTTGGATAATTTGATACTTGGCAATTGTTGTGCTCATGTTTAAGCTCTTGCATCATATACTTTGCACCTATTAATGAAGAAATACATAGAGCTTGCTAAAATTTGGTTTGCATAATTGGTCTCTCTAAGGTCTAGATAATTTCTAGTAAAGAGTTTGAACAACAAGGAAGACGGTGTAGAGTCTTATAATGTTTACAATATGTCTTTTATGTGAGTTTTGCTGCACCGGTTCATCCTTGTGTTTGTTTCAAATAAACCTTGCTAGCCTAAACCTTGTATCGAGAGGGAATACTTCTCATGCATTCAAAATCCTTGAGCCAACCACTATGCCATTTGTGTCCACCATACCTACCTACTACATGGTATTTCTCCGCCATTCCAAAGTAAATTGCTTGAGTGCTACCTTTAAATTTCCATCATTCGCCTTGCAATATATAGCTCATGGGACAAAATAGCCTTAAAAACTATTGTGGTATTGAATATGTACTTATGCACTTTATCTCTTATTAAGTTGCTTGTTGTGCGATAACCATGTTCCTGGGGACGCCATCAACTCTTTGTTGAATATCATGTGAGTTGCTATGCATGTTCGTCTTGTCTGAAGTAAGGGCGGTTTTCACAATCAAATGGTTTGAGTATGCATACTGTTAGAGAAGAACATTGGGCCGCTAACTAAAGCCATGAATCATGGTGGAAGTTTCAGTTTGGACATAAAACCTCAATCTCTTATGAGAATATTATTCTGTTGTTGAATGCTTAAGCATTAAAAGAGGAGTCCATTATCTCGTTGTCTATGTTGTCCCGGTATGGGTGTCTAAGTTGAAGAATGATCAAAAGCGAGAAATCCAATGCGAACTTTCTCCTTAGACCCTTGTACAGGCGGCATAGAGGTACCCCTTTGTGACACTTGGTTGAAACATATGTTATGCAATGATAATCCGTGTTAACCCAAGCTAATTAGGATAAGGTGCGGGCACTATTAGTATACTATGCATGAGGCTTGCAACTTGTAAGATATAATTTACATGATACATATGCTTTATTACTACCGTTGACAAAATTGTTTCATGTTTTCAAAATAAAAGCTCTAGCACAAATATAGCAATCGATGCTTTCCTCTTTGAAGGACCTTTCTTTTACTTTTATGTTGAGTCAGTTCACCTATCTCTTTCCACCTCAAGAAGCAAACACTTGTGTGAACTGTGCATTGATTCCTACATACTTGCATATTGCACTTGTTATACTACTTTGCATTGACAACTATCCATGAGATATACATGTTATAAGTTGAAAGCAACCGCTGAAACTTAATCTTCCTTTGTGTTGCTTCAATACCTTTACTTTGATTTATTGCTTTATGAGTTAACTCTTATGCAAGACTTATTGATGCTTGTCTTGAAAGTACTATTCATGAAAAGTCTTTGCTTTATGATTCATTTGTTTACTCATGTCATTACCATTGTTTTGATTGCTGCATTCATTACATATGCTTACAATAGTATGATCAAGGTTATGATGGCATGTCACTCCAGAAATTATCTTTGTTATCGTTTACCTGCTCGGGACGAGCAGGAACTAAGCTTGGGGATGTTGATACGTCTCCGACGTATCGATAATTTCTTATGTTCCATGCCACATTATTGATGATATCTACATGTTTTATGCATACTTTATGCCATATTTATGCGTTTTCCGGAACTAACCTATTGACGAGATGCCGAAGGGCCAGTTGCTGTTTTCTGCGGTTTTTGGTTTTAGAAATCCTAGTAAGGAAATATTCTCGGAATCGGACGAAATCAACGCCCAACATCCTATTTTTCCCGGAAGGTTCCAGAGCATCGAAGAAGTACCGGAGAGGAGCCAGGGGGGCCCACCCCACAGGGCGGCGCGGCCCAAAGGGGGGGGCGCGCCCCCCTAGTGTGTGGGCCCACCAGGCCCCCTCCGAGGCTGCCCTTTCGCCTACTTAAGGTCTCCGTCGCGAAAACCCTATCACGTTGGACGAAACCAGAGAAAACCTTCCAGAGCCGCCGCCATCGCGAAACTCCAAATCGGGGGACAGAAGTCTCTGTTCCGGCACCCTGCCGGGACGGGGAATTGCCCCGGTGTCATCTCCACCGCCGTCTCCACCGCCATCTTCACCGCCATCGCTGTCTCCATGATGAGGAGGGAGTAATTCACCCCCGGGCTGAGGGCTCCGCCGTAGCTATGTGGTTCATCTCTCTCTTTATGTGATCTAGTTGAATATCATCTATGTGCTACTCTAGTGATGTTATTAAAGTACTCTATTCCTCCTCCACGGTGTAATGGTGACAAGTGTGTGCATCGTGTAGTACTTGGCGTAGGTTATGATTGTGATCTCTTGTAGATTATGAAGTTAACTATTGCTATGATAGTATTGATGTGATCTATGTCTCCTTCATAGTGTGATGGTGACAGTGTGCATGCTATGTTAGTTCTTGGTGTAATTGTGTTGATCTATTATGCACTCTAAGGTTATTTAAATATGAACATTGAATATTGTGGAGCTTGTTAACTCCGGCATTGAGGGTTCGTGTAATCCTACACAGTCAGTGGTGTTCATCATCCAACAAAAGAGTGTAGAGTGGTTTTATTATGTGATCATTGTTGAGAGTGTCCACTAGTGAAAGCAGGATCCCTAGGCCTTGCTTCCAAGCATCGAATCTCCGTTTGTTTACTCGTTTTGTTGCATGTTTACTCGCTGCCATATTTTATTCAGATTGCTATTACCACTCATATACATCCATACTACTTGTATTTCACTATCTCTTCGCCGAACTAGTGCACCTATACATCCGACAAGTGTATTTGGTGTGTTGGGGACACAAGAGACTTCTTGCTTTGTGGTTGCAGTGGTTGCTTGAGAGGGATATCTTTGACCTCTTCCTCCCTGAGTTCGATAAACCTTGGGTGATCCACTTAAGGGAAACTTGTTGCTGTTCTACAAACCTCTGCTCTTGGAGGCCCAACACTGTCTACAAGAATAGAAGCACCCGTAGACATCACGCCGCCGCCAGCTCTACGAGCGGAGGCACCGCCGCCAAATCTTCCTTGATTCCTCCGAAGGAGGGCGCTCCAAGCGCTCCTCCCCCAACTCCGGCGCCGCCAGGCTCAGTAGCCAGGCCCGGAGATTGGGTAGCTTCGACCGTCACCAGGCGTGACGAGAAGAGATCCCGAAGCCTGGGATTGATCTCCTCCGATGAGGGGAATGTGATCTTTCCAGGTGCGATTTCTCGACCTACTCCTCCTGCTGGTTTTACCGTGATGTTCTTGTCGTTCTTATATCGAGGTCTTTCGCTTCCCGTTCACGAATTCCTCCTTCATCTCTTGCGAACTTACGAAATCCAACTATGGCAACTCACTCCCAACTCAATCCTCCACGTTGCCGTGTTTATCACCCTCTGCGAAGCATATTTGGGTGTCATTTCGGGTTGTGGAAAAAGATTTTCTATGTGAAGAGATACAGCAGCAGTAACGGGTCTTTTGTCACTAGAGGTGTGGGATTTGTAGCCCGTTCGGATGTCAACTACTTCAACTTCCCAATGAGAGAGTCTGTGCAAGGGTGGAGACTGAAGTGGTTTTACGCCAAGGATTCCTTGTCACCCGAATCTCAACTTCCTCGTTTTGTCGACGTCCTTGAAGCCAAACCTAAGAGTTCTCGGAAAAATATTCTTTCTCCCGACGAAAAAGTAGCAGCCGACGAATTGTTTGCCAGATTTCTTCGGATTAAAGAAGCTGATGGCCAAACCATGGTTGGTACTGAGGTAGCGGCAGTGTTTCTGAAACGTCGAATCCAACCAGTTATGGCTAGAATTCGCCCAATGTGGTTGTATTCGGGTCCAAAGGATGAAACCAGAATTAACGCTGCCGAACTGTCGGAAAAAGAACTGCTCGATGAAGTCCGTCGCCTCACTTTCTTCAGCCAAGAAGACTCGATCCCTTTAACGTCTTCGTACACTCCTTTTGATGCCGATCATCCACCTCCAGAGGTAACTTCCCTCCTCAAATTCTTGTTATGCTGCTATTTACTTAGTCGACATAATTACTGTTGTTCTCATTTGTTTTTTCTTCGACAGATCCTCGCAGCCTCCGGGGATTTACATAACTTGCCAAACGATACTTCCGAAGGAAGAGGCTCTTCAGAACCTGTTGACTTTCATACTGTTGAGCGTACAAACCCAACAAGTGATCACGATGACCCCATAGATTCTGAAACTGCTCATACCAATCTTCCTCCATCAGCCGATGACACTTGCGACACAGAGGGATCAGTGCGCGATGATGACGCTGATCACGATGCCTTTGTTAATGCAGCTGCGGAGGAGACCAGGGCTCCACCTGCGAAGAGATCAATCGGGGGCTTTGTCGACGAAGATGATCTCCTTGATATGTAAGTGTTTTTCTTCTTTTTACTATTTTCAGCTTCTTGATCTTCTCACATTTTTCTCATAACTTGGTCGATCAAATCCTTCTTGTAGTGACGATGCTTTCATTGAGCCTCCACCTAAGAGGGTCAGATCTGATGCTGTCTCGCCAGCCGCCGCAGCTTCCGAAGCTTCGGCTCCTAAAGCGGCTCCCGCGGCGCAAGCATCGACTGCCTCCTCCCTTTCCAAAGGGAAAGATGCTCCTGCTGCTGCCGCAGCTCCTCCTTCTGTGAGTCTTTATCGAGTCTAACATGAATCTTTTGGAATGTGTCTTTGCCTAATGATCTTTGTAAAACATTCCCTTTCTTCAAGGATCTACGAGGTGTGATATCCTCTTTAGAAGCTTTCGCCTCTCAATTTACCTCCCTGGAGGCGGAGAAAGTTCGATTGCAAGAGGAAGCTAAGTCTTCCTCTTCAAAGTTAGATGGTGCCATCAAAAAGGCTGCCATAGCTCGCCAGGAGGTCGACTCCCTAAAAGATGAGCTGAGCAAGCTGAAAGATAGGCTGAGGGAGGAGGAAGCTCGGGCAGCAGAAAAGGATGATCTTCTTCGTCAATCTGCCTTGACCCTACTTGGTAAGATTTTTCATATATCTCTTATTACTTTTCATGGATTCGTTCCTTCGTCATTGATTTCCTTCGATTGAATTTCTTGCAGAAGCCGCCAGCATCCCTGCTACTGCCTTGGATAAAGTTCCGGGCAATTCCCCAGCAAATGGTGTGTCGATGGTTCTTGCCACCCACCAGCTTACCCGGGAGCTTCTTGACAAGGGAAAGGGCGCTCTGGCGCGGATGCATTCAATGATTTTCCCCAAGGTCAAGCAGGAGAAAACTCTGGGGCAGCTGATTGATGCCTTCGCAGTCGACACCAAGGAAGTTATTGAGGTATTCAAGCGTACCTCGCGTACCTATGGTGCCCTCCTTGCCTTCCAACTTATGATGGGTTAGGGCTTTAAGGCTGATATTGAAGAAATGACTAAGGAGCTGCCGAAAGAGAAAGATGGGCGATTTGTTGACTTAAGCGCCTTTACGGTGTCTGCCCGTACTTGTGCTCGTCAGCTCCTTGAACTAGTTTCATCAGGAAAGGCATCGGCTGGCCCCAGCCTATCGACTCAAACCCAGGCTCCTTGACTGTTGTAACAATTTTATCCTTGGGATAGTATGAAACATTGTTCTATTGTGAGAACTTGAGTTTTGTAATGAACACTATGCTGGCAATGTTGCCAGCATACTTTTGTCATAAAATCTTCATTTGTACTTCTCCTGATAGGATTTTCTTGTACTTCTCCCGATGGGAGTTTCGTTGGACGCTTATTTTGTCCGTATCCATCATCCGTTTAACGCTGTTGCCTGCAGGTTTTCCCGGTGCCCTCGTTTGTTGATGACTCTTCGAGCGTTCTTCCCGAAGGTGATCGAATCCAACGGATGAAGGATCGGATCACCCAGATGGAAAAGGACCTACGCAGCACTTATGCTTTAGCTGCGATTGTCAACAAGAAGGGTGAGATTGCAGCCGACGTGGAGCGGTACGCTCTTACTGAGCTACATAAAGCTACCGAGAGCTTGAACTGTGAGTTCCTTGATCTCTGCGCCTTTTTGTCGATAGCGTCTTATCTGATCCCCCTTTTTTTATTTCCGTGCCAGTCATAGCTTTGAACCGCGCAGAAGAGAACAAACAGATTCACGAACGTGTGAATGCATTAACTCAGCTGTCCTCAGCCGAAGAGATTTTCTGGCGGGAGCACTCGAAAGCTTCGGCTGTCGCACAATTTCAGGATCGGGTTCAGCAGGTCCACCACTTTTTTGACAAGTGCTACAAGGCTATGAGGGTGGTTTGTAAGACAATGTTCCCTTTGAACGCAGTTCCCCCAACGCTCCTTGCTTTGATGTCTGAATTTGGTAATGCCAAGAAGATTCGAGACTTGGTACGTGCGCAAGTTTTTGCAGGGGCCAGGTTTACACTTGCCCTTGTACTTGCCCGTTATCCTTCGGCAGGTCTGCTGTCGATTGCCAACGCGACTGGAGATTTGGAGGCATTGTATCCGAAGGTATTGTTGCCGGCCAACATAATTGTCGACAGACTCGAGGGGAACTCAAGGGTACCTGAAGAAAGAGGAACTCCGCAAGGATGATTTCAGGGATTTAATGTCTGTTTTGTAAATAGATAATCTGGCTACTTTATCCAAATGTTTGGATTATGTAATGATGCCTTCGTATTCGGTAGGTACATGCATATGTACTTTTACCATGTTATTGCCGTTGGCAAGTTTTGCCTTGAGCGAATCTTAGTTGCTCGTTTAGATGTATGTATATTGGTTGGTTAGCAAATCATTTGAGTGATCAGCTCGTGTTGCAGGTTTTGCTAAACCTGTTGTATGCGCAACTTTGCTTTCAACCGTTTTAAATTTCGACAGGCACTCCCGAATATTTCGGGTGTAGTGGTTCTGTCAATGAGCCCGTTGTTCCTTGATATTTCCATAAGTAAAATATCGAACGTGGGTTGTTGTTTATGTGTATTTCCAAACTCTTGCTATTTACGGCACTCGTAGAGGCATCTATAGCGGAGGGAAAGGTAAACGTCTTTTAGCACTCGCAGAGGCTTTTTGGAAGCGCGACCTTCTGCCTTGTACTATGTTTGCATAGTGATGGGGCTTAGAAGTTTGTAGTTACTGCAATGCTTATCAAAGAATCGAAGCTTAAGTTCTTATTAATAAGGTAAGCATGATGCTAGAGGGCGAAAAAGGGAAGGCCCTGTTTATAATAAAGGAAAAAGAAAATAAAGACTAGTAAACTGCTCAGGCAAGGAAGGGGTTCTTCTCTTCTTCTGGCTTCTTCACCGCGTTAGTGATTGCCGCAGCGTTGCTGGTTTCATCAGGGGTTTGAGCGGTTGTTGCCATCGTCTTGCTGTCTCCTAAGCCTTCTGTGCCATCAACTGCCGAACCCTTTGCTGCCGAGGCTTCTGCTGTCGAAGCTTCTGCTGCCGAAGCTTTAAGGGCGAGAGCGGCTGGCTTCTTCTTGGTTTCCCTGCCATCTTTTTCTTCCTTGATCTCTCGTAAGGACAGCTTGGGCGGAGGGTCGATGATTTCTTGCTGTGACCCGAACTTTGCAGCAATCCTCTGAAAGTCGCGATCACAATTGTCCGAGCGTGAAAAACTTCCATAGACTCGTGATGTTTGTCCCGTTGTTCCCGGGCATTTTCAGCTTGAGGTATGCATAATGCGGCACAGCCATGAACTTGGCATACGCTGGTCTCCCGAGTATAGCGTGATACTGTGACTCCCAGTTCACCACTTCAAACTCGATCTTTTCCTTCCTGAAATTGTCGGCCCTGCTGAAGATAACATTTAGGTAGACTTTGCCAAGAGAGTGGCCCGGTGCGGTTGGAAGGATCCCGTGGAAGCAGGTGTCTGTTTCTTCCAGCATGCTCATGGTGATCCCCATACTTCTAATTGTGTCGACAAATATTAGGTTTAGCCCGCTTCCACCATCCATGAAGACTTTGCTCATCTTGAACCCCCCAATTTGTGCTTCGACTACCAAGGCAGCGTGTCCTGGTTTTGGTATGGTCATCGAGTGATCTGCTCGACTGAACGTAATGTTCTGAGAAGACCATTCGACGTACTCGGGGATGTTTGCCATGATGCTTTCTGCCAAGTTGATTTCTCGGGTGAGCTTCTTCATCTCCCTTTTCGAGACACCCGTCCTATGGATCATGCTCATCTTCCCACGTGGTGGTGGAAACGCCTCGTTGGGTTGATGGGGTTGAGCCTGCTGGACTTGATGCTGCGGTGGAGGTGGGGGTGGTGGTGGTAGCTGTTGCTGGCCTGATTGCTGGATGAGTTTATGCATGTCAAGGAACCGCCGACGGTCCCCGAGCAGGTGACTTGACTTCGTTTTGCCGTCCTTGGAATCGACATACGAATGTAAGTAACGGGGGCGTTGATCCGCTCGGCGTAGGGTAATTCGGGAGTCCTCTCGCTGTCGTGGTTTATAGTTACCACGGTTCCCAGCGTTGTTCCGGTTACCGTCGTGCCTATCGTCTCGATCGTCCTGTCGATCGGAATATCCTGCGGCTACCAGGTTGTTATCATCGTAGTTGCGGTTCTTCCTTCTCTTGTGACGATCCCTTCGGCCACCCGAGTCGTGCTTCGGCTGGTCGTCGTCTTCGTCATCGCTGCGCTGCCGTGGCCTCGTACGTTGTCCTCACCATCAGCCCAACTATTGGCGATTTCCATTAGTTTGGTTATGGTTTTTGGCTTTTTGCGCCCATGTTCCTCTATGTAGCTTTCCCGCTGAACGCCGTCGCTGAAAGCGTCGATTGCTCTGTCGACAGATACGTCTTCGGCAGCGTTCAGGAGCTTCGTGAATCTCCCGATGTATGAACGCATCGACTCCTTCTGCTTCTGCCGGCAATTCCGCAGTTCTTCGATCCCAACGGGCCTCTTGTATGTTGCTTGGAAGTTGGCAACGAAGGCATCTACTAGGTCGTCCCATGATTTAACAGAACCTTTCGGCAGCCCCCTTAGCCAGGCCCGTGCTGAATCCTTCAAGTAAACCTGTAAGCATTGCATTGCTGCTATCTGGTTTCCTTTGTGCAGGATCACAGTCTGCAGGTAGTCATCTATCCAGGATCTTGGTTCTTGTTGCCCATCGTACTTGGCAGCATCGGTAGGGGTAGGCTTAAATTTTTTGGGTGGCATCATTTCGCGGATCTTGTAACTTAGACAGTCGGCTCCCCTGAGCTCACCGTCGTACTCCTGGTCTTCATCCGAAGAATCGCTGTCGTCTTCCTTCCTAGCGGCGCGTCGTCGCCTTGCTTTGTCGATCTTGCTCTGGGTGATTTCGTCCTGAGCATCTCTCACATGATGTTTCGACCCACTGCCTTGGACGGTGGTCTTTTCCTTTGGCGGGACTAGGTTGTTCCCCAATATTGCGAGACTCTCCAGGGCACCTCGATGAGCTTGAGCCATGGACCCTTCGGGGCGTTGGTTGATGAGGTATGCGGCGAGGTTGGCTGTCGCTCCTGCAACGGTTTTCGGCCGTGGCATGCCGGCGCTATCCATAGTCATAAAGGATTTGGTCAGATTCGACGTTATTTCCCTGGCGTCATCTTCTGAAAGCCTGGATAGTCTTGACCGGTGCTTGCCTGTTCCCTGAGTGTTTCGGGAGGCACTCCCTTGCGAGCCCCTTCGCCGTTCGCTGGATCGGTCCGCCGCAGATAGGCGTCTCTCGAGGGTGGCTTGCTCTTTCGACAGGTGTTCCCGGTTTTTCTCCAGTATGGAGCGATAGGCATTGAGGGTTCCAACCGAAGTTCCTGCGGGGAGCGGCATGTTGTTGAGTACTGCTGCCCTTGCTGCTGCCCACTCCTCATCCGCGATGGTGTAATCGGCCGTCGCGGTTGCTCGGCGCTGTTTTCAAAACTCGCCCTTCTACTGGAACGGGGGTATGGTCCTCATCTCCTCTCGCGCCTTGTGTTTCCCGTGTTATTGGCGACATAAACCCGATGGTGTGCCGTTCTTCGGGTGGTTCCCTGGATGGTGCTTGTCAATACTGTCCTCTCCCGATGAATACTGGGCGTTGCAGATGAACGGCGTGTCGCTTGATCCCAGCCCATGCCTGGTGTCGCAGTTCAGGCAGTAGTACGAAGTTAATTTCGAAGATGAGGAATCATCCGACCCTACCGACATGGAGGACACCGAGCGGGGAATCGAGGGAATGGGTGAGCGCGTCGATCCCGTCAGACCAGCCGACAGATCGAGTGACGATGACGCGTTTGAACCCGTCGATCCGGAAGTGGGGGATTCCAGCAATCGAAGGATTCCTCTCGCGTTGACGTTGTAGTGGACGCTGCCGAAGGTCATCTCCATGTTCCCTTGTAGATCTGAAAAGTTCGAGCGGGAGGAATCGCTGTGTGGAGTAAACTCGTAGGAGCCGAATCGAATCGGGCTTCCCAGGATTGGTGACGATGGTGTCGACGAAGTTGCTGATGCAGTTGTCGGCGAAGCCGCCGATGTCATGATCGGATCTGCCGACGCCCTGCCTTGTGCCGACAGGGTTCCCACAGATGGCGCCAATTGTCGAGGGTGCTCCTCGGCAATGCCCTCCGATAGGGGCTTAGGGTTGATGGAATCCTGCAAGCTGACACGAGACATCGGTTCACAGACAAGCGGGGAGAGTGATTTACCCAGGTTCGGGGCCCTCGATGAGGTAAAACCCTTACGTCCTGCCTGTCTGTTCTTGATTATGATGAAAACAGGTTACAATGGGGTGCCGAATAGTTCGGCTGAGATCTCGTCGAGATAGCTAATTGCTAGGGTAACCTAGTGATACGTCTCCGACGTATCGATAATTTCTTATGTTCCATGCCACATTATTGATGATATCTACATGTTTTATACACATTATATGTCGTATTTATGCATTTTCTGGCACTAACCTATTAACGAGATGCCGAAGAGCCGCTTCGTTGTTTCTGCTGTTTTTGGTTTCAGAAATCCTAGTAAAGAAATATTCTCGGAATTGGATGAAATCAACGCCCAGGGTCCTATTTTTGCACGAAGCTTCCAGAAGACCGAAGGGGAAAGGAAGTGGGGCCACGAGGCGCCGACACAACAGGGCGGCGCGGCCTGGCCCTTGGCCGCGCGGCCCCGGCGTGTGGGGCCCTCGTGTGGCCCCCGCGTTGCCCTTCCGCCTACTTAAAGCCTCCGTCGCGAAACCCCCGACACCGAGAGCCACGATACGGAAAACCTTACGGAGACGCCGCCGCCGCCAATCCCATCTCGGGGGATTCTGGAGATCACCTCCGGCACCCTGCCGGAGAGGGGAATCATCTCCCGGAGGACTCTTCACCGCCATGGTCGCCTCCGGAGTGATGAGTGAGTAGTTCACCCCTGGACTATGGGTCCATAGCAGTAGCTAGATGGTCGTCTTCTCCTTATGTGCTTCATTGTTGGATCTTGTGTGCTGCCTAACATGATCAAGATCATCTATTTGTAATTCTATATGTTGTGTTTGTCGGGATCCGATGGATAGAGAATACTATGTTATGTTAATTATCAATCTATTACCTATGTGTTGTTTATGATCTTGCATGCTCTCCGTTATTAGTAGAGGCTCGGCCAAGTTTTTGCTCTTAACTCCAAGAGGGAGTATTTATGCTCGATAGTGGGTTCATGCCTCCATTAAATGCAGGACGAGTGATAGAAAGTTCTAAGGTTGTGGATGTGCTTGTTGCCACTAGGGATAAAACATTGATGCTATGTCCGAGGATGTAGTTATTGATTACATTACGCACCATACTTAATGCAATTGTCCGTTGTTTGCAACTTAATACCGGAAGGGGTTCGGATGATAACCTGAAGGTGGACTTTTTAGGCATAGATGCATGCTGGATAGCGGTCTATGTACTTTGTCGTAATGCCCAATGAAATCTCACAATACTTATCGTATCATGTATGTGCATTGTCATGCCCTCTCTATTTGTCAATTGCCCGACTGTAATTTGTTCACCCAACATGCTATTTATCTTATGGGAGAGACACCTCTAGTGAACCGTGGACCCCGGTCCATTCTTTTACATCGAATACAATCTCATCGCAATACTTGTTTTACTCTTTTCCGCAAACAATCATCATCCACACTATACATCTAATCCTTTGTTACAGCAAGCCGGTGAGATTGACAACCTCACTCGTTTCGTTGGGGCAAAGTACTTTGGTTGTGTTGTGCAGGTTCCACGTTGGCGCCGGAATCACTGGTGTTGCGCCGCACTACATCCCTCCGCCATCAACCTTCAACGTGCTTCTTGGCTCCTCCTGGTTCGATAAACCTTGGTTTTTTTCTGAGGGAAAACTTACTGTTGTGCACATCACACCTTCCTCTTGGGGTTCCCAACGGACGTGTGTTTCACACGCATCAAGACTGTTTTCTGGCGCCGTTGCCGGGGAGATCAAGACACGCTGCAAGGGGAGTCTCCACAATCCTATCTCTTTACTTTGTTTTTGTCTTGCTTTATTTATTTACTACTTTGTTTGCTGCACTTAAACAAAACACAAAAAAATTAGTTGCTAGTTTTACTTTATTTACTGTCTTGCTCTCTATATCAAAAACACAAAAAAATTAGTTACTTATATTTGCTTTACTTATTTCAACATGTTTCCTTTTAATTTTACCGTAAAAGACATACCGGTAGGACGTGGGTCTATAGTTGGGAGAAATAATATAGAAGAATTTTTCAATCATGTTAGTACCGTTGAAGATTTTGAAGATAGACACTTGGTAGGACTTGCTCCTACTTATGAAATTGCTGCTTCGTTGCTTTAGTTCGCATGTTGGAAACTAAATTTGTTAATCTCAATCCTATAATCCAACACATGTTTCTTACACTCGGTGATATGGAAGAAGGGGAAAAGAAAGATTTTGTTTTAGAAACCCTTCTTAGAGAATTTGGTAGTATAGCAAGAGAGGCTAGAAAGGTCTTTATTAAATATAAGATGCTTGGTTCTTATACCAATTTTGTTAGTATCCTTGAAAAGATGGACATGGAGAGAGTAAGGTACACTAATAATATTAATGATGGTGGGGAGATCAAAGCACCAATACCATGTAAGCTCCTAGCGATGAATGAAGCGCTAGAAAATAACTATGCTTGGCTTGTTCCTGAAAATTTGTTTGATGAGAGTAGCAAGCCCAAGACTAATGAAAAGGGAGCCGCTGAAACTTATCTATCCAATATACTATGCATGGTTGAGAAAACTCCAAACCCCGCTAAAGATGCATCATCTTTCAACAACACTTGATATACACTTTCTGCGCCTAGCTGAAAGGCGTTAAAGAAAAGCGCTTATGGGAGACAACCCATGTTTTTACTATGGTACTTTATTTTATATTTGAGTCTTGGAAGTTGTTTACTACTGTAGCAACCTCTCCTTATCTTAGTTTTGTGTTTTGTTGTACCAAGTAAAGTCTTTGATAGTAAGGTTCATACTAGATTTGGATTACTGCGCGAGTTACTGATTTCTTTGCTGTCACGAATTTCGACCTGCCTCTCTGTAGGTAGCTCGGAAAAATATGCCAATTTACGTGCGTGATCCTCGGATATGTACGCAACTTTCATTCAATTTGAGCATTTTCATTTGAGCAAGTCTGGTGCCATTTTAAAATTCGTCTTTACGAACTGTTCTGTTTTGACAGATTCTGCCTTTTATTTCGCATTGCCTCTTTTGCTATGTCGGATGAATTTCTTTGATCCATTAATGTCCAGTAGCTTTATGCAATGTACAGAAGTGTTAAGAATGATTATGTCACCTCTGAACATGTTAATTTTTATTGTGCACTAACCCTCTAATGAGTTGTTTTGAGTTTGGTGTGGAGGAAGTTTTCAAGGATCAAGAGAGGAGTATGATATAATAAGATCAAGAGGAGTGAAAGCTCTAAGCTTGGGGATGCCCCGGTGGTTCACCCCTGCATATTTTAAGAAGACTCAAGCGTCTAAGCTTGGGGATTCCCAAGGCATCCCCTTCTTCATCGACAACATCATCAGGTTCCTCGCTCGAAACTATATTTTTATTCGAGTCACATCTTATGTACTTTGCTTGGAGCGTCGGTTTGTTTTTGTTTTTGTTTTTGTTTGAATAAAATGGATCCTAGCATTCATTGTGTGGGAGAGAGACACGCTCCGCTGTTGCATATGGACAAATATGTCCTTAGGCTTTACTCATAGTATTCATGGCGAAGGTTGAATCTTCTTCGTTAAATTGTTATATGGTTGGAATTGGGAAATGCTACATGTAGTAATTCTAAAATGTCTTGGATAATTTGATACTTGGCAATTGTTGTGCTCATGTTTAAGCTCTTGCATCATATACTTTCCACTTATTAATGAAGAAATACATAGAGCTTGCTAAAATTTGGTTTGCATATTTGGTCTCTCTAAAGTCTAGATAATTTCTAGTATTGAGTTTTGAACAACAAGGAAGACGGTGTAGAGTCTTATAATGTTTACAATATGTCTTTTATGTAAGTTTTGCTGCACCGGTTCATCCTTGTGTTTGTTTCAAATAAACCTTGCTAGCCTAAACCTTGTATCGAGAGGGAATACTTCTCATGCATCCAAAATCCTTGAGCCAACCACTATGCCATTTGTGTCCACCATACCTACCTACTACATGGTATTTCTCCGCCATTCCAAAGTAAATTGCTTGAGTGCTACCTTTAAATTTCCATCATTCGCCTTGCAATATATAGCTCATGGGACAAAATAGCCTTAAAAACTATTGTGGTATTGAATATGTACTTATGCACTTTATCTCTTATTAAGTTGCTTGTTGTGCGATAACCATGTTCCTGGGGACGCCATCAACTCTTTGTTGAATATCATGTGAGTTGCTACGCATGTCCGTCTTGTCTGAAGTAAGGGAGATCTACCACTTAATGGTTAGAGCATGCATATTGTTAGAGAAGAACATTGGGCCGCTAACTAAAGCCATGAATCTGTTATCACCAGATTTTGGCCAAATCGGGAGGTGGGCCGTAAGAGAGATGGGCTTGGAAGATTACACGTGGAAGATCTCTGAAGCGGCCTTGCACGAAGAGTTTGGGCTAGATTGCCCGTGTATCTTAGATTAAAAGTTAGAGTTTGTATCGTGCACGGTAGGGATTATTCCCACGTTAGAAAGTCCCCTGGACTATAAATATGTATCTAGGGTTTATGAAATAAACAACAACCAACGTTCAACCAACCAAATCAATCTCGGCGCATCGCCAACTCCTTCATCTCGTGGGTTTCTACCGGTAAGCAACATGCTGCCTAGATCGCATCTTGCGATCTAGGCAGCACAAGCTCCACGTTGTTCATGCGTTGCTCGTACTGAAGCCTTGTTGATGGCGAGCAACGTAGTTATCATAGATGTGTTAGGGTTAGCATAGTTCTTCGTATAACATGCTATCGTAGTGCAACCCTCGCACATCTAGCCACCCTTGCACCTATCTTAGGTGTAGGGGCGGCACCCGCTTGATCATTATTTAGTAGATCCGATCCGTTACGGTTGCTCCTTGTTCATCAAGGATTAGTTTAATATCTGCAATAGTTAGGCCTTACAAAGGGCTGGAGGATCCGGCGGCACGTAGGGTGTCATTCGCTAGTCCTAGGCAGGATGTTCCGGGGATCAACCTCGTGTTGGTTTTTAGGCCTTGTCTAGGATCGGCTTACGATCACCGTGCGTGGCCGCGAGGCCCAATCCTGAGTAGGATGATCCGATTATGCGGTGAAAACCCTAAATCGTCGTAGATCTCATTAGCTTTATCTTGATCAAGCAGGACCACCATATATTCGTGCACCCCGTACGAATCATGGGTGGATCGGCTCCTTGAGCCGATTCACGGGATAACTCGAGAGCCGATCGAGGCTCGTATTTAATGTTTACGTGTATGCCATGCAGGAAACTAAGCGAGGCATCTCCATCACCTTCCCGACCAGGTATAGGTCAGGTGGCACGCCCTTGCAATCAGCATCGGACGTGTGACCAGAAGGCTTTGCGGGCCGTCGCTCGGAGGGACCTCGGCCAGCCGCAGCCCTAGGTTGTTCCCGGCTCTACGGTGTTGCCCGTCGCTGCCCGCCGGTGGGTTTTGGCAGCAACACATTCTGGCACGCCCGGTGGGACGAGCTTCTACATCAACCACATCGCCATCTACATCTGAGATGGCGGACGGCACGCCAGTCACATACGAGGATCTGACCGACGAGCTCAAGAAGAAGTATGACGAGATCAAAGTCATCCTCGAAGCCGACCTCATCGGCTCTTTCCACAGAACCCGTTCACATGGCATCAGGTGGAAGGGGTTCTCGCCTAATGGTGCACTAGATGGGATAGACCTCTCTGCCCCGTCGGAAGAACGCACCAGGTCCCTGCGGCAGGAGATCAACTACTTGGTGGCTCACTCGCTACACCGCCACTCTGAGAACCTGGTCAACACGTTGGAGCGTGTCGCTCTTCGCGTGATCCAGGAGATCATGAGGCACCAGTACTCGCCGTCAGGACCAGCTCTCGGGACGCATCAAGGAGAGTTGCCACTCCAGTCCCGTCCACCGCTGCCATTTGCGTTGGCAGCACCGAAGTGCCGGCTTCACCGGCATTCGTCGTCTACAAGATCGGTGGTGACCCTAGTGACTACCAGTTCTTGCCTGAGGCGCCTAAGGAGATCCCTCACGGGTACACGTGCATGTATGTGCCAGATTGCGGTAACTGGGCGCTCACAAACCAGGCCACAACATCAGGGACTCCTGGGAAAACAGGAGGGACGTCAACAATAGATCTTGAGAAGCAGACGTGGCTAACTAAGTACGCCACCCCGACGAACCTCCAGAGCTCAGCTCCTGCAGTTGGCTCAGAGCTGGAAAAGCAAACATGGCTGGCTAAGTATGCCACCCCGGCGAATCTTCAGAGTTCAACTCCTGCAGCCGGCACAGCGGATCAGATCGGTACCATGCCGAGAGATCAGTTCGGCATGGTGCCGAAAAGGAGGGCAATCGGCTATTCCAAGCCGTACCCCGACGACTACGAGATGATCCCGCTACCACCTAAATATCGGCTCCCTGATTTCTCCAAATTCAGTGGATCAGATGGTTCCAGCTCCATCGAGCACGTAGGCCGATATTTGGCACAACCGGGACCGGCCTCGGTGTCGGATCAACTACGCGTGAGGCTCTTCTCACGAGTCCCTCACGGGATCGGCTTTCGGGTGGTACACCTCGTTGCCACCGAGACTCCATCCGGACTTGGAAGCGAGTTGGAAGAACAGTTCCATATGCGGTACCACTCGGAGGCTTCCGAGTCCGGCATTGCCGATCTAGCACAATTACGTCGAAGCGTGGAGAAACCGTGACGGAATACATCCAGCGCTTCAGGAATCTTAGGAACCGATGTTATTCGGTTCGTATAACTGAAAAGGAAGCGAGTCGAGTTGGCGGTAGCGGGCCTCGCAACACCGCTCAAGGACATGGCCTCCCAAGCGGACTATCCCTCACCGGCGCACATGGTTCAGAAGCTGTCGGCATATGAACAGCGCCACCCGGACCTGTGCCGGGACAAATTCAAGCGTGCGGTAGTCCTGGTCGATGCGGAGGAAGACGAAGTTTCGCGGGAGATCAAGAGGTAGCGATGGCTGAATGGACTCGGGGAGGAGCCCCGTGTCCTGCAAATGGGTAAAGCCACCGGGCCCGCCCCGGGGGTTTGATTTTGACGTGAGCAAAACTGAGCAAATCTTCGACCTCCTGCTCAAGGAGAAGCGAGTTGACGATTCCCGAAGGTCTCAAATTCCCCACGGTGCAAGAGCTGAACGGAAAGCCATACCGCAAATGGCATAACTCGCTCTCCCATGCCACCAACGACTGCAGGGTATGGCGTCAGCACATCCAAGCGGCGATAGAAAAAGGGCGTCTGATTTTCAACCAGTACGCCATGAAGGTCGACACCCAGCCCTTCCCCGCCGTTAACATGGTAGAATGCACTTACCCTGAAGGTTGCCAGCCAGGGTCCTCATTCAGCATCAACATGGTAGGACTTGGGCACCACTCTGGCAAAGATGGAGACGAGGGCAGCTGCTCTCGTAGCAAGGATACAGAGGAGGCCGCTCCACGCGATCGGCTCCGTCATGATGGCAAGCGCTACGTCACAGAGGGAGAAGTGAGGAACATAAGATATCGGCGACCCTCTCTCGATCACCTCCTCAACAAGTATGTGAGTCAGTATGACCGACGCCGACGATCCAGCGATGATGATGAAAGAGATCGTTTGGCTAGAGAAGCCAGAAGATATCGTCGGCACGATCACGATGAGGAGGAGCACGAGCGCCGTGCCAAAGGAGAATCAAGGGAGCAAGACGACAACGACAGGCACTGGGACTGCCCCTTCTTCGGTACACTGCTGGGATTCAGGAATGAGCCGATTGCCCACAATCGGCAATTGCCCAGAATGCAACCAGAAGAAGAAGGAGGCAGCCAACGTGTCCGTGTTCAGGCGCTTAGGGCCTCTCCCGCCACAAAGCAAACGCGCTGAGTCCCCTCGGTGGGCAGATCTCGAGGATTCAGAAGACGAGGGACAAGAAGAAGAAGAAGACAGGTACCACCGTCCAAGGTGGTGCCCTGATGGACTCAGCCGTTCACAAAAGCGCAGGGTTCAGCGATTGCATGGCCTGGAGGAAGCCGAAAGGTTATACTTGCATACGTTAAGGAAAGCACGACCTGATCTGGCTGCGAAAGTTCAGCGAACCCTGGACGAAGAGGGTCGTCCACGGAAAATGGAGTGGCGCCCCAAGCAAAGGAAAGCCGATGATGAAACATCGGCTGGTACAAACATGGTGCTCGTCCTTCCGACGGAGCTTAGTGCTCCACGATTACACGATGCACTCAAGGTGGACGACGGCAAGCGCATCAAGTCAGAGGTTGGGCTGGTTTTATCCACCAGCCTGACCGAGTAGCTGAAGCAAAGCGATGAGCAAACGTGGCGAGGCTGATCCTTGTGATCGGCCCCAAAAAATTATGAAGGAGCATTACAGAACCTTCAGTCAGCGCTTCAATCGATATGGAGGCCGATTCCAGCAATCGGCCAAAATTATCTTCACCACATGTTCTGCTTGTGTTCAGCATCGAGCTACTGGGCAGCGGCCACGTCGGCGGATGAAAGTCAGCACGAATCCTCGCGGAGCCGACGTGCAAGTGCAGTGCCCTGGCTAACCACAAAAGCCGATATCTGCAGTCATCTGGCAGATTCGGCTCGGGGGGCATATAGTCAGATGAACATGTGCAGAACATGTGCAGATAGACATGTGTAAACATGTGTGCAGTGAAACACTGGGAGCCGATTAGGAAAAATCGGCCAGTAAAATTTTTTTTACAGCCGATGCAAGGGCATCGACTTTAGAATTAAGAAGCGAAGCCTACAGTTGCACAAGACCAAGACCTACTGGCTATGTGCTCAGGGCTCACATTGTCACCAAGATGGTCAACCCTTCACGTCAGTTAAGCTGTTGGTGTTTCATCTACAACATCGGCGCCCAGTGGAAGGAAACTGATCGATGGGGGCAGGTCTGGCTGATTCGTCATGATGGCTATCTCGGATTACCAGATTACCTAAGGTCAGAGCCTTTTTGTTTGATATGTGCATCCATGCCGGTATTCTCGCCCTGAAAGTTCTCTGCTCTGGGGAGCCGATTTTGTTGAAATCGGCTGGCTCTGCATCATGACTCGGGAGCCGATGGTGGCACGTTTGATTGGCTCACTGCTGTTCTCGCCTTAATGAAGGCTCGGGGGGCAACTGACTGCGTAGAATTTTTGTTCTTAAGAAACCGATGGAGATTTCATCGGCTGGCCCTCCCTCATAATCTTCTTCAAAGAGATTGGGCAGGTTTGAAGAGTATCACTGAATATCTGAATATCCAGAGGTATTGGCTGCAGCGTCAAGTCGTTTCAGCAGCGGTTCCGGGGCTCTCTTAAAGTGACTAAATTCACGATCACCCCGACGTCAAAGAGGTGAAGAGCGGATTATGAGGAATTGGTGTGTGGCAGTCGGCTCATTAAACATTGACCGAGTTGACAATCGGCTGAATCAGCATATAGGACATCGGCAAAGTCAAAAGAAGTTTTCATTGATAATAAAGTTTCTTACAAGGAGAAGCCGATTGCTCAACAAAAGGGAACGGATTACTACTACCAACCCTATGCTAGCAAATCCCTACTCTAAGGGCTGCTGCTGTCGTTGCCGTCGCTGAGGTAGCTGCTGCCATTGCTGCTGTCGGCGAGTTCTTCGTTGCTGCTACTGTGACCTTCAGCAGGGGCCTCCTCCTCGTCATCATCATCGTCCTCGTCTGACCAAGCCCAGCCCCGGATACGCTTTGGTGGTGGTTCGTCGGAGGAGGTGTCGTCCTCCTGTTCCTTCTTCAGGCTGGAGGAGACGTCTTCTTCTTCGTCGTCCTCTTCTTCTTTGGTGACGGAGGTGAATTTGCCCCGGAAGGGAGGGTCGTCGTCATCGCTCTCCGCCTCCAGTGCTCCGTCAACCAGGTACCGGAGGTCATCTTCCCCGTCGGTTAGGGGCATGGCCCCATCTGACCAGACGAGGTCCTCGCCCTCCGGCACGAAGTCGAAGTCCCACTCCCGCTTGTCCCACTGTTTGGGAGCCCGGCGGTTGTACGCCTCCATCTGGTCGTGCTCTGGAACCAACTCGCTTGAGGAAGAGGATTGGAGAGAGACGGAAGAGGAGGAAGAAGAAGACATGGCTGTGGGAAAAGAGGGTTTTTTGGGTGCCGATAGCTAGAACAGAGGAAGGGGATGAAGAGGGCTAATCGATCGGCGTGGATAAATAATGAGAGATCTGGTGGAAATTTAATGCCATTGCAGTTTCCGAGGAAGTGATGCCAAAGCTATCGAATTTTGCAGAGAAGTTGGAAAGACAGGGCATCATGATGAAGAATACTGCGACAGGTCTGCTCTGCCACGACATGACCCTTCGAAGGAAAAACAGAGTGGTTTTGAAATTATCATTGCCAAAACCAGGGGGGCATGTGTTATCACCAGATTTTGGCCAAATCAGGAGGTGGGCCGTAAGAGAGATGGGCTTGGAAGATTACACGTGGAAGATCTCTGAAGCGGCCTTGCACGAAGAGTTTGGGCTAGATTGCCCGTGTATCTTAGATTAAAAGTTAGAGTTTGTATCGTGCACGGTAGGGATTATTCCCACGTTAGAAAGTCCCCTGGACTATAAATATGTATCTAGGGTTTATGGAATAAACAACAACCAACGTTCAACCAACCAAATCAATCTCGGCGCATCGCCAACTCCTTCGTCTCGAGGGTTTCTACCGGTAAGCAACATGCTGCCTAGATCGCATCTTGCGATCTAGGCAGCACAAGCTCCACGTTGTTCATGCGTTGCTCGTACTGAAGCCTTGTTGATGGCGAGCAACGTAGTTATCATAGATGTGTTAGGGTTAGCATAGTTCTTCGTATAACATGCTATCGTAGTGCAACCCTCGCACATCTAGCCACCCTTGCACCTATCTTAGGTGTAGGGGCGGCACCCCGCTTGATCATTATTTAGTAGATCCGATCCGTTACGGTTGCTCCTTGTTCATCAAGGATTAGTTTAATATCTGCAATAGTTAGGCCTTACAAAGGGTTGGAGGATCCAGTGGCACGTAGGGTGTCGTTTGCTAGTCCTAGACAGGATGTTCCGGGATCAACCTCGTGTTGGTTTTTAGGCCTTGTCTAGGATCGGCTTACGATCACCGTGCGTGGCCGCGAGGCCCAATCCTGAGTAGGATGATCCGATTATGCGGTGAAAACCCTAAATCGTCGTAGATCTCATTAGCTTTATCTTGATCAAGCGGGACCACCATATATTCGTGCACCCCGTACGAATCATGGGTGGATCGGCTCCTTGAGCCGATTCACGGAGATAACCTGAGAGCCGATCGAGGCTCGTATTTAATGTTTACGTGTATGCCATGCAGGAAACTAAGCGAGGCATCTCCATCACCTTCCTGACCAGGTATAGGTCGGGTGGCACGCCCTTGCAATCAGCATCGGACGTGTGACCAGAAGGCTTTGCGGGCCGTCGCTCGGAGGGACCTCGGCCAGCCGCAGCCCTAGGTTGTTCCCGGCTCTACGGTGTTGCCCGTCGCTGCCCGTCGGTGGGTTTTGGCAGCAACAGAATCATGGTGGAAGTTTCAGTTTTGGACATATATCCTCAATCTCATATGAGAACACTAATTGTTGCCACATGCTTATGCATTAAAGAGGAGTCCATTATCTGTTGTCCATGTTGTCCCGGTATGGATGTCTAAGTTGAGAATAATCAAAAGCGAGAAATCCAAAATGCGAGCTTTCTCCTTAGACCTTTGTACGAGCGGCATGGAGGTACCCCATTGTGACACTTGGTTAAAACATGTGTATTGCGATGATCCGGTAGTCCAAGCTAATTAGGACAAGGTGCGGGCACTATTAGTACACTATCCATGAGGCTTGCAACTTGTAAGATATAATTTACATGATACATATGCTTTATTACTACCGTTGACAAAATTGTTTCATGTTTTCAAAATAAAAGCTCTAGCACAAATATAGCAATCGATGCTTTCCTCTTTGAAGGACCTTTCTTTTACTTTTATGTTGAGTCAGTTCACCTATCTCTTTCCACCTCAAGAAGCAAACACATGTGTGAACTGTGCATTGATTCCTACATACTTGCATATTGCATTTGTTATATTACTTTATGTTGACAATATCCATGAGATATACATGTTATAAGTTGAAAGCAACCGCTGAAACTTAATCTTCTTTTGTGTTGCTTCAATACCTTTACTTCGATTTATTGCTTTATGAGTTAACTCTTATGCAAGACTTATTGATGCTTGTCTTGAAGTATTATTCATGAAAAGTCTTTGCTTTATGATTCATTTGTTTACTCATGTCATTACCATTGTTTTGATCGCTGCATTCATTACATATGCTTACAATAGTATGATCAAGGTTATGATGGCATGTCACTCCATAAATTATCTTTGTTATCGTTTACCTGCTCGGGACGAGAAGGAACTAAGCTTGGGGATGCTGATACGTCTCCGACGTATCGATAATTTCTTATGTTCCATGCCACATTATTGATGATATCTACATGTTTTATACACATTATATGTCGTATTTATGCATTTTCCGGCACTAACCTATTAACGAGATGCCGAAGAGCCGCTTGTCTAGTTTTCGCTGTTTTTGGTTTCATAAATCCTAGTAAAGAAATATTCTCGGAATTGGACGAAATCAACGCCCGTGGTCCTATTTTTGCACGAAGCTTCCGAAGACCGAGCGGGGAAAGGAAGTGGGGCCACGAGGCGCCGACACAACAGGCGGCGTGGCCCGGCCCTTGGCCGCGCGGCCTCGGCGTGTGGGGCCCTCGTGTGGCCCCCGCGTTGCCCTTCCGCCTACTTAAAGCCTCCGTCGCGAAACCCCCAGCACCGAGAGCCACGATACGGAAAACCTTACCGAGACGCCGCCGCCGCCAATCCCATCTCGGGGATTCTGGAGATCACCTCCGGCACCCCGCCGGAGAGGGGAATCATCTCCCCGGAGGACTCTTCACCGCCATGGTCGCCTCCGGAGTGATGAGTGAGTAGTTCACCCCTGGACTATGGGTCCATAGCAAGTAGCTAGATGGTCGTCTTCTCCTTATGTGCTTCATTGTTGGATCTTGTGAGCTGCCTAACATGATCAAGATCATCTATCTCGTAATTCTATATGTTGTGTTTGTCGGGATCCGATGGATAGAGAATACTATGTTATGTTAATTATCAATCTATTACCTATGTGTTGTTTATGATCTTGCATGCTCTCCGTTATTAGTAGAGGCTCGGCCAAGTTTTTGCTCTTAACTCCAAGAGGGAGTATTTATGCTCGATAGTGGGTTCATGCCTCCATTAAATCTGGGACAGTGACAGAAAGTTCTAAGGTTGTGGATGTGTTGTTGCTACTAGGGATAAAACATTGATGCTATGTCCGAGGATGTAGTTATTGATTACATTACGCACCATACTTAATGCAATTGTCTGTTGTTTGAAACTTAATACCGGAAGGGGTTCGGATGATAACCTGAAGGTGGACTTTTTAGGCATAGATGCATGCTGGATAGCGGTCTATGTACTTTGTCGTAATGCCCAATTAAATCTCACAATACTTATCATATCATGTATGTGCATTGTCATGCCCTCTCTATTTGTCAATTGCCCGACCTGTAATTTGTTCACCCAACATGCTATTTATCTTATGGGAGAGACACCTCTAGTGAACTCGTGGACCCCGGTCCATTCTTTTACATCGAATACAATCTACTCGCAATACTTGTTTTACCGTTTTCTGCAAACAATCATCATCCACACTATACATCTAATTCTTTGTTACAGACAAGCCGGTGAGATTGACAACCTCACCGTTTCGTTGGGGCAAAGTACTTTGGTTGTGTTGTGCAGGTTCCACGTTGGCGCCGGAATCACCGGTGTTGCGCCGCACTACATCCCTCCGCCATCAACCTTCAACGTGCTTCTTGGCTCCTCCTGGTTCGATAAACCTTGGTTTCTTTCTGAGGGAAAACTTACTGCTGTGCACATCACACCTTCCTCTTGGGGTTCCCAACGGACGTGTGTTTCACGCGCATCACCTAGTTCTAAGCTTCTGTTGGCTAAGATTGCTAAGATTGATTGTCCCCCTCGATAGCCCCTCTCCTGGCCTTTATATAGGTGGCCAGGTCCCGAGAGGTCTAATCGAGTACGAGTAGGTTTACAGTAGATCTATTTCCAATCTTTCCTTGTTCGGCCTCTTCCGTGTCTTGTACTCCAAGTAGTCTTCCACCGCACCGCCCTAGTGGCCCATCTTGCCATCGGGTACCTTCATGGGCCTCCAGTTGGACCGTGTAGGGTAGAGCAACATTGGTTACCCGAAGGGTAATGCCCACGTCAACCATGCACATACATGATATGATGAATATAGTGAGATTTAATTGGGCATTACGACAAAGTACATAGACCGCTATCCAGCATGCATCTATGCCTAAAAATTCCACCTTCAGGTTATCATCCGAACCCCTTCCAGTATTAAGTTGCAAACAACAGACAAGTGCATTAAGTATGGTGCGTAATGTAATCAATAACTACATCCTCGGACATAGCATCAATGTTTTATCCCTAGTGGCAACAAGACATCCACAACCTTAGAACTTTCTCGTCACCGTCCCGCATTTAATGGAGGCATGAACCCACTATCGAGCATAAATACTCCCTCTTGGAGTTAAGAATAAAAACTTGGCCGCAGCCTCTACTAATAACGGAGAGCATGCAAGATCATAAACAACACATAGGTAATAGATTGATAATCAACATAACATAATATTCTCTATCCATCGGATCCCGACAAACACAACATATAGCATTACGGATAGATGATCTTGATCATGTTAGGCAGCTCACAAGATCCGACAATGAAGCACATAAGGAGAAGACGACCATCTAGCTACTGCTATGGACCCATAGTCCAGGGGTGAACTACTCACTCATCACTCCGGAGGCGATCATGGCGGTGAAGAGTCCTCCGGGAGATGATTCCCCTCTCCGGAAGGGTGCCAGAGGCGATCTCCTGAATCCCCCGAGATGGGATTGGCGGCGGCAACGTCTCAGTAAGGTTTTCCGTATCGTGGCTCTCGGTACTGGGGGTTTCGCGACGAAGACTATATGTAGGCGGAAGGGCAGGTCAGGGGGCCACACGAGGGCCCCACACACCAGGGCCGCGCGGCCAAGGCCCGGGCCGCGCCGCCTCGTTGTGGCGGCGCCTCGTGGCCCCACTTCGTAAGTCCTCCGGTCTTCCGGAAGCTTCATGGAAAAATAGGCCCCCGGGCGTTGATTTCGTCCAATTCCGAGAATATTTCCTTACTAGGATTTCTGAAACCAAAAACAGCGAGAAAACAAAGAATCGGCTCTTCGACATCTCGTCAATAGGTTAGTGCCGGAAAATGCATAATAATGACATATAATGTATATAAAACATGTGAGTATCATCATAAAAGTAGCATGGAACATAAGAAATTATAGATACGTTTGGGACGTATCACCTGGTGCTGATGAAGCGTGGCGACGAAATCTCTTCTTCGCCTGACTCTGTTGACGATGTTGAGTCCGAAATATCGGGATCGACCGCCGATAATCCCAACGAGATCGGAATTTCGAGACGATATGAACCTTCCTTCTCGACAAGGAATTGGAACTCGCCAAACGTCATCTCCATAGGCTCCTCCAGATGCGCATATGCATCCAAACGGGAGGGCGGGTGAGGAACAAAATCGACTAGACCAGTTTCGATCTGTTTACCTCTATCCAAAGCGTTGCTTGCGGTTGATGAAGTCGACGATCTTGAACGTGCCATCGAGATCAGCTCCTTGTCGCCTCTAAATCCTCACGTGACGGCGCCAATTGACAAGGTATTAACTTGTCAATGCCTACGTATTGTAGACTAGGGTTTCGTTGGACGTAGAGGGCAAGTAGATCTCGAAGATTTTAGCCGAAAAGTGCTCGACGATTAAGAAACTGGGGTTATGTTGACAATGGATTCGATCCTCTCTTCGTCCCTCGACTCCCCCTTATATAGGAGGCGGAGCCGAGGGATTCGTAATACACAAGTTACAGAGTCCGGGAGGGTTTCCAACCCGTCCCGCAAGATTACAATTTATACTTCATAATACAACTCTAGCTTTCCTTAATAACATCTTGGGCTTCCGAATCTTCTTATTCTTCGAGTCATGGGCCTTCAGTAAACCCCGGGTACCATCTTCGGCAGGCCCATTGGGGATGCCTATGTCAGTCGTTGCGTGTTCGACGAGTCTCCGGTGAGGGGAGCCTCACGGAGGGGAGAGAGAGGGAGCCATAGGGCGAGGAGTCACTGGGACGTGGTCATACGAGTTACCCAGCTTCAGACGTCGCAATGGCGGCGAGATCCTACGTGCTAATATAATTCACTATCAGGCAACAGGTGCGTGATTACAATGAGTTGTGTCTTGCCCTATGGGCTCCCGGGATCCGGCTTATGAAGGCGCCCGGATCTAGGATTTACATGGAGGAGTCCAGGCCGGATTCTACTAGCTCTAACCTAACTAGCACAACTTACTATACAAGGAAGGTTCCGGATGTTCTATGTCGGTTGGCTTCTAGCTTATGATTAAGAGGCCGGATTCGGCTAGATCTCCTGCACTCGGACTCTTCATCTTGGATCAATCAGCAACTAGGCCACCCGGATAGGCCATAAGCCTATCCACCACCTGTGGACCACCCGGACTTGTTGGAATCGGATCGTGTGCATGGCATACCTATGAAGTATATATATGCACAACAACATGGTTAATATACACATACCCTTGTCCGTCTAGGTAGTTACCTCTGGATTTTCTTCGGGGCAGAGATTTCCTTTGAGGATATTCAAGCATTTCCCTGCACACATTGGAGGCAGCGACACCACCATTGTTTCCCACGCCAGGCGGAAGGCTTTGTGGCAGGGGAGGGCCGCAAAGCTCCTGGTGCTCCCCCTAGTCACCAACGATGCAGCGGAGGACCAGAAGCCACTCGAGATGGCCGGAGCCGAGCTCCACCTCGACACCTCGCCCCTCCCATGTCAGCATCGCATCCGTGTCTCCGGAGCCGAAGTGCAAGCTGCAACGTGGCAGGAGAAGACTGCCGGCTGCCGTAACCTGCGGCTCGACGATCCAGATGTTGTCTTATCCGATATCCAATGGCTATGCACATATCTGATCTACCGGGAGTGGCTCATCAGGCAGGGTTAACAACAGGTTTAAAGGTTAGTATAATTCCCTACCCTACCAGTTACTAAGTGCCAAAAATAAAAATCCAATGCATGTATGCTGGCAGTTTCTTTGAGAAACAACACTAGTGTAGTGTGTACTCCAAAATCACATATGGACCCGTACGTGGCAGCTTCAGATTCCTGACCGACCTGAGCTGACCCCCATGTTACACGGAATTACGGAGCGTTGCTAGCTGCAGGGTGCTCCTTTCCGCACATGCGTATCCCGAGCCTCGCGGGACGGTAATAGAAGTCTATGTAGAGATCAAGAAAGTCTCCTCCTCCATTCGAGACGGTGAATACATATACTTGTACGTGGCTTGCGATTCTGTCGGTGATCGGCCTATTGCGTGTTGGATCAAGGAGCATCCATCGATCTTCAGAAACCGTGTGCCGCGACCGTGCACAACTAGCTTAGTAGCTAGCTTCTCTAAGAGCATCTCCAGCCGCGTCCCCCAAACCGTCCCCCAAAGGGATTTGGGGCGCGCCGGACAAAAAATGCGTTCCAGCCGCGTCTCCCAAAGCCCTTTTTTGTCCGGCGCGCCCCTATACGGTGTCCGGCGCCCCGAGCCCGTCCCCGTCCCACAGGGGACGCACCGGGGACGCCGGACACAACGAAAAGCGAGGCGGGGAGTGGCGGGGCCGACCCGTCAGCGGCACAATTAATTTTAACCTAACCGTCGCCTACCTCGCGACGGTGCAGTTCCCGCAGAGGGCGCAGCGACGCGTCCCGTCGCGCCTAGCTCTGCGTACCGGCGTTAATGAGCGCCACCGCTCCTCCGCCTCCCTCCGGCCTATAAAAAGGGGCGCCTCTCATCGTCCCTCTCACACGTAAACCCTAGCGCCTCTCTCCCAAACCCTAGCCGCCACCATCTCTCAACAAGACTCGACGCTATGTCCGGTAGAGGCGGAGGCCAACCTCGCGGCCGCGGCCGTGGTCGTGGTCGTGGTCGTGGCCGCGGCATAGCTGAACGCTCGCCGTCGCCTCCCACGCCGTCGTCTTCATCGTCGGAGATGGACGTGGAGCCGGACGTCCTGTTCGAGTTCGTCCACATCCTCAAGGGCGACCCGCGCGGCATCTAGAGACTGCCGGACTCCTTCGCCGAGTACGTCGGCGGCGTACGCCCGCGCAAGATGCATCTGCGGGAGCATTCGTGCGGCTTCTGCCGGTGGATCGTCGACGCGATCTACAACGCGCGCGGCAAGATGTACCTCAACATCGGCTGGGAGAAGTTCGCGCGCCACCACAGCCTCGAAGCCGGCTTCATCCTCATGTTCTCCTACTTCGGCAACAGGGACATGAGCGTCAAGGTCTTCGACGAGAGGCGCTGCCTCCGGGACTACCACGCCGACAGGGACTCCCACGACGACAGCACCGACGAGGAGGACGACTGAGTGTTGTTTCTTCGCAGCGAATACGTGCACGGAGGTTTCCGCCTGTTCGCCTCATCGGTAGAACCAACAAGGGCACCATCCTCCCGCTGGATTTTCCAGTTTAGGTGATCTGGGTGTGCCCTCGAGTGTTCTTTCTTAGCAGCGAACACAGGAAACCTTCGATGCACGGCCTAGTTAGGATTAGTTTTTTTGCAATATTTTATATTTGTGTCCACCATGGTTCAAACTATGTATTAGTTTGTGGAAAACCATGTTCCAAACTATGTCTTCGTGTAAACCACGTTCCCAATTATGTATTAGTTTGTGGAAATTGAAATAAAAATGCCAAGAAAAATTATTTTAAATGTTTGGGGGCGGCGTTTGGGGGACGCGGCTGGGGAGCGACGTCCCCCAAACGCGGCACGAACAAAACACGTCCGCCAAACGCTCGGTCCGGCGCGGTTTGGGGGACGGTTTGGGGGACGCGACTGGAGATGCTCTAAGCAAAGTTCGGACAGCTTTTACAAAGCGCAACGTACCATCCCAGATGCAGCAATTCCCAATTGCAAGTTAAACTTGGCGTCGCGTGCAAACAGCATTGCTTAGATCTTCCCAAGCCAGACAGCCAGCCGTCGCTCTGAAAGTCAAATCGTTCATGTCTCTTAGTAGATCACTATTTGTTTTGGACAAGTAGCGAATCTGAGTCGAGGCGTAGACAGTGCACGATCGAGGTCAGGTCAGCAGCTAACATCATAAGATATGAGTTTACCGAGATCTATCGCCAGCTGCCAGCTAACCTACGGTTCCCCATGCTTTCGCACAAGAAGCAGAATCTGAAGTTCAGTTCTTCTCCATCTGCAGTCTTTCTCTCTCTCCTGTAAAGCATGTGCACAGCGCGTGCCGAGAGAGACGACCATCCTATATACGCGCGAGAGCTTGCGTAGCGACCTAGCAACCTCGCGGGCCAGGGTGGGCATTCCGGTCCTCCCTTTCCCAGGTCGCTCCGCAGAACCTCCACTCCACTTCACTATCTATTCATTGTTGCAGCTGGCAGATCGATCCCTTGGCTTGCAATGGCGTCATCGCCTTCTAGACCGAAGCACCGCTGCTGCGGCTTCCTAGGCGTAGCCTTGGCCTTCTTCCTTGCGGTGGAGGTGGCGGCGGCCGGCATCTGCAGCGAGATCGAGCTCCTGTGGGGCGCGGATCGGACCTACTGCTTCATGGACGGCGACACCGAGGTGCAGGCCATGTCCCTCGACAAATCCCAGGGCTCCACCTTCAAGTCCAACCAAATGTACCTCTTCGCCCGCATCGACGTCGACATCAAACTCGTCGAGGGCGACTCCGCCGGCACAGTCTGCACCATCTACGTAAGATATACTACACTACTAACTTATCCATGTACCACTAGCTAGCTAGTGTATGGATTGGAGTTGACCTCTGACATGCATCGATCTGGAACTGACGATGCAGACCATCTCCGAGGAGGATTGGGACAACCACGACGAGATCGACTTCGAGTTCCTCGGCAACTCCACCGGCGAGCCTTACACGCTCCACACCAACATATTCGCCGGCGGCAAGGGCGGCCGGGAGATGCAGTTCAGGCTCTGGTTCGACGCCGCCGCAGACTTCCACACATACACCATCATCTGGAACCCCAGGCGCATCATGTAAGCAGGCAACCACCCGCCACATTCCTTTCACGTACGTAGAGTTTGATATTGAGATGCCGTGAATAACTGTGTGTATGTATCTATGGCTCTGTGGTGCAGCATCCAGGTGGACGGGAAGACGATCCGGTCGTTCGACAACAACGAGGACCAGGGGGTGCCGTTCCCGTCGTGGCGGCAGCAGCGGGTGTATGGGAGCCTGTGGAGCGCCGAGGACTGGGCGACGCAGGGAGGGCGGATCAAGACGGACTGGTCGCAGTCGCCTTTCGTCTCCTACTACAAGAACTACAATGTCACCTGGTGCCGCCCCTCGCCCGGCGTGGCCTGGTGCGGCGACGAGCCCGCCGACTCCACCCTCTTCAACCTCAGCCAGCAGGACCTGATCGACCTGCAGTGGGTGCGCGACAACGGATGCGTCATCTACGACTACTGCGCCGACACCGTCAGGTTCAACGCCACCACCATGCCCAAGGAGTGCAAGCTACCCCGCAAACCCTGAAGATATATACAGCACGCGTTATGTTCAGCTGGTTATGCTGGTCGATCGATGGGGTTGAGCTAGCTCGTCGATCTACCTCGATTGATTGTTGAGTTCGATCCATAGTTCATTGATTATTTTTTGTAAATCTGAAGAAACAGGTAGTGCGTGCGGGCTTGGTTGATCTGGATCCGCCGGCCTCGATCCCCATTTCCTTCTCGATCGGACGAGTTTAGCTGTATCAAGATTGGGGTATGAGTGTATGAACCAGACACACACGCACACGCAGATGGATTTTTTTGGCGAAGATTCGCCGAGTCTGTATCGAAATTCGAAAATGATACTTATCATTAATTGGCACCATCTTTTTTGAAAGAGTGAATTCGACTTTTTACTTCCTAAGATCAATTTTGTGCCACTTTTACCCAATTTAACGGAAATTCCTAAAAACTACCCCATTTAGCATACTTTCTTCAATTTTTACCCTTTTATATATTTTGCCCCATCCTCGCCGGTGGGCCCCACTCAAAGTATGGTGTGGTGTGGCGTGTCCTAGTCAACTTCTTGAGCCGAGCCGAGCCGAGCCGATTTATTCAGGGCGTCACACCTTAGTTGGGTCGAGCCAGACCTGATCGTACCGGACGTGCCTGTTTAGGCAAACCAACCCACATCACAGTACCAATCCGATCACCCTCTAGCATCGCGCGAGAGAGAAAAACGTACAGAGGCAGACGACTAGGCAGGGCCGGTCCATACTTATGCGAGGCCCAGGTGCAAAATGAAAGCAATGGGCCCTCATTCACACAGAAATTATTGAAAGACTATATTTCAAGCTAAAAAATATCATATTTTATTAACAAAGTAATATTGAGTACATAGCATAGATCTATTATCTTTTGACTCTAAAAATAACAGCACAACAACACATACTAATTATTTGTCTGGGTCAAGGGAGGTAGTAAGGAACCATATTTAATGGTTTCACGAAAGATTGCTTGGGTAGGCTTGAAATGTATCAGCATATAACACCAAGCTTTGTACTAATTATATAATATTGTGCAAGTTAAAAAGATGCAATATCAACCTAGAACGAGGTGAGCTATAGTCACAGGCTCACTACATTTCCTATTTCACAAAGAACCAGAGAGCAGCAATAAGGTAAAAACCACAAGAAACTAGTATTAGACATGCGCTTAGCAGCAAACAAATAGTAGACCGTCATGTGCAGTTGTGACCAAAAATATTAAAGGTGAAAAGTTCACTTTGATTTTCTAAATTTAGCTATCCTCTACCTAATCCCTAGTTGGTTGTTGTTCAACAATTACTATGGTCAATTGCAGAGTCCCTGGAAGAACTACCAGCTCTAAAAAAAACTGAATAGCTCCTTTCTATGCAGATCTTGACTGCATGAGCTGAAGAAGATAAGAGGGGAGGAAGGGGCGAGGCGGCCAGCACAACTTTACCTCTCTAATCCGAGCTATTTGATTGGAAACTAATAGAACCCGTCAAGAATTGAAGGGAAGAGAAGTTTATGGAACGATGGAACTGCATCCATCAGCGACGGGGCTGTTCTGGTAATTTGGGGGAGGAGGAGATGAGTCGTCAGTCGAGATGGAAGAGCACAGACCGATTGATTTTTTTCCTTCAGGAGAGACAGAAGTGAGAGACAGAAGTGAAGCGATGGATCGATTGGTGTGCTCCTGGGCGTGCTGATCAGCGTGGGCTGTACATGGGAATTTTACTTAGAACAACTACCTGGTACCTGGGTTGGGGCCCCTGGCTCGCTGGGGCCCAGTGCGGACGCACTGTTTGCCCGGCCTGTGGGCCGGCCCTGCGACTAGGGTGCTAGTTCACCGCGTGGCCGGTGATAAGGGGCGATCACTGGAGAAATAGATGGTTCACCGATAGCCTGTTTTGTCCCAGGTGTTACCACTATGATTTAGCTATATATACTCTCCCAATGTAGGGCTCTTTGCTCCGGTTATTTTGCCCCAACGGAGAGTGAGTTTAGAGTGAATCTAATGGTAGTGATCAATGCTTACAAGATTGAACCTTTCGTGAATTATTATTACAGAGTGTATTGCCATTAGGTTCCATTTTTAATTTCTTAGATCGAGACTAGATCTGAATTGGCAACGCTGAGGCAAACTTCAGAAAGCAAAAGTAGTTCAGTTAACTCTCAACTGTTTCATCGATGGGTATACCTGTAGTACACAGTTTAGATCATAAACATGCAGACCATATATAAGGTGCCTGAACATTTTTCTTTGAGTGAAAGCTTTCAATCATTTGTTTCTAGGATGATTAGATGTGTGTTGAAGTTGTACTTGACTACGGCATGATTTTTTTAGTTGCAATAGACATAAATGTGTGAATCTGATTTTTGTGTACAATGCAAATTACGTGTGTAAACTGCAGCCACTAATGATTGCTAATTTTAAATTTTCAGAGATGGCTCAAGCCACTAATATAGAAAAGGGTAAAAAATGGAAGAAATTATGCTAAATGAGGTAGTTTTGAGGAATTTCTGTTAAATTGGGTAAAAAATGACACAAAACTAACCTTACAAGGTAAAAAGTGAAATTCACTCTTTTTGAAAAAACAAGATTGGCACCATCTTAATTAGCTTCTGTACGCGAATCACTGGGTGGAAAGTTACAACGGGGACAGGTTTCCTGAACCATTCTTATCGATGATTCGCTACAGAAACTCCTTCGAAATTCCCCGGCCGTACATCTATCTATATACGGTATACGTCACGTCTCAGTGGCAAGACTGGGCACGAACACAAACACCCTACGCCTGTCTGGTACACGTCTTATGTGCTAGCACGGCCGCCGGAGCCGAGCTGGTCGATGTCGCACTCGGCGGGGCGGCCCATGTTCCAGGGGTCCTCGCAGTAGTCCATGACCATGTACTTGTCCCGCGCCGACGCCATCGCGCGCTCGCCGTCCGGCCCCAGCCGCCGTGTCATCCACCCGCCGTCGTCTCCGGACACAGCGTTGGTCGGGCAGCAGAAGGTGGGGGCGCCACCGTTGTCGCTCGCCGGCGAGGAGGAGACGCAGGCGCTGGCGGTGCCGTAGGTCCGGTAGGAGGCGACAAAGGGCGCGTGGGACCAGTCGGTCTTGTCCCGGCCGCCGCGCGTGGCCCAGGCGCTGCCGTCCCAGATGGTGGCGTGCACCTTCATCGGCTGCCGGCTCAGGTATGGAAGGCCCAGCGACTCGTGGTTGCTGAAGACTCTCACCGGCGTGCCGTCCACCGAGAAGCTGAAAACAGAGCAACGGAAGAAAGAAGTGTTAGAAACAGAGTGTTGCATTAATTCGATCAGTGCAGTGAGATGCGATGCATGGATGGGAAACAGAGCATCGGGAGTGTTAGAAACAGAGTGTCTTGAGATTAGCAGAGCATCTGGTGCATTAATTTGATCGATCACTGCAGCCATTGCAGCGAGATTTGATGCATGGATTGATCACATTTGGCGAGATTTGATTCAGATGTTGGAAAACAATTTTAGGGAGAATCTAGTATTTGACTTGGCGCACTGCTATTGCTTCCTTGAAGAACTATAGTTTAGAGGCTAAGTTGACATTCATGTTACCTATGTAGGGTTTGTCATGTGCATCCTTACGTTTTCCCTGACACTATTTTCGTTTAAAAGAACACTACTACTAGTTGGGTCATGTTCTCGTGCTTCGAAATATGCCGACGCGGCTAATTAAGACCTCTACCAGAGCAGCTTTAGAATGATTTGACTGTGGAGTCTCGAGAAAACTAGTAGAGTGTCTCCTCTCTCCCAGATCCAGTGAAGTAAAGCAGGTTAATGTTCAAATCTTGGTACTACATTTTTTGGCTCCAAACCGACGGGCGAGAAGTTTTGAACATATTTTTACTCCTCCAATCCAAAATAAGTGTTGTGGTTTAGTTCAACTTCGTTCAAATTTAAATTAAAGCCACAATTAGAACTATGGATCGTGGGGAGTATAATTTTTGGACGAAAGTATGAACTGTTCTTCATAGTCCCTATCTCTGTAATTTTCTTTTGTATAGGGCTAGCGATTGTCTCGCAAATTTTGCAAGGCAACATAGTAGAACGGTTACATGGGTGAGCTCGGGACCTAAATGTCTTCGGAAGTTCCTCGAGGCGGACCTGATTGTAAGTCCTATTGAGTAATAAAGTTCACTTTTACCCGCAAAAAAACCCTCCCTCACAAAAAAAAACGAAAAGCAGCTGTCTCGGTTTGTCAAAAAAAAAAAAAAAGCTTTCTGTTAAGAAAATTGCCCCATAGCAGTTCTCAGAGGGAAAAAGGGCAGACCATGTGGTAATGGGCCCAGGACAACCAGTAGTATCCCCAACAAAAGCCCAATTACTTTTAGCTGGAAACTACCTGATTCGTGAAGCCCATGAATACGCATTTACGGGCTGTGAGGTTAAATTCAAATGGACCCGAGGGAGGGAGGGGGCATCGACTAGTGACCGCGATATTTGACCGATATGAATTTTTGTTCCTTTGGTGTAATGGTCTTCGTGTACTCTGCTGACTTCTTTCCATAGCTTGGCTCAGACAAAACGACGTTAGAAACTTAGAATAGAATAGTAGTATATGCGACATATGAACGTGTTAGGTATGCGAATGATTCGGATGCAGGTTGCATGCTGGTCATGTTGATCGATCAACACGTAGCAGTACGTACATGATGTTGAGAGGGTTCCAGAGGATGGTGTAGTTGTGGAAGTCCTGCGTGGGGTCGAACCAGAGGTATGAGCGCTGCTCCCTGTTGCCCACCCCCTGCGCGAACACGTTGGTCTGCAGCAGGTATGGCTCGCCGCTGACGTTGCCCAGGAACTCGAAGTCGATCTCGTCGTGCCCGTCCCCCGCCGCCGTCGGGTCCTTGGACGTCAGCTGCATATGCAGGCATGGAAGTCAGTCAAAATACGTATATATATGGCCAGCCAGAACACGTCAACCAAAACAAATAGCGTGCTTTGCTTGTTTAAAATTCAGAGGAGGTGCACGATTTGACATGCATGTACGCGTGTAAAATTCAAATGGGATCGATGTGTGTGTTAAATTCAAAGAAAGTGTGAGTTCGTGCGTGCATGTGTGTAAAAATCAAAAGAAGCTTCCTGTAAGAAAATTTGAAAAAATCAAAGGAAGTTTGATTTCGCATGCATGCATGCACGCACGCATGATCATCGACATGTTCAACGGAAGAAGCAAATGGTACAGGAGTGGTAGATGGTTCGTTGATGTGGGCTTACGTAGAAGGTGGTGACGGTGCCGGCGGAGTCGCCGGGCACGAGCTTCATGGCCATGGTGAACTCGCCGAAGAGGAAGGCGTCCCTGGACTGGAACCCGGACCCGGACACGTTGTTGAGCGTGAGCGACACCACCCGGCCGTCGTCGATGACATTGACGCGCCGCTCAGGGTGAGGGTCGTCGCCCCACACCACCTCGAAGTTCTCGTAGAAGCCGCCGCCGGCGCTCGCCAAGCTCGGGCACGCCGCGAGAAAGAGCGCGACGATCATCATCGCCGCCGCCGACATGGCCGGAGTGAAGACAATCCTCGACTGCATCTTGCACGTACGTACGTATACGTTGAGCTTATTTAGCAAACAAGTGCTTAGCTTTGTTGGCGCGAATGAAGAACGAAGGATGTATACGAGAATAGGAGGACCGCGCCCTGCTTTATACTGCTCAGGACAGAGAGATGCGTGCCCGACTTATGCATGTCGACTGAGTCACCAAGGTGCGCAACGCTGGTTGCTTGGGCTGGCGCGACCGGACGCCTAACCGGCCTGTCATGCTATAGCTGGAAGTCGAGATCCTGTCGACTCCCCCTCGCGTGGAGTTTCTTACGAGTAGTTTTTTTTCCAGGCAATTATTAAGTCGTTATTACGTACGTGGCTATCCATACAACTTACGTAACGTACATGGCTGCGGTAGCGGTGATATGTGACATACGTTGCGGTTATTGTCCAAGTATGTGTGTCAAGTTAACTGCGACAGCAAATGATTCGCAAAAAAAAAAAAAAAAAAAAAAAAAATTCAGCAAATGGCTGGATGCTTACATAGACATACGGCCGGTCACTCTTGCATCCGCCGGATGCACTACACATGATGTAAGGATATGGTAGGACTTTTGGAGCTTCTGAGATCACACATGCACGTCATAATATATACTCTATCCAATCCTTGGAACTTTGACTGTTGGTAAGTTGCAAAAATTATAAAATTGCAGCACTATGTTTTCATCAGAAATTTGGTGACACGGATCTGAAGATTTTGTTGTACAATATCCGTATCAATCAATGTTCGTGAGTTCGAATACTCCCATAGTAAAGTAGAGTAGCTTGTGTTGGAACGAGAAGGAAGGAGAGAATACATGGAAATTCTCAACTCACTGAAGTGTCAAGCAGGTAACGTATGTACCGTGCATGCGTGCGTGGCTCTGGTCGGCCGTTGGGTGGCGCGTCTGAACGCGCTGCGCGCGGCACCAACAGGACTGGAAGTCGATCCAGTTGGCTCTCCCACCATTTCTTAATTTTTAAGGCAACTAAGTCGTTACGTGGCTATCCATAAAACTTACGTGGTTCTAATTCAGTACAAGTGTTATGTTTTGTTTTTGTTTTTTTAGGGAGCAAGTGTTCAGAATATTACGGCAAATGGATGGATGCCTAAATAGACGGGTCTCTGGTATATCTGACGGATGTAAATACATGCATGGTCGGGGGACTTCTGAAGCTTCTAACGTCACACCGTCCATTATAATGTAAATTCATTCATAAGATATGTGCTTATTGCAGATGGACAAATTAACCTCCCAATTATAATTTTGGCAGTTGCTATATTATAAAGTGATACAATAAAATAATGGGATATTGATAATATGTACTATTTACACTTAATAGATCTAATGATTATTGTTTATATATTTGAACCGGTGAACAATAAATGAAATATGTATGTCTACACATATGTTCTAGAAAAATTTATCCAGTTTTCATCCTTCAAATGTCGATCAACCAAGTTTTGTTTATTTAACATGATTCTACAAAACCAATTATTTTCCAGCATCCATCTTACAATTGTAATTGAAGTCAGACATAACTTTTTCTACAGCTAGCATTATGTGATATGCCATGTATGTGCATTAGTCCGGCACATGTGAAATAACATAAATTAATGTGCTTTCATAGCAGAAGACTCACTTATCTTTTCTAGTCCAAACTCGACAAGTATGAATACATTTTCATCTTTTTTTGATGCGATCTTCAACTCGGTTTTTAATGTATCCGTTATTTCGGGAGTTAAAACTATTAACACACACCGATGTTAATGTTTTAACATAAAGTTAATATGTGTTGCATACTTTCACTAACACCTATGAGTAAACTAATTAAAGTTAAGTTGAAATGACAGTTAAGTGGATCGGGGTTGACCCATAATATTTTTGATTGTTCAAGCTAAAATAATAATTTGTATTAAAATTTTATACTTGTCGATCTTAACCATCATATTTTCTTTTACTTAAATAGCCTTAATAACCATCATATGTAACATTTTTTTGTTATATATTGTTGTGTGGATCATGGAAAATTCCATTTGTACGTGTGTTGTGCTAAATTCAACTTGTATCTTGTAATAAATCGTAGATTGGTTTTTCTCCTTTTCGAGAAACTGGTGCCTTTACAAGATCTTGAAATGAAAACAAATAAATGTGGAAACAAAATAAAATGGAAAAAATTCACACCTACGTGATTACTACTATTTGATAAGTGCATAAGTTATATAATGTGTTTGTAGCCTTAAACTAGCAACAACATACATTGTATATGTGCACTTATATATTGAATAATGTGTGTGTATATGTTATAGTAGCTTTTAATATTTTTAGATATCTTGGTTTAGGTCCTTAAAATACCATCTAGCTAACAATATTTTGGTGTTGGTTTTTACGTAGGATTAGGTACGTAACTTTACAAACTTTACAGTAACTTATAGAGTACAAATAAAACTGCTGGCGTGATTTATGAAGATTTCCCGTGCTCAAATAAAAAATAAAAATGCAATTTCAAACAAATTTTGTTGCCAGATTCTTCAATAAAAATTCTTGAAGTTATGACATATATTTCAACAACCTACTGAGGCTCCATCGGAGAGAAACTAGCAGCCACCGGTGAGAGACAAGTTCATCCATTCACAATTACCTCACGTTCTAGGCTTAGTTTCAGTCAAAATTTGTAAAGTTTGACTGAGAATGAAAAAAATCAACCTTTATAATATCAAATGAATATAATTTGAAAATATATTTTATCACGATTCTAATACAATAGATTATATATTGTAGATTTTAATATATTTTCCTAAATATTTGATCAAACTTTACAAAAATTGACTTTCACTAGACCCATAATGCGAGATAAATGTCATGGAGGGAGTACCTAAAGGGGCTGCCGCGGATTGGATTGGATTGTTCATATGTGATACACATCATTGGTTTGTGGTGTGGAATTACTTTAAATTAGTGCTTCAATTATTTTATTGATATTCAATAGTCTTTCATAGGATATTCAATAGCTTGTTTTATGAGGATATTCAATAGTATGTAGGTGTAATGAATAATAACACTATGATAAGAATTTTTATTATAGTATTTCGGGCTCTCCTTCTTGGAGGCCGGCCAATGGAGTTGGTCTTGTTTGCCTGGTCCATAGAGTATAGACCGCCTAGGGAGGAGTTATAATTTAGAAATATACGTGCATACTTTTTTGTATATAAATTTAGTCTAGCATCTATTTTTGGATGGATATATAGAACAATGCATCCGATAGGTAATCTGAAAATCATTAATTGGCCATTTCACGGATCGAGCTCATCTTGTATTACTCATTCTTGAGATCCCCCCCCCCCCCCCCCCCCCATCTTATATTTTTTCGATAAAGGACGTTTTATTACTCATTTTTTTAAGCATTACAACCGGTCTCTGCATAACGAGGATACGCACAACCATCCAAACGAAGCAAGTTCCAAAAAGCGAAAAACACAACTAATGATACATGTATCAACAAGATACTGCATCAACTCATACGGCGATGGTGGACCAATCCTGAGATTATGTTGCCACCCATGTTGGATAATAATATACCTCGCCGCGTCCTCCAACCG
This sequence comes from Lolium rigidum, assembly GCF_022539505.1. Taxonomy (NCBI): domain Eukaryota; kingdom Viridiplantae; phylum Streptophyta; class Magnoliopsida; order Poales; family Poaceae; genus Lolium; species Lolium rigidum. The sequence continues at coordinate 56,357,141 of NC_061514.1, read as the reverse complement.
TGTAGAGACCTTCATAAATAGGTCGCGGTTCTCCATAAGCTGAAGAGACGATCATGAACAGAGCAAAGTACTGCACCGGTAGATGACCTGCATAAGAAAAGACTTTTTATCATTAAAAATAACATTATTTCTACATAGCCAAAGCGATCAAATAATGGCAAGCGTTGCCACCCTATTAAGTATTTTGAACCATTGATCCACCCCATTAAGCCAATTGCCAAATATATTAGCAATGCTCTGTTGTGGAGCCAATTGCCAAATATATTAGCAATGCTCTGTTGTGGATATAAGGTATAACCTATTTGGATGATTGGCCATATAGATCTCGCAAACTCACACTGGAAAAATAGATGGTCTATAGTCTCATCATGATGAAAAACGACACACTTCTTACTTCCTTGGCAATTGCGCTTGGCGATGTTGTTCTTGGTAAGGATAACCCCTCGATGAAGATACCATGCAAAACACTTTGTTTTCAGTGGTATCTTCAGCTTCCAAATTTTCTTTTTATTAATAATCAGTTGTGAATATTGGATCAAAGCTCCGTACATAGAATCCACAGAGAATTTATCATTCTCATTAAGATTTCAGCGAAACTCATCTGGCCCGGGTGATAATTGAATGAATGTTAAGCGCTGAAGAAGTGCATTCCAATTGTGAAGCCTAATCCTGTCAAGAACTGTTATGAACGACACATTTGGTGGAGAAGAGTCCATAACCTTAGCTAAGGTTTCACCTTTGTGTCAAACAATATTGTAGAGAGCTGGATATTGTTTCGAAAGAGTGGCATTTCCTAGACATTGTGGTCCCAAAACCAAATCTTAGATCCATCTTTAAGTTGATGTAACATTATTAAAAACGTTGACCAACGGGGGAATGATTCCTCCCTTCGTAGTACGTTGTTATGTAGGATGAGACTCACCCCGCAGATGGATGCTAGGATGATAACCCGGTTTAAAGTCCGTCCCTCCCAGCGAAATTACCGCGAGATAGGGATTCGAACCTGGGTAGACTGGCTGCGCACTCGCTAGCCTTGCCACTGTGCTAGTTCTCAATGTAAGACATTATTACAAATCAACCAATATAAGTTGTAGTATTTAACTATTTATGGGGGAGGGAGCATTAAATACTAATAATATCTAAGAGGTCTCACTCTCGCCTCGCCATTTTTTAGATTGATCTAGCTATGCTAAATGGGTGTACGTTGCAGTCAGGACACTACAGGAATGGCTCGCTGCGCCGATGGCCGTGGCGTACGCCGACGGCCAAATGTCGGGGCCGTCGGCGTACGTCCGGTCCATGGCAGCGGCCCATCTAGCCCCTCGGCGTAGACATACCCTCGGCGTAGAGACGGATACGCCGACGGCCACCCTCGGCGTACTAAAGGCCGTCGGCGTAGCACTAGCATGTGCTCCGGTCCCGCTCCGGCCGTGACGGCCCGGCTCACGGCGTCAGCCGAGGCGCCGAGGGCCACCCTCGGCATAGGGCATCACCCACCTATGCCGACGGCCACCCTCGGCATACATTTTTTTTTCTTTTTTTCTTTTTGGTCATTAACTTTATATTATGTTTGTTTTATTTATGTACTAGTATGAATTATGTAAAAATAGTTACTTTTTTAAAGAAAAAAATGGTAGATGGCTTATGTAGATCCCACGAGTGACGCTCTTCGTAGACGGGTCGACGGGATCCAGTAGGGCCCAACATCTCGCTATCGATGTACATATGTCCTAAAACAAAGGAAAAAAGTCCATTGCTAACCCTAACTCTAACCCTAACCCTAACCATAGGGGTAGATTTGCGGGTCCCCGCCCCTAGGGTTTCCCTAGATACAAACCACCGAGCGTCCGACCGCCGGAAACTCCTGCTACGGCTCATCCGGGGCCTATTTCATTCCAAACCTATGGTTTCCATGTGCATATGTCCTAAACAAAGCAAAGAAATTAAAAAATCCATTGGTGAACCCTCGCACGAAAAAAGCTATAGGGGTAGATCTGCAAGGTCCCCGGCCTAGGGTTTCCCAAGATACAGATCACCGGAGCGTCGGAATCGCTTGAAAACTTGCATTTGTCCCTAACATATGTGTACAAGTGTGATGTAAGGTTTGTCTAACCTTGCATGTACCCCGCATTGACGATTTCCGCATACATGGGCCGACACTTGGTAAAATCCAGGATTTGTATGTGGAAACTCCCGCTACGGCTCATCCGGGGCCTATTTCATTCCAAACCTATGGTTTCCATGTGCATATGTCCTAAACAAAGCAAAGCAAATAAAAAAATCCATTGGTAAACCCTCGCACGGAGAAAGCTATAGGGGGAGATCCGCAGGGTCCCCGCCCTAGGGTTTCCCAAGATACAGATCACCGGAGCGTCGGAATCGCTTGAAAACTTGCATTTGTCCCTAACATATGTGTACAAGTGTGATGTAAGGTTTGTCTAACCTTGCATGTACCCGGCGTTGACGATTTCCGCATACATGGGCCCACACTTGGTAAAATCCAGGATTTGTATGTGGAAACTCCTGCTACGGCTCATCCGGGGCCTATTTCATTCCAAACCTATGGTTTCCATGTGCATATGTCCTAAACAAAGCAAAGCAAATAAAAAAATCCATTGGTAAACCCTCGCACGGAGGAAGCTATAGGGGTAGATCTCGCAGGGTCCCCGCCCTAGGGTTTCCCAAGATACGGATCACCGGAGCGTCGGAATCGCTTGAAAACTTGCATTTGTCCCTAACATATGTGTACAAGTGTGATGTAAGGTTTGTCTAACCTTGCATGTACCCGGCGTTGACGATTTCCGCATACATGGGCCCACACTTGGTAAAATCCAGGATTTGTATGTGGAAACTCCCGCTACGGCTCATCCGGGGCCTATTTCATTCCAAACCTATGGTTTCCATGTGCATATGTCCTAAACAAAGCAAAGCAAATAAAAAAATCCATTGGTAAACCCTCGCACGGAGAAAGCTATAGGGGTAGATCTGCAGGGTCCCCGCCCTAGGGTTTCCCAAGATACAGATCACCGGAGCGTCAGAATCGCTTGAAAACTTGCATTTGTCCCTAACATATGTGTACAAGTGTGATGTAAGGTAGAGGCCTACGGCGAGGGTGGCCGTCGGCGTATGGCCGGCCCTCGGGGTAGAGGCCTAACCCTAAAATAAGTAAGGCGCGGGCCAGGCTGCTCCTCTATCCCGAGCCCGACCCGCGCGCCCGCTCCTCCCTCAGCCGCCGCCCGCCTCCCGAGCCGCCGCGCCGCCGCCCGCCTCCCGAGCCGCCGCGCCGCCTACCCGCCGGCACCCGCCGTCCCCGCTCCTCCTCGCGGTCGCCGGCCGCCGCCCGCCGCCAGCCGCCGCCCGCCTCTCCCTCGACCCGCCGTCCCCGCCCTCCTCGCTCGTCGCCAGCCGCCGCCGCCGCCCGCCGCCAGCCGCCGCCCGCCCCCCAGCCCCTCCTCTCGCAGGCCACCGCGCCCCTCGGCCCTCTCTCTCCCGCGCCACCCCGGCCATCGATCTCCTCCCGCAGGTATATGTTAGTGTTAGTTAGTGTTAGGATTAGTTAGTTAGTGTTAGTTAGTTAGGATTTGTTAGTTAGTTAGTTAGTTAGAAATAGAAATTTGTTAGCTGTTAGTTAGTTAGTTAGGATTTTTTTGCTTAGTTAATCTGTTAACAGGAGGTTTACAGTAGTAGCTACAAGGAACACATCCATGTATGTTAGCTTCTTCGCTACTACTACAGTACATGGTTTGCTCCAAATTATACTAAGACTGGCCCGAATTCATATCTTACCCGAGTTAGTTAGGATTTTTTTGCTTAGTTAATTTGTTAGCCGCCACCGGATTGTTTAGTAGAAATATGTCTAATAATGTGAATTTGGTGAATTTGTAATAGGCCATGCCGTGACCGCCTCTTCGTGAGCACCCCGGCGTGACGATCCCGGATCTTGACGCGCTTCTCGCCGGTTGTTCCACTACTTCCTCTACAGCCGAGGGTGAGCAAAATTTCCAACTTCTTCTCC
>NC_061514.1:56307791-56353026 GCF_022539505.1 Lolium rigidum | reverse complement strand
ATAACGGATCGGATCTACTAAATAATGATCAAGTGGGGTGCCGCCCTTACACCTAAGATAGGCGTAAGGGCGGCTAGACGTTTCAGGGTTGCACGACGACAGCATATGATACGATGAACAATGCTAACCCTAACACGTCTAAGATAACTACGTTGCTCGCCATCAAAAAGGCTTCAGTACGAGCAACGCATGAACAGCGAATAAATGTGTACTGCCTAGATCGCAAGATGCGATCTAGGCAGCATGATGCTTACCCGGAAGAAACCCTCGAGACAAGGGAGTTGGCGATGCGCCTAGATTGGTTTGTGGTGAACGTGATTGTTGTTTATTTCATAAACCCTAGATACATATTTATAGTCCGTAGACTTTCTATCGTGGGAATAATCCCAACCGTGCACGAGCCAAACTCTAACTAACCGACACGTATCCTATCATATTTACAGATACAAGGGCAAACTAGCCCAAACTTTGCATATAAGGCCGATTCATGTATTTCTTCCATGTATATCCTTCAAGCCCATCTTGATCGCGGCCCGCCTCTGACTCGGTCAAATTCTGGTGATAACACACGTTCTTCCAGAGCCTTGTTGATGAATTTGGGCAGTCCGTCGTGGACACCCGGAACTGCAATATTCTTCACGTAAAACCATCCGGCGTTCCAGTACCGGACGGATTCGTGGGAGGAGTGAGGTGGATACATGCGACCAGGTCGGAGCATGAAGGTCATGCTCCCACAGTTCACCATGGCCTTATCCTTCGTCTCTTTCTTCACCCGGAAGAAAAAATGCCATAGGCGGACATCCGGGCGAATTTCGAGATGCCCTTCGCAGAGCGTCACGAAGTTTGAGAGGAGTAGATACGAGTTTGGACATATATTGTGAGGTTGAAGTCCGTAGGTGGAAAGGATCGAGAGGAAGAATTCCGAACAGGGGAGCGTTAGACCGCGCTCAACCCAGGCTTTGGTCAGGACTCGTTCGTCCGCGTCTGGTTTGGGGACGTCGGAGTCACGCATGAAACTCCATTGCGGAGAAATCATGCCCTCACTTTGGAGGTCCCTCAGCTCCGCATCCTTGGTTTCGCAAGGCCACCACTGTCCCTTCTCGCCTTCTCGAATCCGGTCCTTGGAAGCCTTCTTCGCTTCCGCTTCCTGCACCTTAGCGGCCATCCTGGCTTGGCCTTGGAGTTCTTCTTGGATCTCTTAAAGGGTCGGGATCCGGCCTAGCGCGTTGCTGGAAGATGCGGATAACGGCTGAGCTAACTTGGTGTCGGAAACATATGGTGGCAAGAATCCAAGAGGCTCCGGACAGCTTGGTTCTAATGAACTGGGTTCCAAACTACTCGGAGAACTACCAGTACATTTTGGTGAACTAGGTGACATTCTTGCGGCTGCACCCATGCAAAGCTAGATTGAGTAGCCGGATCTACACTAGACTACTACTTCTTCTTCTACAAGACCGGCGCACGTACCGTTAATGGCGCGGTGGTCCTTCGGCACACCGGCGAAGACGAGGTCGCCGGACTTGGAGCAAAATCTTCCGCTTGACCACGAATCGGCGGCGGGATGAATTTCCCGCTGAACCGTGGTGATCTTGGTGTGAGGGAAGGCTTGGAACGGCGGCGGGCAGAGCTTCCCGCGGGTGAGTTCGCCGGAGTTGAGATCCGGTCGGCGGCGCGGTTGAAGGAGGAAGACGAACTGGGTGAAACGGTGAAATAATGAAGAAGTTACCGCGCGCGGGGGTATTTATAGACCTCGCGCGGAGATTCGTGATTCGGATCCGACGGTGGGAACGGAACGGTCACACCGTTGGATGAATGACACGTGTCTTAGGTTAAAAACGGTAAAACAATGTGGAGGTAACTTGACTGTGCACTTCCGAAATTTCCGGCTAAGGATTCGCATCTCTGAAATTTTAGCGCGGGAAGAAAGGAAGTTGTGCGCGGGAAAAGTGGAAAGTGTGCTACATTGCCGTTATTGAAGAATAGATGATTTCCAAGAAGATGATGTCGGAAACGAGTAAAGTTTCGAAGCTCTTCAAGATTCTCTTCGGATCCGAGTTGATTGAAGCCGGAGCAATGATGATTCTCGGAGAACTTCGGGGGCTACTGTAGTGGGTATACTTTATGGGTATATCAACGGCATGGCCTAGATCCGGCAAGCCCGGGTGGCCCACAGATGGTGATGTGGCGTGTGGCCCATCGGGTGGCCCAGTTGCTGTAGATCCTAAAGGATGAAGTCCAGCCCAGGAACGGGAAGCCGGATCCCAACCGACCTACGAAGGAGGTCAGATCCGTAGAGGCCCATAAGGTATCTAGATCTCGCACGGTATAGATGGAAGGCGGATCCTTGACGTACACGGCAAGACATTGTACCGTAGTTAGGCAACTTGTATTCCGGCTAGGACTCTCCGTGTAAACCCTAGATCCGTGCGCCTTTATAAGCCGGATCCTGGGAGCCCTAGAGGCACAACCACAACTCATTGTAACAACGCGAAAGCGCCCAGATAATTCCAGACAAGCAGTAGTAGGCCTTGCCATCATGCAGGTGATCCGAAGCTGGGTAAATCGTGTACCACCGTCCCGAGGACTCTCCGCCCAATGGCCCCTACTTCTTCTTCCCTCCATGATGATCCCTCCTCTGGAGTACCGTTGAATAGGCAACGACACCGGGAGCATTTGCTAATCATCGCGTCCCTCTAGGACATGGTTGACGCCGAGGCGGAGAAGAGGAAGAGGCCACACCGCGGAGGATCAAGGCCGGGGAGAAGGAAGTTGAAGCCCCGGCAGAGGATGGAGGGGCATGCCATGCTGCACAACGACTACTTCGCCGATGATGCAACACATGCCGACAATTTTCGGCGCCGGTACAGGATAAGCAAGGGGCTGTTCATGAATATCCTCAACGGCGTTCGAGAGTTCGACCCCTGCTTCAAGCTCAATCTCGACGCTGTAGGCGTTGTCGGGTTCTCGTCGATTCAGAAGTGCACCGTCGCCATGAGGATGCTTGCATACGGAGCACCTGCCGATACACAGAACGAATACCTCCACATGAGTGAGTCTACTGCCATTGAGTGCATGTACAAGTTTTGCCGAGCCGTGGTGGGAAAGTTTGGCAAATACTACTTGAGAGGACCAACTGAGGAAGAGACTGCAAAGATCATGGCACAAAATGCTTCCAGAGGATTTCCTGGAATGCTTGGAAGCATCGATTGCATGCACTGGGCATGGAAGAACTGCCCGTTTGCTTGGCATAGTATATACAAAGGGCGTCATGGATATTGCAGTGTGGTGCTTGAAGCTGTGGCAGATTATGACCTGTGGATTTGGCATTCTTTTTTTGGCATGGCAGGATCAACATCAACGTGTTGCAACAGTCTCCGGTGTTCAGCAGACTAGTGGAAGGGCATGCTCCACCATGCAACTATGAGATCAATGGCCACGAATATACCAAAGGCTATTATCTAGCCGATGGTATACATCCAAAATGGGCCACTTTTGTCAAAACAATCTCGAATCCATCAGTTCTGAAGAATTGCCACTTTGCTACGCGACAGGAGGCTTGAAGCAAGGATGTCGAGCAGGCATTTGGTGTGCTTCAAGCACAATTTGTCATTGTCCGGTACCCTGCTCTAAGCTGGTCTCACAACCAAATGTGGGAGGTGATGCAGGCTTGTGTGATCATGCACAACATGATCATCGAGGATGACCGCAAGAATCATGCCATGACACATGTTGGTCTCTATGAGTGTGAGGGCCCTCTTGCGGAGGTTGATGATGAGTTGCCTGCAGATTTTGCTGATTTCCTCGCGATGCACACAGAGATCCGTGACAGCAATGTTCATGATCAACTTCAAGCTGATCTCGTTGAGCATTTGTGGAGGATCAACGGAAATACCGTGGCACCTTGATCTAGCATCTAGCCCTATTTATTATGTTTGTTTACTTGTTTAATTGTTTGTTCTATTTTAATTTGAAAACAATCCTCGTAAACATTTTTATTCATATGATATATTTGATAAATGGTTCTGTGTTAAAAAAGAAGTATTTTTAATGTTTGGGGCGGCGTTTGGGAGACGCGGCTGGGGAGCGACGTCCCCCAAACGCGGCACGAACAAAACACGTCCCCCAAACGCTCAATCCGGCGCGGTTTGGGGGACGCTTTGGGGGACGCGACCGGAGATGCTCTAACATCATAGATTTTTCTTTCCGTAATTCCTATGAAAGGAATAGTCTCAACTGAGGCACCTCCCAAGCGCCGCCCTCCTCTGGTGACACGAGGGAACCCTAGATGCCGACGGTAGTTTGGCCCTCCCACCCGCCAACAATGTCGGGGCGGCGGCATGGCCGACTCTCTGGGAGCGGCGTTGTGGTTCTGATAGTTCTCTCCTTGGTTGTGTGGATGTCGAAGAGAGGGCCGTGGGGGATCTTGGTGTCAACGGTGGTTAGGTAGTGAATGCTCCCAGAGCGTGTTATGGAGGATTGGTTTGTTGATGGCGGGGTGACCATGGTACCTTAGTGTTGTGATTTCGAGCGAAAGCCCAACGCTCTGGTGCAAGCGGCGATGGCGCATGTGGTGACATGTCCCTCTTAGGGGGGGGGGGGGTTGATCACCTCCCCCATGTGAGAAATCCCGGTGAAAGCCTTGATAGTCGATCTTGGAGATAGCAACGCCTCCCATCGTCACCTTCTTGGCGTCATCGTGGAGCTGAGTTTACCTACGGTCACTTTTCGTGGGCATCAGCATCCAAACTCAGATACTATATTGAAGTCCTTCGATGGTAATGTGGGCCATTCTAAGCGGCCTTCTATCTTTTACATGTGACCTAGTTGTCACTACACTCGGTCCTCCTTGTCCATTATTAGCACGATCAACGCTCCATGTCTCGGAGCAAGAGGATACACGATTCTCTCCGGCGACAACTCGGTGGGTGCAGTGCGACGATGTCTGGTGTGAGTCGCCTCTAGTCGGTGGTCGCGGATGCTTCTTTTGGGGTGTAGCTTCTCCTGTTTTTTTTATCTTTGGTTTGTTTTGTAAGAGGGTTACCTCATCATTTTGTATCGGTGTGGCCGTGTGAATTTATTTATAAAGCGAAACGAAAATATATTTCGAGAGATGATATTATTTTAAATATTTGTTCAAATTTTACAAAGATTGACTTTAACTAATCCTAGAACGTGAAGTAAATAAACACAAACAGTATCATCGAATTTTCCAGGAATATGTCGTTATAGTTTATATTTTTGGAACTCACCATCAGTAAAATTACTTGGAAAAGCAATAAATATGGATACCCATGACCACAACATCCCATATTTACAACATTTCACGCCTGAAGAAAAAAATCTACGGATTTAGCCATGTACGGTGCAGTGGCAGAAATTAAGAAACTCTATTTTGTAGAAAAGAAATTAAGAAAATCTAACAAACGTCGACAGGAGTTGCACTTGCACCACGTAAATTGCAGAAATCAAGAGACTCTAGCGAGGTCGACAAGAGTTGCACTTGCACCACGTAAATTGCAGAAATCATGAAACTCTAACGACGTCGACAAGAGTTGCACTCGCACCACGTAATTGGCAGAAATGAAGAAATTCTAACGACGTCGATAGGAGTTTCATTTGCACCACCTAATAGGCGTTTCCTTATGCGCCAGCGACACCCAAACATTCTAAGGAGTTAAATATTACCGGTAGTACTCCTAGGGCTGGCCAACATTTATACGTTGTTTACTGTGATAAGGCTTTTGTACCAAGATCGATAACAAATTAACAACTGGACGACCTTATTTGACTCCTATTAATAGAGGTCAGAGGAACAGAAAATCTTGGCCATTCGTTTGCTGCCCGAACGGGTTGTCTGTTTGGTTGTATATTTTCCTAACGAACACGATCCATGGGACAATATATATGTCTTAATTAGTGGAGAGAACGAGCGGAAAAGGTTTGGTGGGAGAAATTGGCGGAAAAGTTGTGCTGACGGTATTGCCGTCGGCACAGCTTATGTATTATGTGCGTCGGCACAGATAACCGCTGTTTCGTTCCCGTCACGGCGTTGTCGGTGTCCCCACCAGGCGGAGCCTGTGCCGAAGGCCAGCTTCTGTGCCGACGGCCGCCCTCGGCATCTCTGAGGGCTATGCCGACGGCAAAGCTGCGTTGACGGCTAAGCTGCGCCGACGGCTGGATCTGTGGGCTGGCATCGAGGCGGTCTATATGCCGACGGCCACGATATTTTACCGTCGACAAAGGATCTGGCCGTCGGCACGGCGGCACGTTCCCGTAGTGTATATCATATCATCCTCACACTTCAATTTCAGTTGCAAAAAGAAAATGTACTAGCAGCCAATGAGCCAAGTCTACAACAGACGCCTGTCTTTAAAAATCTCATCTTGTGGACTCCACGCTCTCATGCGTCAAGACGTTACCTTTTATTCATCTATGTCTTGGTACAATCTATTGGAGAGATTATTACCATTGAGATGAATAGGATATTCCTTCTCCATGAAGCAACGACTTCGAATCTTCGATAGGAGGATAACATACGTGGACCTGAAATCGATTGTATGAAAAAAATACAAATATGTGCTCGATCTTCATCCGCGTAAAACCCACGCGCCCGCAGCCAGTAAAAGGAGATGTATGTCACGGCCGACTGGCAGTTTTGAGAATCAAACTTTGACAATTGGGGATTAATCCGGTGGCCGTGAGATACTTACGTGTGGGAGATGACAATGACACACTACCAGAAACCGGTATTTTCCCCACGGCCATGAACCTATTTGAAATTAGCATAAACCGTCAGGATAATAATTCCTGTCGGCTGACCGACAGGATAATTCCGCCAGGATTATTTTGACAGGGAAATTAAAAATGCCTGACGGTTGGCTGACAGGAATTATTTCCCTGGCGGGTGTTCCTGACGGTGGCCCACAGGAAATTGTTAGTCCGTCAGGTTTACTAATTTTATTTCTGTGTCAATTGACCCACAGGGACAAGCCTCCAGGAAAACAAAATCACATGAAAACAAGCCCACAGGATAAATGCTTGTACCGCAAGGGATTGTAGGCTACATGACAACAGATTGCTCACAGGAATATGGGAGTACCGCCAGGAAAAATCATTCAGTAAATACAGGTTCAAGCCAGCTAATGAACTCCACATCATATTCCAGAACGAGTCTACAAATAACAATATAACAGTACACTAAAGGTTGGTGACAGACATGACACAAACTTGCACATGGCAGTGCAATGTAACAACAAAATACATGAACTTCAAAGTCATAAAGTTTCACGGTCAGGACCATCACCTACATACATAACTTCACTATTTCCCATACATCACTTAACCTAAGTTTATCAAAGACAGTCAAACCACAAAAGATCCAAAATACCATTCCTGGCGTATATTCCAAAATACCATTGCTGCCGGGCGAGCCCACAACAAAATACAGTATATTCCTGGCGTCCATAGAAAACCCGTCAGGATTATATTTATTCCTGGGAACTAATCCGGGCCTCACAGGAAAATAGCCAGCCGAGAGGAAAAGTTCGGTTTCTGGTAGTGTTTACAGCCCCGTCCGGATTGCAATGCGCACACATTTAGCATAGCTACATCGACCTAAAAATAGCTAGGTGAGAGTAAGACCTATGTTATATTTGATGCATGCAAAGAAAGATGGAATGCACGATACTTGACGCGTGAAATGAAGTTCAAACCAGTTAATGCATGCAATTGCTCTAATACACAACATTCATTCACAAATGGAGTAGACGCCATGCATGGATGTCCTTGTTACTGAAAAAGCATGCGATTATTTTTTGGTCCGACCATAATTTGAGTTTAATTTTCTACAGGAGCTGTTAAATTTGCACCCACCAAGCTATGATGGAAAGAACATGTTTTATTAACCATATTCATGTTTTAGCCGCCCCCTAGATGTTCTTTATCCCTGTTTGGCTCATGTGGTGTTTTCTTCGGCAGAGTTTGCGGTTGACATTATTGGGGAATACAATAGTTCTATGTTTTTATATGTTAATTATAAACTTAGGCAATACACATGATAGTTCTGTAACCCCAAACTGAGTCGCGGATCACAATTGCACGATCCCATTCAATATACTACACAATTACTATTAATGAGTTAGTAGAGAAGATGTGGCACAAGACGTTAAATATTTATCGTGGAGGATTTGGCCATATTAAGAGATTATGTAAAAATTTAGTGTGGAGGATTTGCCTGGTGGCCACCACAGGAGGTGGTGAGGGGGGGGTGGGGGGGGGGGGAGCACGAGGGGGAATGGTGGCGGCCAGTGGCTTGAGTCGTCGCACGTGTTGCCCTAGTAAGGAGTAAGAATGTAAGAGCGACGTATTGTTGCCTATGATTTTTCGCACGTCAAAATAATCTTTATTATTTAAAGGCTTTTAGGCTTTCAAAAGTCAAACATTTGTCAGGATAGTGTAGCTAGATCGTCTACAAGAATGGTGTAGCTAATATTCATAGCAGAATGTGTACTTTTTATTGTTCAAAACTTTTGCTCTTTTGAGGTTATAAAGGTATTGTTATGTAGAAAAAAGGTTCAAAAGAACCAGTAACACGTGGTGCCTCTGCCACAAGAGACAAAAGTTTCGGGCCTAAGAGCATACACACCTACATTGTCACTTGCACGTCTCCAAGGTCATGGGTGTCGGCCTAAGCCCTCTACGCGATCTCACCACGGACCAACTCCATTACCGCAAGAGGGGGGTGGCCGTGTTTCGAAACACTCTCCTATTCCGATCCTTCCATGCCTCCCACATGGCATAGATGAAAGCACCGCTGGCTTCCCGCCTCTTCTCGTGCAGCAAGGCCGCAATCGTCTTGCTCCACCAACGGTTAATGCCCCTACTCTTCGGAGGCAAGGCCACCACAATTGATCAATTCCATGCAAAATGTTGCTCCCTCACGACTGAACAGAAGGAGCAGTCTAGAAGGAGGTGTTGCAGCATCTCCGGTTCGATCATGCAAAGCTTGAAACTGGGATCATGGGGGATCCTCGCATTGCAGGATTGCCGGCGGTGAGGATCTTCCCATGTAGCACGAGCCACACGAAGAAACGACACTTTGGATCCAGATGAGCCTTTCAAACTATCTCGGTCCTGAAAGGCGCGAAAGATCTGGAGAATTGACATCGATAAGTCAACCTCATGATGTATATTGTGGAAGCCGTCCATCTCCAAGAGATTGCATCCGGACATGGATGGAGGGTACACTACAAGAGATGGGGGATTTGTTGACGAAAACCCTGGTGACAAAAATGCATACCGTCATGGATGTGTCCTTATAGTTGACGAATTCATCTTTCGTCAAGCATTTAAGGTAATGCTTGACGGTATGATTTTTCGTCAACAAAAAATCGTCACCCATTACCCAAGCGGGAAGGGCTTCCATCGTGTCTGTTAATAGGTGACGAAATCAAAGATCGTGGTGACGAAATAATACTAAGTTACTTTATTAAATGTTATTAGTTTTATATATCATGCGTGACCCACTTGTCAGGAACATATTTAATTAAGTAAAAATTGTGGTTAGGAAGAATCGAACAAGGGCTTTGGCGTGACCGACGCGGAGTCTTACCGCTAAGGTAGATATGGAATTTTGATCTGGATCCGTAAGTAGTCTATTCTACATATTTATTTCAATGGTGTGATCTAGATGTTACGACATAATAATTCCCTTATTAATATTTATGTCGGCCGAGGGTGCCTCGTTTAAGTCGCGCCGCTAGCGTACACGGCCTATATAGGTGCTCTTGCTAACGACCGAATCGACTAGGGTTCTCGTCGAGGTGAGAAGAATTCCGTGAAGGCTCCATTGTGGTGGCGGCGAGACGCATCATCGGTGAGTTCTCCCGATTGTTCGTTAGGTCTAGATTTTTTAATCGCTTGTCAAGATCTGTTCAAGAACGTTGGCATGTTCTTAACTGAATTGTAGGCAATGGATCGAAGTTGGATAACCGATGGCACCAAGAAGTTCACAACAAAGTACATGGCAGGTGTTAGGGATTTCATCAAGTTTGCGCGAGAACACTTGGACAATACGGATGAACCAATCTTGTGCCCTTGCAAGGACCGCCTAAATCTGATACGTCGGGATATAAAAACAATCGAGGATCACTGCAATTGTTCAGGTATGTCCATGACGTATACAAGATGGACTAGACATGGGGAAGGTTTTAGTGATGACGAAGGGCGGGATAGAAACGATGATGGTGCGTATGATAGTGACAACGATGAAGAGGAAGACAATGGTGATTGTTATGTTGATGATTCGTCTAGTATGATCGATGAACTGTAAGTCCTGGAAATAAAGGTCCCGACTCGCCAAATCTGTATGCTAATCTAATTGAGTCAGCGAAAAAAGAACTTTATGAGGGATGCACCTCTTTCACTAGGTTGTCGTTCATTATTAAGCTCCTTCATTTCAAATCATACAGCCGGATAACAAACAGAGGATTTGATCTCTTACTTCAGCTTTTACGTACAGCTTTGCCAAATGTGGACTTTCCCAAATCATATGCTGATGCTAAGAGTGTTCTTTCTGATGTTGGGCTTGGTTATGAGACAATTCATGCATGCAAGTTTGATTGTTCTTTATTTTGGGGAGATCACAAGGACGATACGAACCGCCATGTTTGTGGATTATCAAGCTATAGAGACCCTATCGGAAAAAAGAAAATCCCTCACAAGGTGTTAAGGTACTTTCCTATAATTAAAAGGTTGCAGTAGACTATTTGTTAAAAAGGAAATGTTGACACATACTAGATGGCACAAAGGGAAGAGGGTTGTTGAGCCCAATGTACCGAGGCACCTCGCCGATGGTGAGGCATGGAAGCACTTTGATGGCAAGTTTGATTGGTTTGCTAAAGATCATCGTAACATAAGACTAGGTTTTGCCACAGTACGGCTTCCACTCATTTTGGAAGTATGAGTAATCCTTACAGTATGTGGCCTGTTTTTGTGATTCCTTACAACTTCCCACCATGGATGTGCATGGATCAATCGAATTACATGATGGCATTGCTAATCCCCGTAAAGTATTCCCTGGGGAAAGATTTTCATGTATTTATGCAGCCACCGATAAAAGATATGATGCAGCTATGGAGTGGTGTGGAGACATTTGATGCATGCACGAGAGGAATATTTCCCATTGCATGCTGCGTTTCTTTGGTCTATTCATGATTATCCTGGATATGCCACTATGACAGGCCGAAGCACAAGAGGATTTCATGCGTGTGTGCATTGCGATGAGAATCCTTGCGCTGAACCTTTGAAAAACAAAATTGGATATATTGGGCATCGGCGATTTCTTGATAAAGATCACCCATACAGGAAAAGCAGAATTTTCAATGGTACAACTGAGACTAGAGATTCACCAAGGAAGTACACACCCAAAGAGGTAGCTGGGAAGGTAGAAAGGGTTAAGGATTTTGAACCTGGGAAAAATCCAATAAGTAGAAAGCGGAAGCGTGCAACTGTACCCGGTGAACCAACATGGCACCTGAAAGTCAGCTTACATCATCTACCGTATCGGCTGGAACTTAAGATAGCTCACAACTTAGATGTGATGCATATTGAGAAGAACATATGTGACAATATTGTTGGTACACTACTTGAACTTGAGGGCAGGAATAAGGACACCGTTAGTGCTAGAATTGATTTGAAGAAATTCAAAATGTGGAAGAAGTATTGGTTGAAGAAAATTGTGAAGGATGATGATGATGCAGCAAGTAACTTATGCGAAGCCCCCGCACCGTGGACGCTTTCGAAGGAACGAAGAGACATTTGTGTAGGTATTTGGCAAACACTTGGTTCCCGGATGGTTATTGCGCAAACTGGGGAAGATGTGTGAATATTGATGGTTGTAAGGTTACCGGTATGAAGACGCATGATTGCCACATACTTCGCAGCGAGTGTTGCCGACTGGGCTCAAGGGAATTGCATCTAAGGAAATGTATGTGGCTATTGCAGAGCTAGGAAGATTTTTTAGGAGCCGTGTGCCAAAACCCCGAAAGTTGATGTGCTGAATCGATTGAAGGTTGAAATTGTTGTGATCCTATGCAAACTTGAGAAGCTCTTCCCCCAGCTTTTTTTGATGTAATGGTGCACTTAGCTATTCATCTTCCCGAGGAGGCTCTTTCGAGGGGTCCTCGTTCATTATGGTTGGATGTATCCGCTTGAGAGAAGATTAGGTTATCTAAAGTCTACGGTCCGTAACAAAGCAATGCCGAAGGTTCTATCGCAGAGAGCTACATTGTTGATGAGTGTTTGATTTTTTGCTCTAGATTTTTCAAGGATGGCACGTAAACAAGATTTAACAAAGATGATAGGAACCAAGACATACGGAGAAAACCTGATCTCGACGAGATGGAAGTATTTTCAGTTGGAGCTAAAGGTCTTGGGAAATCCATTTTGAAACATTTTGACAAGGAATTTGACAAAATGGTTTGGTATGTGCTGAACAACCGTGACGATGTAGAACGTTATATCAAGTAAGTAGTTAGCTTCACTTTAATAACTACTTCTCAATGTTGCGTACATAATTGTCCCGTATTTCATATGTGTTTTTTCTATGTTTCGAGTGAATTCCGACAAGAATTGGGAGGTAGGGGTGTGCGTGACATCGAGGAGACGGTTCGGTAGAGAGTTTGCAGGGTTGGTTTGCAAACCATGTGAGACAGCTTGGACAATGCATCGGAAGATTTGAAGTCTCCGGCTGCTGGGCCGGACCGGCGTGTAGTAGTATACGCCGGTTGCAACGTAAAGGGTGCGAGGTTTCGCACGCTTACTCGGGATAAAGACCCGAAGACTCAAAATTCGGGCGTAGCGACTAAGGGATCTTTTGGTGATGCGGATGAGACCGACTACTATGGTGTTCCGCAAGAAGTTCTTGAACCGCAAGACGGGACTAACAAACACGGTGACAAGTCCGTGTACTTGTTTCGTTGCGACTGGTTCGACCTTGCGGGCAAGGGTTCCAAGATAAAAGATGATGGTTATTTTAAAAGCGTTAACACTTCTATCCTATGGTTCAAGAATTCACCATTCATATTGGCCACCAAGCTGAAACATGCTTCTATTTGGAGGATACAAAGTTTGGTGATCCGTGGAAAGTGGTGCAGAAGTTCAGCCATAGACATGTGTACGACGTTCTAGAATTAGAAGATGGTAACGATGATGCATTTGTACGGAATGAAGACGCATACCAGGAGGATGAAGATTCAGTCGACCATACATTTCATGATGTTGTCGACCTAGACGAGGAAGCAGAGGTGGAAGCAGAGGAGGATGATCATCGTGCTGCTGAAGTTGTACGTATTCATGATGCTCGTACAATCCGTGAACTAGAGAATGGGGAAGATAGTCCCAATGTTGACATGGATATGAGCGAAGAGAACATACATGATGACGAGGGAAAAAATTCGGAAGAAGATAGTGATTTAGATTGATAGAAACATGTAATGCATACAACTATATGTTTTGTTCCAAACATTTGAAATGTTCTTATTTAGATGTTTATGATCTCGAACTTGTCATTGAATTATCCAGAAGGGTTTAAGAGCAAATTAATATAAGCAAAAATATGGACAAATATAAGAAAGCCAACATGTCGGTAACATAACTTTGACAATGGTTTTAATTAATCGACACTTGACACGATTACAACCAAGCAGCACGATATGACTAACTATTGTTTTAACACAAGCAAAATCGACAATCGCATAAAGAGTCTTACAACTTAATTTAAACCTAAAGGGGCTGCATAGTTGGACACACGGGCACCATGAATCACGGACTAGCTACTCCAGATCGATTTCAGGCACATGGGTAGCAAACAAGTAAACCCCTGCATTTCCCAGGTAAAGCAAGAACAACATCTTGTCACCCATCTGAAGGTGCTTTTCCTTGTCCATGAACTCCTTCCACCCACCCGACGCAGACGACCATCGTTCGAAGAAATTGCGTAGGACGCATGCACCAAAGTACTGGGACGGCACACAATACTGATTGCACCATGTTGTTCCATATGTTTAGGAACCAAACGGC
This sequence comes from Lolium rigidum, assembly GCF_022539505.1. Taxonomy (NCBI): domain Eukaryota; kingdom Viridiplantae; phylum Streptophyta; class Magnoliopsida; order Poales; family Poaceae; genus Lolium; species Lolium rigidum. The sequence continues at coordinate 56,338,947 of NC_061514.1, read as the reverse complement.
TAGGGATTTTCTGTTCCAACAGTAGGGACATAGTTTAGTTAACACTTGTACGTAATGTAGGTCGCAAACTTAATGAAATGATATGATCTACTGCTTACCACGTGTTTGTTGTAATTTTCGCTGTTTGTCCAATTCAGAGTATGCAGCATTGGGACAACTAGTGCTTCTTGATCATAATCTCCAGCATTGTGGTACTCAACAAGGTAGTCCAAGTTGTCCACCCGAAGAATGACTGGTATGCATCATCCTCCAATTTATCATTGTTCCATCAGTACTACTGAGCGAGTCAACAATGTCACGCTTCGTACGGGACAACTGGTAGTAAGCTGCATAATTAAAATAACTGACATAAGATGGAATAATTAATATGATCAATCATTCTGTCCAAAGGTGGAAAATTACCCGGATGGATTAGTGGTTCAGTTCCGCTTATTACAAGAGTATCCCGACCGGATGAGTTAACTCTGAAAATTAACTCCATGCCAACCTTAAAATTGTACACTCTAGCAAATTCGTTCCAAAATCTTCCGTTGATATAGGTTCTCGCCGACTCCGTTGGTAACATTAACAACAAATGCATGGCCATCTTTGGTTTTGAGTGCAGCTTCAAAAGTTGTCCCGTGGGAGGTCTGGACACCATACTTCTTAAGGAAATACGGTCTATAGTAGCAAGGGATGACCTAAATTCAGTAGAGTTAATACAAAAGTAAGTTAAATATGCGTCTACTCGGATAATCACCGAGTCTCGGATCTTGGACCTCTATCAAGCACATATCTGAACTTCTATCAACACATATCTGAACTTCTATCAGCACATATCTGAACTTCTATCGGTATAGGACTGAACTACCGATACCTCTATCTCTAACAGCTACAACTATCGTAAAACTGGTATGAACGTAAAAGTTATCACAACTATCATAAAACTCAACCATAAATAAGCGGTTAATACATATGGTGACCAACAATTATTACACACATCTGAATAATAGTACTAAACTAGCAATAACTACTAGGATCACGTGTTAAACTTTGATGTGGCGGCGAATTAATAAAACATCTGAATGAATATTAAACTTATAAGTGCATGTACCGTCTTCTCCTCAAAGCCCTCTTGTAGTGTTTGCACGAAAAAACCTAACGCGACTCCCCCTCCGCCGCATATCCCCTTCTTGTCAAAGCAAACTGGACACTGCAAAAAATATGAAGAAAGATTACAAATCGGAAACAACGATCGATCGCGAGACGTACATGTTATTTACGTACTCCACTAGTAGGCGCCATCCTTGGTCTCGACGCGGAGCGAGAGTCTTACAAGTCTCGCCGGCGAGAGACATGGCGAGCTGTGGCGGCGAGAGACGTGGCGAGATCTGGCGGCGGCTGAAGGAGGTCGTGATATGATGGCAAGTTATATCGTGGAGTAAATTTCGGTAGGTCAAGAGGAATGCAAATGGGCGGTACTGGGTTTTGACGTGACAACACGATCGAATGCGCGTCAGTTGGACTAGACCCTCGTCAGTTTTCTCTTCGTCTACCGTGTCAATATTCGCACGGAGTAATTAATGGGGATGATATTTATCCCCTTCCCCCTCCCCTACCGTCTCAATATTCGCACCGCATCCTGGTTTCCACACTTCTCGTCGTCTCCTCTCCCTCATTATCTTCGTCTCCCACCGCTGCGTCGCCATGGACATGGATGAGCAGCAAATGTACAACTGGACTAGCATGCGCGCAGTCCACATCCACGACGAGGAGGACCTGGAGGTGGTCTACACCAACGACCCCTGGGAAGTGCGCCGCGTCCTCGACATGTACACGGAGTGGCTCATGGAGGACGAGCACAAGTTCGTCGGCCTCGACTTCGAGTACACCAACCATCGAGCCGAGGACGAGAAGAAGATCGCCGTGGTTCAACTCTGCATGCGTCGACATGTGCTGGTGTTCCACTACGCAGCGTAAGAACTAATCCCCTTTTTTAATCTTTCGATTGGGGTTTTTTACTTGCCGCCGTTCTGTCTCTCTTTGACTTTCGTTAGACATTGTTCCCGAAAATCAGTACATTCCCGATCTAAATCTGCTAGACATTGTTCCAGAAAAGCAGTACATTCCCGATCTAAATCTGCTACACATTGTTCCCGATTTATTAATTTGTTTCATCTTCGTCTCCTCTCGTAGGTTCTTGCATATTTGTAACTGATCCGTGACTAGTACATTACTTTGTTTCATCGCAGTGCTAACTGGTGGGAGTCTCCGGCTATCTGCGATTTCTTTCGAGAAGGCGCTACGTTTGCGAGTGTTGACATCCGTGGTGACAAGAGAGTTCTGTGGAGGACATGGCACATGGAGATTCCTTGTGAGTACTACGTCGATCTCCAGGATGAGTACTTCAAGTACACTGGTCATGCGAGGGCTGGCATGGCTACCATGGCAGCAAGACTCATTGATTCATGGTTTGGTGATATGAAGAAGAAGTTCCACCACCATCGGCACAGACTGTGGGGGGACTTCCCACTTCCAAATATGAACATCGAGTATGCAGCCATTGATGCTTGGGTCTCGTATGAGCTCTACCGCAAGATCGTGGTCGACGGAGTCCCGCCGATGGTGGATTGATCATCTCTTCTGCTGCATGACCCCTCGATCTTTTGGTTTGGTCTCCCTCCTGCGTGAGGTGCTTTTGGCTAGTAGTCCGTTCTTTTGAAACTGTAAATATTTTGCCATGATATGTTAACAATTGTCTTGGGAGGTTTCAATTTTATGTTGTGTACATCCTAGTACTTCAAAGTGCTAGTAACTAAATGTTGAGAGCAGTAGAGTTCTTCAAAATCAAAACATACCAGACGTAAAAATCACCAAAAATTGTGATTCAAATTTTATTTATGACTTTTACTCATTTATCTGAAATTTTTCATCGAAAAAATCTCAAAGTGGTGACCAATAACAAAATATGGTGGCCCCATGGTGGACATGTGTCGAACGAGGGGTTTTCGGACGAAAAGAGGGGGAAATCGCCAAAAACTCACCAAACCACCATGGATTTGGGGCATGATTTGGCACCCTTGTGCACATTGTGATATGACACCTTGGTTGCTATGGGTTTTGATTTTTTGGAGTTGGTGGCATGTTGTCCCCATGGTGGACATGTGTCGAGCAAGGGGTTTTCGGACGAAAAGAGGGGAAAATCGCCAAAAACTCACCAAACCACCATGGATTTGGGGCATGATTTGGCACCCTTGTGCACATTGTGATATGACACCTTGGTTGCTATGGGTTTTGATTTTTTGGAGTTGGTGGCATGGTGGCCCCATGGTGGACATGTGTCGAACGAGGGGTTTTCTGGACGAAAAGAGGGGAAATCGCCAAAAACTCACCAAACCACCATGGATTTGGGGCATGATTTGGCACCCTTGTGCACATTGTGATATGACACCTTGGTTGCTATGGGTTTTGATTTTTTGGAGTTGGTGGCATGGTGTCCCCATGGTGGACATGTGTCGAACGAGGGGTTTTCGGACGAAAAGAGGGGGAAATCGCCAAAAACTCACCAAACCACCATGGATTTGGGGCATGATTTGGCACCCTTGTGCACATTGTGATATGACACCTTGGTTGCTATGGGTTCTGATTTTTGGAGTTGGTGGCTTGGTGTCCCCATGGTGGACATGTGTCGAAAGAGGGTTTTTCGGACGAAAAGAGGGGAAATCGCCAAAAACTGACCAAACCACCATGGATTTGGGGCATGATTTGGCACCCTTGTGCACATTGTGATATGACACCTTGGTTGCTATGGGTTTTGATTTTTTGGAGTTGGTGGCATGTTGTCCCCATGGTGGACATGTGTCGAGCGAGGGGTTTTCGGACGAAAAGAGGGGAAAATCGCCAAAAACTACCAAACCACCATGGATTTGGGGCATGATTTGGCACCCTTGTGCACATTGTGATATGACACCTTGGTTGCTATGGGTTCTGATTTTTTGGAGTTGGTGGCTTGGTGTCCCCATGGTGGACATGTGTCGAAAGAGGGTTTTTCGGACGAAAAGAGGGGGAAATCGCCAAAACTGACCAAACCACCATGGATTTGGGGCATGATTTGGCACCCTTGTGCACATTGTGATATGACACCTTGGTTGCTATGGGTTTTGATTTTTTGGAGTTGGTGGCATGTTGTCCCCATGGTGGACATGTGTCGAGCGAGGGATTTTCGGACGAAAAGAGGGGAAAATCGCCAAAAACCGACCAAACCACCATGGATTTGGGGCATGATTTGGCACCCTTGTGCACATTGTGATATGACACCTTGGTTGCTATGGGTTCTGATTTTTTGGAGTTGGTGGCTTGGTGTCCCCATGGTGGACATGTGTCGAAAGAGGGTTTTTCGGACGAAAAGAGGGGGAAATCGCCAAAAACTCACCAAACCACCATGGATTTGGGGCATGATTTGGCACCCTTGTGCACATTGTGATATGACACCTTGGTTGCTATGGGTTTTGATTTTTGGAGTTGGTGGCTTGGTGTCCCCATGGTGGACATGTGTCGAACGAGGGGTTTTCGGACGAAAAGAGGGGGAAATCGCCAAAAACTCACCAAACCACCATGGATTTGGGGCATGATTTGGCACCCTTGTGCACATTGTGATATGACACCTTGGTTGCTATGGGTTTTGATTTTTTGGAGTTGGTGGCATGGTGTCCCCATGGTGGACATGTGTCGAACGAGGGGTTTTCGGACGAAAAGAGGGGGAAATCGCCAAAAACTCACCAAACCACCATGGATTTGGGGCATGATTTGGCACCCTTGTGCACATTGTGATATGACTCCTTGGTTGCTATGGGTTCTGATTTTTTGGAGTTGGTGGCTTGGTGTCCCCATGGTGGACATGTGTCGAAAGAGGGTTTTTCGGACGAAAAGAGGGGGAAATTGCCAAAAACTGACCAAAACACCATGGATTTGGGGCATGATTTGGCACCCTTGTGCACATTGTGATATGACACCTTGGTTGCTATGGGTTTTGATTTTTGGAGTTGGTGGCATGTTGTCCCCATGGTGGACATGTGTCGAGCGAGGGGTTTTCGGACGAAAAGAGGGAAAATCGCCAAAAACCGACCAAACCACCATGGATTTTGGGCATGATTTGGCACCCTTGTGCACATTGTGATATGACACCTTGGTTGCTATGGGTTCTGATTTTTTGGAGTTGGTGGCTTGGTGTCCCCATGGTGGACATGTGTCGAAAGAGGGTTTTTCGGACGAAAAGAGGGGAAATCGCCAAAAACTCACCAAACCACCATGGATTTGGGGCATGATTTGGCACCCTTGTGCACATTGTGATATGACACCTTGGTTGCTATGGGTTTTGATTTTTGGAGTTGGTGGCATGTTGTCCCCATGGTGGACATGTGTCGAGCGAGGGGTTTTCAGACGAAAAGAGGGGAAAATCGCCAAAAACTGACCAAACCACCATGGATTTGGGGCATGATTTGGCACCCTTGTGCACATTGTTATATGACACCTTGGTTGCTATGGGTTCTGATTTTTTGGAGTTGGTGGCTTGGTGTCCCCATGGTGGACATGTGTCGAAAGAGGGTTTTTCGGACGAAAAGAGGGGAAATCGCCAAAAACTCACCAAACCACCATGGATTTGGGGCATGATTTGGCACCCTTGTGCACATTGTGATATGACACCTTGGTTGCTATGGGTTTTGATTTTTTGGAGTTGGTGGCTTGGTGTCCCCATGGTGGACATGTGTCGAACGAGGGGTTTTCGGACGAAAAGAGGGGGAAATCGCCAAAAACTCACCAAACCACCATGGATTTGGGGCATGATTTGGCACCCTTGTGCACATTGTGATATGACACCTTGGTTGCTATGGGTTTTGATTTTTTGGAGTTGGTGGCATGTTGTCCCCATGGTGGACATGTGTCGAGCGAGGGGTTTTCGGACGAAAAGAGGGGAAAATCGCCAAAAGCGGACCAAACCACCATGGATTTGGGGCATGATTTGGCACCCTTGTGCACATTGTGATATGACACCTTGGTTGCTATGGGTTTTGATTTTTTGGAGTTGGTGGCATGGTGTCCCCATGGTGGACATGTGTCGAACGAGGGGTTTTCGGACGAAAAGAGGGGGAAATCGCCAAAAACTCATCAGTAACTAGTGGGACTGAGTAAATGTTGTGACATTCATGTGGAAAATTCAAATTTAAATTTTTCATGAGGTTTGGTGTAGTTTGATGTGAATTTACACAAGTGAGGGCATTTTCGGCATTGGAAAAATTGGGAGCACGTGCTGGTCTCATTTAAAGTCACCACATTACCCTACAACAGAAGTTTCACTTGGAAAAAGGTTTGACAACCTCTTAGTGCAATTAGGTCAACCTAGGTTTCACCAAACACTCAAACTTTCATATAAAATTGAAAATTTGTTGAAATCTTTCCAAACCTTGTGTATTGGCCAATGTGTGGCTAACACTTTCCATGGAAAATAACAAACTAGAAAAAAATTTGTTTCCCTACCAAAGCACTCACAAAAGTGAGGTGCGTAGTGAAAGATTATGCCTGTCTACCTCGAACGGGCAGTTCTTGACCATTTTTTGAGGTAGACAACTTGAAATGGACTGAAATTTGGCATAAGGGTGCATCAACATGTGGGTAATGACGGTAGCATGCTATCTTGGCAGTTTGGTTTGAAAATTTTCAAAAATTCATCCCCTAAACTCAAGAAGAGGCTATGTGTGATCACTAATTCGTATTTCAAATATTTTAGAGTTTTTAATACCCATACCGAAAATTCTGTGCCAGCCCATCCGTCATGCGTGGGACCCATGTCAAAGTAATGGGAAAGTGGACTGACTACATGCAGCAATCCACGTTTTCACACCCACGCGTCAGACAGAGGAACCCAAACGGCAGCACCTACTGTATATCCATCGGCCCCATCGTCTCTCCGACCCGCAACTTCTATTCCCCAATCTCTGGCGAAAAACCCTGCTTGCACCTCCACCAGCGCAACACCGACCTCCCCTTCCACCGAAGATCCCGAAGATGAAGCGTGTTCGCGGAGACGAGCCGGAGGCTTGTGCGGTCGTCAACGTCGACAGAGGCGACGGCGATGGTCCGGTAGTAGTCGACGTCGCGGAGGCGGGATCTTCTTCCAGAACTGGAGCCGCTCTTCGCCGCGCCGTGACCGTGGAGGGCTCCGCCCAACCGGCCGTGGTCGCCGTCGGCCGATGAGGCCAAGGGAGACGTCCTCGCTCCCGCGGCACAAGCAGATGACCAGGGCTTCGATCCGAATGACCCGTTCTACCGCCACTCCGAGCGCGTACCGCGAGCTATATGGTCCCGGAGAGTGCGACGAGTTCGAAGAGGAGGCCTCCGACAACCTGCAGCGAGGTACTCTACTATTCCGATCGATCCCCTGTTTTTCTTGATCTTACTCGTTCACCATAGGGTTTGCTCATAGGGTAGATTGATTTGCCCCGTCTGCGACTTCTTGTACAAATTGATGATTACGGGGTTCTTGCTCATCTGATTTATGGTTTGTAGTTACTAGATCTGTAATATTTGATGCACATCTTGATTCAACTCGTAATGATTCCTTTTGTGTGATGAATCATACCGCTTAGTGTAACGCTCATCGCATTTCAAACTTAAATTCATCCGAATATGAATCATACCAGAGTGATTATGATTACAAGAATTATATTATAGGTACTATTAATTGATCCGATACATGGATTTTATAATCACCATTTGTCTTAAACTGGTGCTTATTTATACGATGAAACCATAGTGTGTACATCATTTTTATTTGGGGAACAAATGAATTATCGGTTGCATGTAATTTATGACCATAATTTTTGTTCAATTCCTGCTTATTGACGTCATGAATCCATATTGTTTTATGAATCAGTACATCTTCAGGGAACAAATGATTGATCCCTGATCCATGAAATTTATAATCACCATTTTCTCTTAAATTGGTGCTTAGTTATAATACTGAAATAATGATTGGACTACCCATGAACAAGTTGTGACAATAGTTTAAATTGGTGGTTATTTATATTAGTGAAGTAATTATGTATGGTTGGATCTGGATCATAAATGTTGATTCTACATGATTAATTCTTAATAATGTTCATACAAAAATATTTAATGCTTCAATTGTATTTCGGTTAATTTCCTTCTCTCACTTCTTCTTTACTTTCAAAATCGCGAGGAAGACTCGAGGACGTTGACAGCGACAAGGAGGACCGGGACCGGAAGAGCCGCTTCGTTCTGAAGAAGCTGAAGACTGGCCAGATCCCTTTCCGTCGTAACGGAAAGCCACATTGCCCATTCTGCGACAGGGTTTTCCCGAACGATCTCGAGTGTCTGATCCAGCACGCGACGGGAGCTGGAAAAGGTAGCAAGCAGAAGCACAAGCCTGCTAGCAAGGCGAAGCACGCTGCCTTTGGCAAGTTCCTCGGGGACTACGTCGGGACCGGCCTCATCCCGCTCGTCGGTCCAGCTGTTGGCCCTCATGTTCTCCACTAAATTTAGTTTTGTTTAGTTGTTCCCCTGGAGGTTCATGGTTAAACTATGTCATGTTTCAAAGACTATGTTCTACTTTTGTTATTTGGAACCTGGGCAATCATACCCAGTTGTTTAACTTCCAGCCTAGTGGGCTTGTTCTGTTTTCCCCAAGGCCCAGGGAAGTAAAACACTTAACTTCCAGCCTAGTGGGCTTGTTCTGTTTTTCCCAAGGCCCGGGGAAGTACATATTAATTTGCAAAAAATGAACAATTAAAATCAGTGAAAATTGAACTGCAGTAGAAAAATGCAGGACCAAATAGTCAATCATAAAGTGTACCCCCTACATAATCCCACTATACAATCCCTTCACACAAGAGCGGCCAGGGTAGCGAAATGACATAAACACACAATGGGCACACACAAATTGTAGACTAAAACAATTATATCATATGATAAAGATTATATCATATGATATCAACTGAAACTTCAATACCACCACGGCCGCCCTGGTTGAAAAGAATGAGAACAACATTCCCAGATTCAAAGTTATACTCCTTAGTAAACTCCGACGAGCAGGAATCGAACTTCATCCTTCCATCAGTAGTAGTGTAGTATGCACCCTGAGGGCGGTAGCCATAGTCATCAACAAAAAAACATGCCTCCCCGCTTTCAGAGATATTCAAGGACCTAACAACTTCCTTCGGTATACGCTGAATAATAAAAATTAAATTATATATGGGAAGGATATAAAGGATAACTAAGATTACATAAAGAAAAGGAGAATTATACCAGTCCATTGCCCTTCAAATCAGTATTCGTCAAGGTGTGCACAAAAACAACACCAAGACCAAGACCACTGATACGTCTCCAACGTATCTATAATTTCTGATGTTCCATGCTTGTTTTATGACAATACCAACATGTTTTGTTCACACTTTATATCATTTTTATGCGTTTTCCGGAACTAACCTATTAACGAGATGCCACAGTGCCAGTTCCTGTTTTCTGCTGTTTTTGGTTCCAGAAAGGCTGTTCGGGCAATATTCTCGGAATTGGACGAAATCAACGCCAAACCTCCTATTTTTCCCGGAAGGCTCCAGAACACCGAAGAAGAGTCGGAGAGGGGCCAGGGGGCCACCACACCACATGGCGGCGCGGCCAGGGGGGGCCCGCGCCACCCTATGGTGTGGGCACCCCTTCGACCCCCCTGCGCCGCCTCTTCACCTATAAAAGCCCTTTCGACCTAAAAACGCAGTACCAATTGACGAAACTCCAGAAAGACTCCAGGGGCGCCGCCGCCATCGCGAAACTCCAATTCGGGGGACAGAACTCTCGTTCCGGCACCCCGCCGGACGGGGAATTGCCCCCGGAGCCATCTCCACCGCCGTCTTCACCGCCATCTTCACCGCCATCGCTGCCCCCATGATGAGGAGGGAGTAATTCACCCCCGAGGCTGAGGGCTTCGCCGTAGCTATGTGGTTCATCTCTCTCCCATGTACCTCAATACAATGATCTCATGAGCTGCTTTACATGATTGAGATTCATATGAGTTTTGTATCACTATTATCTATGTGCTACTCTAGCAAAGTTATTAAAGTAGTTCTATTCCTCCCGCACGTGTGTAAAGGTGACGAGTGTGTGCACCGTGTTAGTACTTGGTTTATGCTATGATCATGATCTCTTGTAGATTGCGAAGTTAACTATTGCTATGATAATATTGATGTGATCTATTCCTCCTACATATGCATGAAGGTGACGAGTGTGCATGCTATGTTAGTACTTGGTTTAGTCTATTGATCTATCTTACACTATAAGGTTACTTAAACATGAGCATTATTGTGGAGCTTGTTAACTCCGGCATTGAGGGTTCGTGTAATCCTACGCAATGTGTTCATCATCCAACAAAAGTGTAGAGTATGCATTTATCTATTCTCGTTATGTGATCAATGTTGAGAGTGTCCACTAGTGAAAGTGTAATCCCTAGGCCTTGTTCCTAAATACCGCTGAGTTACTACTGCTTGTTTACTCGTTTTACTCGCGTTACTACTGCTGCAATACTACCACCATCAACTACACGCCAGCAAGCTATTTTCTCGGCACCGTTGCTACTCTGCTCATATATATTCATACCACCTCGTATTTCACTATCTCTTCGCCGAACTAGTGCACCTATTAGGTGTGTTGGGGACACAAGAGACTTCTTGCTTTGTGGTTGCAGGGTTGCATGAGAGGGATATCTTTGACCTCTTCCTCCCCGAGTTCGATAAACCTTGGGTGATCCACTTAAGGGAAAACTTGCTGCTCGTTCTACAAACCTCTCGCTCTTGGAGGCCCAACACCGTCTACGGGAAAGGAGGGGGAACGTAGACATCAAGCACTTTTCCGGCGCCGTTGCGGGGAGGAAAGGTAAAAGGTACTCACACTCCGGACCTCGGCTACCAAGCTATTTTCCGCCATTGTAAGTACTCGAAGCTATTTCCTTTAGATCCTGCAATTGCATCTTTTTGTTTCTTGTTTACACTAGTAAGGCATAATGGAAAACATCTGTGAACTTTTTATTCTATTTCCTGAGTCAAGACATGAATGGTTTAATGCGAAAATTAAAAAACCCATGAAACATGTTAGTATGAACACTTTGAATACCATTGTTGCTAATGATATGGAAAATTCTAAGCTTGGGGAAGCTGGCTTTGATGAGCATGATATTTTTAGTCCCCCAAGAATTGAGGAGGAAATTTACTTTGATGATTCTTTACCTCCTATTTATGATGATTATAATAATAGTGGTCTTTTGGTGCCACCTACTATGGAGAGTGAATTTGATTATGATTACAATATGCCTCCTATATTTGATGATGAGAATAATAATGATAGCTACTTTGTTGAATTTGCTCCCACTATTACTAATAAAATTGATTATGCTTATGTGGAGAGTAATAATTTTATGCATGAGACTCATGATAAGAATGCTTTATGTGATAGTTATATTGTTGAGTTTGCTCATGTTGCTACTGAAAGTTATTATGAGAGAGGAAAATATGGTTGTAGAAATTTTCATGTTACTAAAACACCTCTCTATGTGCTGAAATTTTTGAAGCTACACTTGTTTTATCTTCCTATGCTTGTTACTTTGCTCTTCATGAACTTGTTTGTGTACAAGATTCCTTTGCATAGGAAGCATGTTAGACTTAAATGTGTTTCTAATTTGCCTCTTGATGCTCTCTTTTGCTTCAACTACTATTTCTTATGAGTGCATCATTAAAACTCGCTGAGCCCATCTTAATGGCTATAAAGAAAAGAACTTCTTGGGAGATAACCCATGTGTTATTTTGCTACAGTACTTTGTTTTATATTTGTGTCTTGGAAGTTGTTTACTACTGTAGCAACCTCTCCTTATCTTAGTTTTGTGTTTTGTTGTGCCAAGTAAAGTCTTTGATAGTAAAGTAAGTACTAGATTTGGATTACTGCGCAGTTCCAGATTTCTTTGCTGTCACGAATCTGGGTCTACCTCCCTGTAGGTAGCTCAGAAAATTAAGCCAATTTACGTGCATGATCCTCAGATATGTACGCAACTTTCATTCAATTTGAGCATTTTCATTTGAGCAAGTCTGGTGCCATTTTAAAATTCGTCAATACGAACTGTTCTGTTTTGACAGATTCTGCCTTTTATTTCGCATTGCCTCTTTTGCTATGTTGGATGAATTTCTTTGATCCACTAATGTCCAGTAGCATTATGCAATGTCCAGAAGTGTTAAGAATGATTGTGTCACCTCTGAATATGTTAATTTTTATTGTGCACTAACCCTCTAATGAGTTGTTTCGAGTTTGGTGTGAAGGAAGTTTTCAAGGGTCAAGAGAGGAGGATGATATACTATGATCAAGAAGAGTGAAAAGTCTAAGCTTGGGGATGCCCCGGTGGTTCATCCCTGCATATTTCAAGAAGACTCAAGCGTCTAAGCTTGGAGATGCCCAAGGCATCCCCTTCTTCATCGACAAATTATCAGGTTCCTTCTCTTGAAACTATATTTTTATTCGGTCACATCTTATGTGCTTTACTTGGAGCGTCCGTATGCTTTTGTTTTTGTTTGTGTTTGAATAAATGCTTGTGTGGGAGAGAGACACGCTCCGCTGGTTCGTATGAACACATGTGTTCTTAGCTCATAATATTCATGGCGAAGGTTGAAACTGCTTCGTTAAATTATTATATGGTTGGAATTGGAAAATGATACATGTAGTAATTGCTATAAATGTTTTGGGTAATGTGATACTTGGCAATTGTTGTGCTCATGATTAAGCTCTTGCATCATATGCTTTGCACCCATTAATGAAGAAATACATAGAGCATGCTAAAATTTGGTTTGCATATTTGGTTTCTCTAAGGTCTAGATAATTTCTAGTATTGAGTTTGAACAACAAGGAAGACGGTGTAGAGTCTTATAATGTTTTCAATATGTCTTTTATGTGAGTTTTGCTGCACCGGTTCATCCTTCTGTTTGTTTCAAATAACTTTGCTAGCCTAAACCTTGTATCGAGAGGGAATACTTCTCATGCATCCAAAATCCTTGAGCCAAACAACACTATGCCATTTGTGTCCACCATACCTACCTACTACATGGTATTTCCTGCCATTCCAAAGTAAATTGCTTGAGTGCTACCTTTAAAATTCCATCATTCACCTTTGCAATATATAGCTCATGGGACAAATAGCTTAAAAACTATTGTGGTATTGAATATGTAATTATGCACTTTATCTCTTATTAAGTTGCTTGTCGTGCGATAACCATGTTTACTGGGGACGCCATCAACTTTTCATTGTTGAATTTCATGTGAGTTGCTATGCATGTTCGTCTTGTCCGAAGTAAGGGCGATCTACACCGAGTTGAATGGTTTGAGCATGCATATTGTTAGAGAAGAACATTGGGCCGCTAACTAAAGCCATGATCCATGGTGGAAGTTTCAGTTTTGGACAAACATCCTCAAATCTCTAATGAGAAAAGAATTAATTGTTGTTGAATGCTTAAAGCATTAAAAGAGGAGTCCATTATCTCGTTGTCTATGTTGTCCCGGTATGGATGTCTAAGTTGAGAATAATCAAAAGCGAGAAATCCAAATGCGAGCTTTCTCCTTAGACCTTTGTACAAAGCGCATAGAGGTACCCCTTTGTGATACTTGGTTAAAGCATATGTATTGCGGTGATAATCCAGGTAGTCCAAGCTAATTAGGACAAGGTGCGGGCACTATTAGTATACTATGCATGAGGCTTGCAACTTATAAGATATAACTTACATAATACATATGCTTTATTACTACCGTTGACAAAATTGTTTCATGTTTTCAAAATCAAAGCTCTAGCACAAATATAGCAATCGATGCTTTTCCTCTATGGAGGACCATTCTTTTACTTTCAATGTTGAGTCAGTTCACCTATTTCTCTCCACCTCAAGAAGCAAACACTTGTGTGAACTGTGCATTGATTCCTACATATTTGCATATTGCACTTATTATATTACTCTATGTTGACAATATCCACGAGATATACATGTTACGAGTTGAAAGCAACCGCTGAAACTTAATCTTCCTTTGTGTTGCTTCAATGCCTTTACTTTGAATTATTGCTTTATGAGTTAACTCTTATGCAAGACTTATTGATGCTTGTCTTGAAGTACTATTCATGAAAAGTCTTTGCTATATGATTCACTTGTTTACTCATGTCATATACATTGTTTTGATCGCTGCATTCACTACATAAGCTTTACAATGGTATGATTAAGATTATGTTGGTAGCATGTCACCTCAGAAATTATCTTTTATCGTTTACCTACTCGAGGACGAGTAGGAACTAAGCTTGGGGATGCTGATACGTCTCCAACGTATCTATAATTTCTGATGTTCCATGCTTGTTTTATGACAATACCAACATGTTTTGTTCACACTTTATATCATTTTTATGCGTTTTCCGAACTAACCTATTAACGAGATGCCACAGTGCCAGTTCCTCGTTTTCTCGCTGTTTTTGGTTCCGGAAAGGCTGTTCGGGCAATATTCTCGGAATTGGACGAAATCAACGCCAAACCTCCTATTTTTCCCGGAAGGCTCCGAACACCGAAGAAGAGTCGGAGAGGGGCCGGGGGCCACCACACCACATGGCGGCGCGGCCAGGGGGGCCCGCGCCACCCTATGGTGTGGGCACCCCTTCGACCCCCCTGCGCCGCCTCTTCGCCTATAAAAGCCCTTTCGACCTAAAAACGCAGTACCAATTGATGAAACCCGGAAAGACTCCGGGGCGCCGCCGCCATCGTGAAACTCCAATTCGGGGACGAACTCTCTGTTCCGCACCCGCCGGACGGGGAATTGCCCCGGAGCCATCTCCACCGCCGTCTTCACCGCCATCTTCACCGCCATCGCTGCCCCCATGATGAGGAGGGAGTAATTCACCCTCGAGGCCGAGGGCTTCGCCGTAGCTATGTGGTTCATCTCTCTCCCATGTACCTCAATACAATGATCTCATGAGCTGCTTTACATGATTGAGATTCATATGAGTTTTGTATCACTATTATCTATGTGCTACTCTAGCAAAGTTATTAAAGTAGTTCTATTCCTCCCGCACGTGTGTAAAGGTGACAAGTGTGTGCACCGTGTTAGTACTTGGTTTATGCTATGATCATGATCTCTTGTAGATTGCGAAGTTAACTATTGCTATGATAATATTGATGTGATCTATTCCTCCTACATATGCATGAAGGTGACGAGTGTGCATGCTATGTTAGTACTTGGTTTAGTCTATTGATCTATCTTACACTATAAGGTTACTTAAACATGAGCATTATTGTGGAGCTTGTTAACTCCGGCATTGAGGGTTCGTGTAATCCTACGCAATGTGTTCATCATCCAACAAAAGTGTAGAGTATGCATTTATCTATTCTCGTTATGTGATCAATGTTGAGAGTGTCCACTAGTGAAAGTGTAATCCCTAGGCCTTGTTCCTAAATACTGCTGAGTTACTACCGCTTGTTTACTCGTTTTACTCGCGTTACTACTCGCTCGCAATACTACCACCATCAACTACACGCCGACAAGCTATTTTCTCGGCACCGTTGCTACTCGCTCATATATATTCATACCACCCGTATTTCACTATCTCTTCGCCGAACTAGTGCACCTATTAGGTGTGTTGGGGACACAAGAGACTTCTTGCTTTGTGGTTGCAGGGTTGCATGAGAGGGATATCTTTGACCTCTTCCTCCCTGAGTTCGATAAACCTTGGGTGATCCACTTAAGGGAAAACTTGCTGCTGTTCTACAAACCTCTGCTCTTGGAGGCCCAACACTGTCTACAGGAAAGGAGGGGGAACGTAGACATCAACCACGCTCACGGAGAAGTTGTTCCTTCTTCAATGTTTGAGCAGTAGTAAGCATAACACCTTTAGTGTGGACAACTGCAGTTGGAATTTCTGCATACAAATTTAAAATTAATAAAAGAATAAAAAAAGAGGAGATATAACATCAGTTATATTAAAAAAATGGGCAACACATGGTAAAGGATAAAACAGAATTACCATCGACACGATGCTTTTCAGTGCCATCAGGACCTTCTGCAAAAATCCCAAACAGTTCAGGAGCACTATCAAACCCAAACATGATACAGTCACCAACTTTCAGGTCGTAGTCATGAAGAAATTTTTGGTATCCACTACCAAAAACACGTGTCTTCGAACTGCCTTTCTTAACATGAAATTTGTACTTCACTTCATCCGATGTAACGACAAAAAAGATATTACCAACAAGGTTGTTGAACTGCCTCCTCACAAAACAAGGCACAGTCTGAAAAACAAGTAGAACAAAAATGCTGAAAATAAGGATATAGTCTAGAATCTGTCAACAAAAAAGATACATTCTAAAAAAGGATATATACCATAAAGTCATCAAATCTGCTTCCAAGATAACAACGAAATGAACTGAGAGTCTCCCGCCTCTACTGACAATGATTGCCCATCGAACCACAAACAACACAGTTCATCCTGTGTATATTTAGCAATTACCAAAGCTAGTAAAAAATACAGGTAGGTAGGGCATATTCATAGAAATCTATCCATAGATCTGAAACCATACACATATATCCATAGATCTGAACAAACAAGATTATTCGAGAGGACAAAAAGGATTTTCAACAAACAAGAGAAAAAGGAGGTGAGGTGAAGTAGTGACATGTAAAAACATATTTTCCTACCTCTCAAAACAAACGAAAATCTTCAGAGAGAAAAGAGTTTTTCAGCACAAAAGAGAGAGAAAGAAGATGAAGGAGACTTGCTTCACCGCATGAATAAGGGAGGGCGAGAAGGCAAAACCAACCAGGGGCATTATAAATACAATAAGTAGTAGTAACTGCCTACAACCGCTATTTAATGAGGCTGTGGGGTAGATGGTGGTTGCTATCCTGTAAGTTCAAAAGTCAAACACAAAGTATCTCATGCAAAAATGGAGCCCACTGCTATTATGTAATCTTTGTCAATAAGTTCACAATGGCAAAACATCAGCACACTGAAAAATACATTGAATCATAAAGTTGCACTTCAAAATTATTTAAAACCATATGATTTACAACTTCAAATGTACAACAAAATGTTGACTACATGCCTTTGTTCGGACTATAGGTTAGGTCAACAATTATGGCATGTTAGTCATTTTTTCAACATACATAAAAAACAAATGCTCATTTGTGGACGAAGTGCACAATTATACCAAAGTAGGCATCACTTCAACACATCAAACTACACCAAACCTCATGAAAAATTTAAATTTGAATTTTCCACATGAATGTCACAACATTTACTCAGTCCCACTAGTTACTGATGATTTTACATTGAATTTAGCATTTATTATGAGTTTTACTCGTTTTCTGTCATTTTTTAATAAAAAAATCAACAAACACCTAAAATTGTCAGAAAAATCTGAAACTCCTTAGGCACACATACCTACCCTTCATGACCACTCACAAAAACTTGCAGCTCAATCTGAGTCTTTGAAGTGCAGCTTGCTTGAAAAAGAGCCCTTCACCGACATGATCGATGTGGGTCCACACATGGATCGACCCAACCAACATGAGGTTCCACAAGTGTTTTCTGTCGGGGGGAAGACCCCGGATAGGGCAATGGACGCGGAGCAGCCGGCTGGCCACTGGCCGGCTCGCGGCAAAGGCCGGCTGAGGAGCAGCCGGCTGGCGCCGTGGCCGGCTGGTCCGGAAGCCGGCTGGCTCTAGGTCCTAGTCGGCCTGGCTACGGCCACCAATGCTGTAGTTGGGCCGGCTTCTACAAGCCATATCCGACTGGGGTTTGTACCTCAGACCGACTCGAGGCTGGCGAGTCTTGCCCTGGAAGGAACCGGTAGGTGATCCGGGTTCCCAAAGTCCACGCTGACTCCATCTTCCGTAAAGCGCGGGGCACTGTGGAGCAATAGTGCCACGCGCCGGACAGGCCGTCAGGGCTTACGACGATCCGTACGGCTGCGGTGGGCGACGGCGACGGGGACACCTCCTCCATACCGCCGACCGTGGCAGCCGGATGGGACAGGCCACGATGCCTCAACCACTCCCGACGTCACCGCCTCGGGAAGGAGCGGAGCCGGAGCCGGCCCAGCCGGCCGATAAACTATAGGGTCTTATATGTAAAGTGCCGGTGCCTATATAAGCCGCACTACCCCCTCTCGTGCAGGGGATCGATCATTTATTGCTTTCACCCACTTACAGAGCTGCCCTGAGAGAGACCATAGTCTTCCTTAGCCTCTCAGGAGCAGCCGGACACAGCTCTAGGAGCACCATTGTATTGTGTGATCATCATATACACTCATAGCAGGAGTAGAGGTTTTACCTCCACCAGGAGGGCCTCGAACCTGGGTACGTCGCCGTGTCGCTCGTGCCCATACCCGCATCCGGATACCGCCGTGAGATCCCTCAGGAACCACTTCGATTAGCCACCCTATGGCATATGCCGTGACGATACCACGACATTTGAAGATGAAGCTGCCTGGCCCCAAGGGGGTCATTACCGTAGCCGGCGATTATCGCCGCTCCATGGACTGCGCCACGCAGAGCTCCAAGATGGCCCAGACGCTGGTCATCGCCACCGAGAAGCAGCTCATCCACGACGCCGTCGCCCTCGCCAAAGCCGCGCCGACGGACATGCCGGCTGCGGGCAACCCGGCTGGGACGACTCACTTCCAGCCGGCCGACAACACCAAGAAGATCTCGCTGGACCCGGCGCAGCCGGACAAGTTCGTCACCATCGGTGCCGGCTTGAACAAGAAATAGGAAAGCGAGCTCACCAGCTTCCTCCGTGAGAATCGGGACATCTTCGCGTGGACTCCTAGAGACATGCCGGGTGTGCCGAGGGAGTTGGCTGAGCACCACCTCCACGTCCGGCCTGAAGCCAAGCCGGTGAAGCAGCCTCTCAGGCGCTTCGCCGAAGAACGAAGGAAGGCCATCGGTGAAGAAATCGCCCGGCTCCTAGCTGCCGGCTTCATCATGGAAGTGCTGCACCCGGACTGGTTGGCGAACCCGGTCCTGGTTTTGAAGAAGAACGGCTCCTGGCGCATGTGTATCGACTACACCAGCCTGAACAAGGCGTGCCCAAAGGATCCCTTCCCCTGCCGCGCATAGATCAAGTCATAGACTCGATCGCTCGGCTGTGAACTGTTGTCTTTCTTAGACGCCTATTCGAGGCTACCACCGGATTCCTTTGAATCCGGCTGATCAAATAAAGACTTCGTTCATTACCCCGTACGGGGCTTATTGCTACACGACTATGCCGTTCGGCTTGAAAAATGCGAGCGCCACCTACCAAAGGTGCATGCAAAAATGCTTACAGGATCAAATCGGCGTAAACGTTCACGCATATGTGGATGATGTCGTTGTAAAGACCAAGGAGACGAATACCCTCCTTGATGACCTGAGAGAAACCTTCACCAATCCGAGAAGATTCCGGATGAAGCTCAACCCGGCCAAGTGCACATTCGGCGTGCCGTCCGGCCAGCTCCTTGGGTACCTCGTCTCTCGGCGAGGGATCGAAGCCAACCCGGACAAGATCAGTGCCCTAGAGAAGATGGAACTGCCGCAGTGCCTCAAGGACGTCCAGAAGTTTGCTGGCTGCCTGGCCTCCTTGAGCCGCTTCGTCAGCCGGCTGGGGGAGAAGGCACTGCCCCTGTATCAACTAATGAGGAAGGCGGACAAATTCGTCTGGTCACCGCAGGCGGATGAGGCCTTCCGTGACTTGAAGCGCGTGCTCTCAACCGCGCCAATCCTTGCAACGCCGGGTTCAATGGAGCCGATGTTGTTGTACATCGCAGCCACCAACCGAGTGGTTAGCGTTGTCCTGGTGGTGGAGCGCAGAGAAGCCGGCAACAGGGAGCAGCTGGTTCAGCGCCCAGTCTATTACCTTAGCGAAGTGCTCTCCCAGTCGAAGCAAAATTACCCCCACTACCAGAAGGTCACCTACGGCGTCTACATGGCGGCCAAGAAGCTCAAGCACTACTTCCAAGAGCACCCCATCAGGGTGGTTGCCACAGCACCCTTGGCGGAAATCATCGGCAGCAAGGATGCCAACGGCCGGGTTGCCAAGTGGGCCCTGGAGCTAGCCGCCCACACCATCCTCTACGAGCCACGCACAGCCATCAAGTCGCAGATCCTCGCGGACTTCTTCGTCGACTGGGCTGAGATGCAGTACCTGCCACCTGTGCCGGATTCCACACATTGGAAGATGCACTTCGACGGCTCGAAGATGCGCAACGGCTTGGGAGCCGACATCGTCATCACTTCTCCCAAGGGGGACCGGCTGGACTACGTCCTGCAGATCCACTTCGCCGCCTCCAACAATGTGGCGGAGTACGAAGCGCTCATCCATGGGCTGAAGCTGGCCAAGGAGATTGGCGTGCGTCGCATACTCGCTTCGGCGACTCCGACTTGGTCATACGAGCAAGCATCTGGCGACTGGGACGCGAAGGACGCCAACATGGCCTCGTACCGCTTCCATGTCCAGCAGCTATCCGGCTTCTTCGACGGCTGCGAATTCCACCATGTGCCACGAGCAAATAACGAAGCGGCGGATGCCTTATCCAAGATTGGCTCAACCCGGCAAGCCATTCCGCCGGGTGTCGCCTTGGCGGTTCTCAAGAAGCCGTCCATCATACCGTCACCGGACTCGGATTCAATATTCGTGCCGGCTGACCCGGGGGCTGCTCAGCCGAACCCGGGGGCTTCATCGCCCAAGTCGGGGGCTAACAAGCCAAACCCGCCGGCTAGCATGCCGAACCCGGGGACTTCTCAGTCCAACCCGGGGGCTTCATCGCCAAACTCGGGGGCTAGCAAGCCGAACCCGCCGGCTAGCAAGCCGAACCCGGCGACCATGCGGCCGAATCCGGAAGCTCCCACGCAGGAGGCCCTGTTGGTCGGCGTATTCGAGATAAGATGCGTACCTTCATGGGCACAAGAATTCCTCTCCTACCTCACCGACGGTGTGCTGCCTGATGATAGAGTCCAGGCCAGGCAGATTGAGAGAAGGGCCAAGGCCTATACCATCATCAACCACCAGCTGTACAAACGCAGCGTAAGTGGGGTGTTCCAGCGGTGCGTCGAGCCGGCTGAAGGGATCGAACTCCTACGGGAAATCCATCAAGGAGAGTGCGGGCATCACGCCTCATCCAGAGCCATAGTGGCCAAAGCCTTCCGGCACGGTTTTTACTGGCCGACTGCGCTCAGAGACGCAGAAGATTTGGTGAAGAAGTGCAACGGCTGTCAGCGCTTCGCAAAGCAAAGACACCAGCCGGCTTCCGCCTTGAAAACCATCCCCATCACATGGCCGTTTGCCGTATGGGGCTTGGATATGGTAGGCCCATTCAGAACAGCGCGAGGCGGCATGACACATCTCTTGGTGATGATTGACAAATTCACCAAGTGGATCGAAGCCAAGCCAATCAAGAAACTGGACGGGTCCACAGCCGTCACTTTCCTCAAGGAAATCATTGTGAGATTCGGCTACCCCCACACCATCATCACCGACAACGGCACCAACTTCTCCCAGGGCATCTTCTCTCGCTATTGCGGGGAAATGGGGATCCGGATGGCCCTATCTTCTGTGGCACACCCGAGTCCAACGGACAAGTGGAAAAGGCTAACGGCTTAGTCCTAGCCGGCATCCGGCCCCGGCCGGTGGAGCCGCTCGAGCGAGCAGCCGGCTGGCTGGATTGAAGAACTGCCCAATGTGCTGTGGAGCCTGCGCACAACGACAAACCGCTCAGTCGGCTTCACACCATTTTTCCTCGTATACGGGGCCGAAGCCGTCTTGCCGACTGATATCGAGCATGACGCGCCAAGGATCAAGCTCTACACAGAAGCCGAAGCCAAAGAAGCTCGCGAAGATGGAGTTGACCTGGTCGAAGAGGCCCGGCTGCTGGCTGAGTCTAGATCTACTATCTACCAGCAAAGCCTCCGACGCTATCACAGCCGGAGGGTCCAGCCCTTAGCATTCCGAGAAGGAGACCTAGTGCTCCGGCTGATCCAGAGGACAACCGGACAGCATAAACCTGTCATCCCCATGGGAGGGTCCCTTCATCGTGAGCAAGGCGATGAGGCAATGATTCCTACTATCTCATAGATGCCCAAGAGGCTAAGAAAAACAAGCCGGACAAGGCTGACGAGGAGACTAAACGTCCCTGGAATGTCAGGTTACTCCGCCCATTTTACACATGAGAGCAGGAATGTATGTATCCCTTGTATCCCTTCTGTGAGTTATGAAAAAGCTTGCGCCAAGAGCGTTGTTTCCGACAAGTTTTTCGCGTACTTTACCTTGTTTCGCCAATTGGCTTGAACCCTCTCACGCGGTCGGCTCAGTAACGTGATCCGGTTTCCGACGGCCGGCTTCCGATCCGGCTACAGACCGCAACCCGGCTGTCCGGCTGGCGGGAGTAAGGCCTAGGGAGCCGGCACGCGAAAAACGACTAAGGGAAAGAGTAAAAGCGAGTTGACTTGCAACTTTTCATAAAAGTGCCGGATTGCCGAATTCAGCTCGTTCGACTGAAATACTGTCGGCCTCACCCAGCGGCCCGCTCTTGATCCGGCGACGGATCGCAAGTCGGACGTACGACCGGCAAGGGCACAGCCAAAGAGTGGGGCGGATGGGAAAAAGCGAACGAGTCGAAAGAAAGCAACTCGGCACACAGATGATTAACAAACACATTAAAGCGTGCCTTAATAAAAGGATAATAACATTGTCTTACATATGCACCGGCATCCCGGGGATTTAACGAATTGTCTTGGCAAAAGCATAAGGAAACAGGTAAAAGCTAAGCGCCGGCTGGATCAGAACCAGCCGGGGGAGCATCAGCAGAGCCGGCCGCCGGGTCATCCT
Source organism: Lolium rigidum (assembly GCF_022539505.1). Taxonomy (NCBI): domain Eukaryota; kingdom Viridiplantae; phylum Streptophyta; class Magnoliopsida; order Poales; family Poaceae; genus Lolium; species Lolium rigidum. The sequence continues at coordinate 56,316,044 of NC_061514.1, read as the reverse complement.
CGGGCACATCGTCCGCCTCCTCGTCCTCAGCCGCCTCCTCCTCGTCGTCAGACGGCGGATTCGGGTCCGCGATGAAGAGGGACTTGTCGACGAAGTCGGCAATGGCGCAGGCGCGGGCAAGCCGAGCAGTCTTGTTCTCCGCCGGGAGCTTGTCCTCCACGCCGGCGCGCCGGAATTCCAACTGGTCGAGGCTAACCTCGTTATACCAGGAGAGCACAAAAGATAGCGCCATATCGGCTCCGGCGCGCGTGGCTGACTCCTTCCAGTCCAAGAAGCGGTCGGGAGCCCTGTCCAGCCAAGCGATGAACTTGGAAAGATCTTCTGGCAGCGTCTCCGTCGGCCACAGCAGTCGGACCAGCTCCTCCGCCGCCTTCCGCAGCTCCCAGCCAAGCTTGGTGACCGGCTCCACGCGGGCGGCGATGGACGCCAGATAGTCGTCCATGGTGAAGCGGTCGGAGCTCGCTCCCCGGTGGCCTGCCGGCGATCCTCCCGCACCCCGCCAACAGCCGCTAACGCCTCCTCCCGCGCCTCGGGGAAGGCCGCTGCAAAGAAGAAAAGCATGTCAGAAGCCATCAAAGCCGAAATAAGCTGAAAAATGCAAATTTTCGAAGTCCTAAAGTAAGCCTGGCGGCAGCCGGCAAGGTCCGACTGCCCCCAGCCTGAAGATGGAGATTCCAAAGCTCTAAAGAAAACCTGGCGACAGCCGGCAAGAACCGACTGTCCCCAGCCCGAAGATGGAGATCGAAAAAAAAAAAAAATCAAGTTTCTGCCGCCGGCTGCCAACCTAAGCCGGCAGCCGACGGCCGAAAGCCGGCAAAGGGGAAGGCATAAGACAAAAGACCCACCCGCCAAGCCGCGGTCGAGCGCGCTAAGTTCCTCCAACCACCGCTTGGTGGTGGCCGACAGCTCGTTGGACTTGGTGGTCACCTCTTGCTGGAGCGCAAGCCGCTGCCGTTCCACCTCCTCCAACCGCTTGCTCGGACCCCCAGCTTCTCCTCCTGTTCCTTCTTGAGGGCGGCAAGTTCCTTGAGATGGTTAGCCTCAAGAAGGCGCAGCCGTTTCAGCTCCCCGTCAGCCACCTTCAGCTTGGCGGCAGCAGTCCGATTCGCCTCCTCACTCGTGGCGCATTGAGCGCGGGCAACTCGGAGGTCCGACTCAAGCTGCGGGACCCGGGCGGCCTCAGCTGCAAGCCGGCAAAAACAAGCCGTCAGTAAAACAGAAGCGTAAAAAAGAGTAAAGGCAAAGAAGAGAGCCTCACCCTTGACGACCTCCAGCTCACGAGCCAAGGCGGCCCGCTCGATCTTGGCCTTGTGGTAGCTAGTCACCACCTTGTTGTACAAGACGGTGCGTCGCTCCGTAACCGCCTGAAAGAAACAATCAGATATCCAGACGAAACCCGGACCGGCTGCCCGGCTCCAAGCAGCCGGACCATGCCTCGGAGGGCTACCAGGATAATAACAAAATTGCAAAAACAAGAAGACACCTACCTTGTCAGCATCCTCCAGCGTTGCTAGCTGGGCAAGGGCCTCGGCGGCCTTGTTCTTAAGGGCGGCCCGGTAGCCGGAGAAGACCATCTTCATGGGCGCCGTACCAGGCTGCCCCTCCCGGTTGAACACCTCACAAGAATCCGCCGAATGCCACGCAGCCTCCATGGTGCCAGCCGAGCCAAGGCTGGAGTCAGAGGCAGACGGCACATGCAGCAGCCGGGCCCCCTTGGCCACGTGAAGGCCCTCAGTTGGGCCCGGCGGGCCCCTCGTCCTCACCAGAGCCCGGGAGTCGGCGTCCTTTGAGCGCGCTGGCTGCCCCCTCGCCGGCTCCTTCCCGGTCGGCTCCCTCCTCGTCGGCTCCGAAGCTGGAGGCGGCGCGGTCGAAGCAGTCGGCCCGGTGGGAGCCGTCGCATCCGGCGCTCGAGGCGCTCCCTTCGGAGAACTCTCCAGCACCACGACGTTGGGCGCGGGCCCGCCGACTCCGGTCGAAGGCGGCGCAGCCCCACCAGCTCCAGCCTCTGCCGCGAGGCGGCATGCCCTCGCCGGCTCCGGCCGCCCGCTCCACAAACGGGCGCGGCGCGGAAACATGTCGTCTAAGGTCGGCCGGCGCGCCGACCGACCCTGGTCTCCGCCGCCGGCGCCGCGGAAGAAGACGCCCCGCGAGAAGGTGGCGTGGCCGCAGGCGGCACGTTAGCGGCCGGGGCGTGCGCGCGCGTGCCGAAGGTTGCGGGGTTGGCTCCCTCCTTTGCCGCTGAAGCGGCGACGTGACGGGAGGAGCCTGCCGAGAGCCGCCTCCCTGGGTAAACTTAATCGCGGCCCTAGTCGAACAAGCAAGAAAAGATAAATACAGAGAGGAAGGAAAGAAAAGGAATCAAACAACAGAGGAAAGAGAACTCACCCGGCTTTCTCCGGGACCTTCTTGGGCACCAGCCGGCGCTGTTTCTTGGCCCTCGCCTCCGAAGCGGCCGTGGACCCGACGCCGGCCCGCTTCCTCCCCTTCGGCGCAGAAGTCGCCGTGCTAGTAGGCGGCGCCGCGCGCAGAGGCACCGCCGGGATGGCCCCGTGCCGGATTGGGCCGGCTCCGCCCGCAGCCTGCTCCCGCTCCTGCTCCTGCTCATGCTCGGGCGAAGGCGGCGGGTTATGCTCCCCCGGCCGCCCGATCCTGCGCCACCAGCGGATCGTCGTCGCCAGCTTGGTCGCCGGCTAAGTCAGCCGGGTCAACGAGATCCGGCGTCCAGACCTTCGTCGCCAAGTCGCCATCCTCGATGCCTTGGCGGGTGAAAAGCTGAAAACAAGACAAATATCGAGTCGGCCATGCTGCCGCAAGTCGGAAGATGGAAAAACATCAAACTTACCAGTTCAGGCGGCTGCTCCCGATCGTAAGGCGCCAGCCCCCAGTCCCAGTTGTCCGTCATGTTGGCCTTGGTGATGTTGTTCACCCGGTGAGCCACCTGGGCCTTGGAGAGCTCCAACTTCGACGTCCGTGTCGGGTCGAGCAGGCCGGACATGTGGCCGATCTTGTGGACGCGCCACTGGAGCGGTACGACCCGGCGCGAGATGTAGGTGCGAGAGGAGGTCCTCGGCACTCAGCCGGCCCTCCGAGACGCACCGGCCCGGAAGTCCCACAGGAGGTTCACCTCCGCGTCCGGGTCCGAGGACTTGGCGTTGAAGCCCCGACTGATCCGGCCGACCGGCGGAGCCGGGTTGAATTCCGGCAGGTTGAGCCGGTCGAAGGCCGGGCTCTCGTTCCGCACATAAAAGAAAGACATCCGCCAATTCTTTACAGAATCGACCGGCCGGGATCCGCGGGAAGGACGTACCCGTACGGGGATAGATGGAGGCGGCGCCGCAGGTCCTCGGGCGGCCTTCGGTCGTCTCGCGCCTTGATGTAGAAGAGCCGGCTCCAAAACTCCACGTCCGGCCACAAGCCGGCGTAGCCTTCCATGAAGGCCACGTAGCAGCTGAGGAGGATCATGGCGTTGGCCGGCAGGTGGTGCGGCTGCAGGCCGAAGTGATCGAGGAACCGGCGGAAGAAGTTCGAAGCCGGCAGACCCAATCCGCGGTCGAGATGCGCGCCGAAGACCACGCGTTCGCCGGGCTCCGGCCGAGGCTCCTCCTCCTCGCCCGGCGCCACAGTAATCACCCCCGCCGGGATGCGGCGGAGGCGCACGAGCCGGGCAATGTCGTCGTCCTGCATATAGGAGCCCTTCCAGGAGCCGCTCGGCTGGGCCATCGAGGACGAAGAAGAAGAGGAGGTCCAAGAGAGGCGAAAGGGCGAAGAAGAGCCGCTCCTCGCCGGAGGAGATCGCGGTGGAGAAGAGCGCGCCGTCGATGCGCGTGGCCCCGTGGCGCCGGATTGGCGGGTTTGCGGCGGTAGCTCGGCGGAGGATCGTCGGGGCGCCCGCTCGCTGAGATTCGCCAGAAGAACGGAAGAAGAACGGCGTCGGAGCAGCGAAGAGCTTGAGTGAAGCGAAGAAGCAAGGCAGGAGCGCGAGGAGGAAGAAAGGGGCAAGTGCCGCCTCGGTACCGCCCCCGTGGCATTTATAGCCGACCGCGGCGGTTGGCCTCCAAGTGGCTGACGTGGGCCACGTCTCCGGATTCTATCGCGCCATAACTCCTCCCACGACCGCTACCGTTACCGAAACGGCCACACCACGTCGCCCACTACCGCACCGGATCCGGAGGGACATTGATGTGACCGGACGAACCGGCGGCGAGCCCTGGCGTCAGGCCGGTCAAGTCGGGCGCAGAACCCGAGGCGGCGGAGACTCCGGCGCGCAGCGAGCCGGAGCCGGACAAGAAGTTCCACTCGAGCCAAAATTCATCAGCAAGGCGGAGGCGCCATCAGATCTTGCGAGAAAGCAAAAACTGCACAAGTATAAAAAGCGGCCGGCTAGAAGCAGCCGGCAGGAACGAGCCGGATGAGGGCGCAGCCGAGCTGGATGGAAATTCTCAGTCGGCCCCTCCAAGTGCCGTCTAATATATTCGAGAAGCCGGGAAAACCTGCCTAGGTCCTTCTAAACGCAGGACCTTGCCAGCTTCGGGGGCTAATGTCGGGGGGAAGACCCCGGATAGGGCAATGGACGCGGAGCAGCCGGCTGGCCACTGGCCGGCTCGCGGCAAAGGCCGGTTGAGGAGCAGCCGGCCGGCTCCGTGGCCGGCTGGTCCGGAAGCCGGCTGGCTCTAGGTCCTAGTCGGCCGGCTGCGGCCACCAATGCTGTAGTTGGGCCGGCTTCTACAAGCCATATCCGACCGGGGTTTGTACCTCGGACCGACTCGAGGCCGGCGAGTCTTGCACTCGGAAGGAACCGGGTAGGTGATCCGGGTTCCCAAAGTCCACGCCGACTCCATCTTCCGTAGAGCGCGGGGCACCGTGGAGCAATAGTGCCACGCGCCGGACAGGCCGTCGGGGCTTACGACGATCCGTACGCGGCTACAGTGGCTGACGGCGACAGGGACACCTCCTCCATACCGCTGACCGTGGCAGCCGGATGGGACAGGCCACGATGCCTCAACCACTCTTGACGTCACCGCCTCGGGAAGGAGCGGAAGCCGAAGCCGGCCCAGCCGGCCAGTAAACTATAGGGTCTTATATGTAAAGTGCCGGTGCCTATATAAGCCGCACTACCCCCTCTCGTGCAGGGGATCGATCATTTATTGCTTTCACCCACTTACAGAGCTGCCCTGAGAGAGACCATAGTCTTCCTTAGCCTCTCAGGAGCAGCCGGACACAGCTCTAGGAGCACCATTGTATTGTGTGATCATCATATACACTCATAGCAGGAGTAGAGGTTTTACCTCCACCGGAGGGCCTCGAACCTGGGTACGTCGCCGTGTCGCTCGTGCCCATACCCGCATCCGGATACCGCCGTGAGATCCCTCAGGAACCACTTCGATTAGCCACCCTATGGCATATGCCGTGACGATACCACGACATTTTCAGACAAAATCTCACATGTGTGAACAATAACATGTATATGTGGGATGTGTTCTCACATATACCTCACATGCAAAAGGTTTTACAACTTCCGGGGTCGACGATTCGACCGTTATGCCGAAAATGCCCTCACTTGTGTAAATTCACATCAAACTACACCAAACCTCATGAAAAATTTAAATTTGAATTTTCCACATGAATGTCACAACATTTACTCAGTTCCACTAGTTACTGATGATTTTACATTGAATTTAGCATTTATTATGAGTTTTACTCGTTTTCGTCATTTTTTAATTAAAATATACATGTACAGTTCCATTTTCGAGTAATATTTTTTCTTTCACGGCAAAAACTTGTTCCCTCCAAATTGTAGTACGCCGGCTGCCAAAACGCCCAAATTTTTTGTTCCCTCCACTCCTCCCGCGCACCCCACCTATCAAATATTTCGCCCTCCCTTATATACGTCGTGCCTCTACCCCATGATTTACGAGCATCTTAACTACCCACCCCCCGACCTCATCCTCTCGTGCTCACCCCGATCCGGTGTCTTCTCCGGACGTTCTTCCATCTCGCATCTATCTCCCCGGCCGGTGGTCGCCATGGCCGGCAGTCGTCGAAACGTCGGGGGGAAGGAAAATCGCGCACACACGCCGAAGAAGGCGCCCAGCTTGAAGAAACGCCAAGGTAAATCTGTCGGTGATCGGCTTGTTGTTGTGTTTTTCGGATGGTTAGATCGAGAGATCGGTTTTACATGTCTACCACGCCCGTTTGACCTATATCTAGATCTTGCATATTTGATAGATCCAATCCCGACATCATACGTATAGGGTTTATCGTTTTTATTGCAGAGACAATCATGCCGTGCTATACAATCTTTGCCATCCCGCTGCTGTACAATCTTTTGCATAGACAATTGTTTGCCGAAACACTTAACTGAACTAATTCCAGCCGTTGCCGAAAACAGCTCGACGAGCTACGGTGAACAACGACATTGCTTCGGACTTTTATTCCTCAGCTTGTAGGGAAGCAGAGTTTAATCTAGAACAATTGTTTGCTTGTTTTCTATGGAACTAGTTAGTTTGCACGTGCAATGCACGTCTTAACAATGTAATGAAGTTTTTTTAATCATGTACTTTGTTTCATCAGTCTATTTATTTCCACAATTTTTGTTTATCTATGTCTTTCAAAAGTCAAAAATCAAATTTCAGCACATATCTGAACTTCTATCAGCACAAATCTGAACTTCTATCAGCACATATCTGAACTTCTATCACCACATATCTGAACTTCTATCGGTATAGGACTGAACTACCGATACCTCATTACGTGCATACCAAGCCCGCCAAGCAACCAGAAGGGTAGTATCCACCATGTGAGGTGGTAGTTGTCCAATAACAGACCGAAACCAGCTATCAATAGACATGCATAATTCAGTGTGCGAGGGGAGTCTCATGTGTCAATTATTTGTTACGAGTAGATATCTAAAAGCACATGATGTCCCTTAGCCTGGCATATGCCCCCTCTTATGTTTTGTTCGCCGACATCATACGTAGACTCTTATGTTTTCAATCATTTGTCTGCTGTACAATATTTTGCAAAGACAATTATTTGCTGTTTTCTATGGAATTGGGCCCCTCTTATGTTTTGTTCACGCTCCGCTCTTCCGATTATTTCAGCGGAGACACAAAACCCCGTCAAGCCGGCATATGAGCTTGCCAAGGAGAAACAAATGCAAGAAAATGTAGTACGCATGGAAAAAAAATTCGCTGAAAGATATGGACCTGGCCACAAATTTCAGAAAGATTTCTCTCGGTTTTGCACGTACATTAGTGTATGGTGGGGTACAAATAGGAACTAGTAACAATCTAAAGGACACGGATCGCGAAGAGATGGAGGTCGAAGAGGACCCTTCGTATGAACCGAATCCGGAAGAGATAGCTACTGGCGATGATGATCTTCATTCGGATGAGGATCGGCGCACCGTCGGCAAAACTTCAGCTCGTGTCCGTGGAACTATGTCTGAACTATGATAGGAAATACGTACATGCTAAATGTTTCCTACTAATGTAGCCTCTACTTTGCTTGCAGATAGTTGCTTCTTCTGCAATAGTTGCATAGAAGAAGCGATCCATACCTGAAGTTGCACCATCCAACATTGCAACAAGATCAATGGCAACAACCGAACCTCGAAGCTGGGTCATCCGATGAGCCGACGGCCACTCGCTGGTCCGAACACCGAAGGAGCACCCTCACCTAACCGAGATCATGACATCTGGAGGCAGCACCTCATCTCCTGAGGACAATCAAATTGTAAACTTTGAGCGGCAAGGTATGAAAATTTGTAAAAACTAAACACTGTACCGCATATTTTCATATAAAAGAGAATCATTTCATATCTCTTCTTTCAGAGACATTGACAACATCTGGCGGTAGTAAGAGAAAGAGAGGTGGACGCAGACGTACCATGGGCCATGGACTACATGAGTACACAAGAAGACATGGTGGCAATAAGATGCCAATTGAATTCACTCGCTGGTGTCGGGAGACCCAAGGATTATGTCCAGATCAGCAAAGCTGAGCAATGAGGTTGGTATTCACATCCGTGAAAAAATGCCGCTTGCAACACACTGGACACAGTACAAGAAAGATGAAACTCTCAAACATGTCATTCCTCATGCTATAAGTACAGTAGCGGTGAGTCCTGTACAATCTTGGTTTAACCTAATTAGTATGCTACATGATCAACTATCTAAGAATCTACTGATTAATGCATCACTATTTGACAAGGTATCAACTTGTCAATGCCTATGGATTGTAGGCTAGGGTTTA
>NC_061514.1:56254484-56307691 GCF_022539505.1 Lolium rigidum | reverse complement strand
GCCTATGTCACTATTTTGAAGGGAAAGTTTAATATGGACAAAAACGATGAGGTGGCTCAAGATGTGTGCACTGATATGCTGCAAGTTAGTATTCGGCAGTTCCGATATAGGCTTAAAAAGGAGTATTGGCCGAAAAATTAAAAATCTCACACTCGGAGCAAGCATATCTCAAGAAGCCAGATCATGTAGAAGAGAAAAGCTGGAAAGAACTCGGTGAAAAGATGGTTTGATGAGAAGTACCAGGTACATAAACGTTATTCCTTTCAATAACGACTACCGAATTCTTACATTTCTCTCGATCTGGTTAAATAAAATGCATGTACTGAACATAGGGACTGTGTGTAATAAATGGAAAGAACAGAGAAGCTGTGAAACAGTTCCATACCACTGGATCTCGAAGCTATGTTGCTCACTGGGAACATCTAGTAAGTGTACAATGGTAATGTGCATTCTACATTTTTTCAAGCAGAAGGCTAAGCAGCAGGAAGAAGAAACCTCTCCAATTGAATTTTTTAGAATCACACACACTAACAAGGATAACATTATGAGTGCTGAAGCAAAAAGTGCATATGTAAGAAATATTTCTTATTAGCACAATATAATATAATCCAGCTTTTGTATGTTGTCCATGCAATGATTGTAATCTTTATGCGGGATCAAATGGTGGCAAAAAAGCGGCGCCACGCAATGAAGATGAACCCGATTTGACCGATTTGCAAATTCTTCAGCCTAGTTCGAGCGAGAAAAGCCCATCCACCACCTCGCAACGAAGCACATTCCTACCAAGATTGGGCGTCGCAACAAGTTCCGGGAAGTCTTCTCGTCTCGCCTACACGCATCCGAGAGCTACAACAAAGACTGCGAGATCAAGAGCAGAACTCCATACGAGCAACTGAAACGTACCACGTTGAGATGCGAGCAAGACCGCAAGAACAAGATGAAAAATTTGAAGAGATCGAGAAGAAGCAGGAGGAAGAACTTGAAGCCGTGAAGAAAGCCCAAGAAGAAAAAACTCGGCTTATGAAAAGAGGTGACGACGTAAATGGATGCCGTGCTTAATTTGCTCTTGAGGACATCCCAGCCCACCATCCATGTCTCAATCCCAGGGCAACTAATCTATTGCACCACCATCCTACAACATTATTAATCATAGGTCTTTTAATTTCTTTGTGTTCCAATTGTAATTTTCTTATGAATCTTTCGATCTGTGAGAGACATATATACTTCTTGTGCCACCATTTAAGTATGATATTTATTGTCTACTTTTTGATATTTCGCCGCTTTTTTGTTTCCCAAATTTCGCAAATAATTCAAATGCTCTCAAATTTTGTCAAATTCAAAAGGTGACGGAAAATGTCACAACGTCACTATTAAATGAAACCACGTGGCACCAATTTCCGGTCCCACTTGTCGGAATTTGTGGGTCCCACCGATCAGCATTATTGGGACCCATATGTCGGCAACAACCTGGTCCCACTTGTCCGAATTTTGTGGATCCCACCGGTCAGAATATTGTGGGTCCAGACTTGTCATAATATTTTGTGGGTCCCACCGACTCAGCACCATGCCGGTCCCACATGACAGATATCCATGTCAGCGCCATCGGACCCATGTGGTCAGAAGCCAAATGGACCCACATGTAAGGCCACGTATGCTTTTTTTGGACCAATCAGAAACTTCCCAAGATTTAGATATTGACGAAAGTTGCAATTTTTCGTGACAAACCTGTCTGTCAACAATGAACCTTTGATGTTGACGAATTTGCAGAGTCGTCACCATCAAACATTTGACGTTGACGAAAAAATGCATACCGTCACCCCCGATATTTTATGACGGAGCTTCCTTGACGAACCCCATGACGATCAAATTTTGTCACCGCGAAGTAATCCTTGACGAAAATTGGCCTTAACATGACGAAAGTGATTTGTCAAAAAATATGTTTTCCTTTGTAGTGGTAACATCTTGCATGAAGCTCCAAACCCTGAAAAATGGGAGGGCTGCGTCGAAATCGAGAGGTGGACCAATGCCTTCATCCTGTTTTTGTTTGTGAGAATTTTTGGCACCATTTTGTTCTTCCTTATAGCAGCGTCCTGGCTCCTCCTGGCAGCCAAATATTGTTGGGGATATGCCCAAGAGGCAATAATAAAGTGGTTATTATAATATCTTTATGTTTATGATAAATGTTTGCATACCATGCTATAATTGTATTAACCGAAACATTGATACATGTGTGTTATGTAAACAACAAGGAGTCCCTAGTAAGCCTCTTGTATAACTAGCTTGTTGATTAATGGATGATCATGGTTTCGTGATCATGAACATTGGATGTTATTAATAACAAGGTTATGTCATTGGTTAAATGATATAATGGACACACACCCAAATGAGCGTAGCATAAGATCAAGTCATTAAGTTCTATTTGCTATAAAGCTTTCGATACATAGTTGCCTTAGTCCTTCGACCATGAGATCAAGTAAATCACTTACACCGGAAGGGTACTTTGATTACATCAAACGCCATTGCGTAAATGGGTGGTTATAAAGATGGGATTAAGTATTTGGAAAGTGTGAGTTGAGGCATATGGATCAATAGTGGGATTTGTCCATCCTGATGACGGATAGATTTACTCTGAGACCTCTCGGTGGAATGTCGTCTGATTAGCTTGCAAGCATATGATTTGATCATAAGAGATGACATACCATGGTACGAGTAAAGAGTACTTGTCGGTAACCAGGTTGAACAAGGTATGGAGATACCGATGATCAAACCTCGGACAAGTAAAATATCGTGTGACAAAGGGAATTGGCATCGTATGTAAATGGTTCAATCGATCACTAAGTCATTGTTGAATATGTGGGAGCCATTATGGATCTCCAGATACCGCTGTTGGTTATTGCTCGGAGAGGAGTCTCGACCATGTCTGCATAGTTCGCGAACCGTAGGGTGACGCGCTTAAGGTTCGATGTCGCATAAGTAGATTTGAATATGGTATGGAGACGAAGTTTGTTCGGAGTCTCGGATGTGATCCAGGATGTCACGAGGAGGTCCGGAATAGTCCGGAGAATAAGATTCATATAAGGGAAGTTGATTTCTGGGTTTCGGAAAAGTTCGGGATTTTTTCGGTGATTGAATGGAAGGTTCTAGAAGGTTTCGGAGGGGTCCACCATGGGGCCCACAACCTAGGAGGGCTAGCATGGGCCGAGGAGATGCTCCCTGGCCTAATGGGCCGGGGGCACATGCCCCCAAAGGCCTAGGCCGGCCAACCCCTAGGGTTTCCCTAGGGGGGGTCAACTTGGGGGGGAGGAAATCCCTCTCCCCCCACTTGGCCGCCGCCCCCTAACCCTAGATGGGAAGGGGGGCCACCCCACCGACTTGGCCCCCTATATAAAGAGGGGAGGGGGTGGCCGGCCACCCACCCCATCATTAGCCCCTCCTCTGGCCGCCTCTCTCCTCCACCATACGTTGCTCCGGCTTAGGCGAAGCCCTGCAGTTTTCTTCCTCCACCTCCACCACCACGCCGTCGTGCTGCTGGAATTTGGAGGAAATCTACCACACCTCCGCTGCCCGCTGGAACGGGGAGAGGAAGGAGCTTCATCGATACCGTACGCGCGACCGAGTACGGAAGTGCTGCCGGATTGCAGCACCGGAACGATCGTCTACACCAACAACGAGATTAATCTCGTAAGCTTTGGAATCTTCGAGGGTTAGTCTCATCTCCATCTCGTTGCTTCGATCTTGTAGATTAGATCTTGGGTGTTCCATAGATTAGATCTTGGATTTATTCGTCTTTGCGGTATGAAATTTTTTGTTTTCTATGCAACGAACCCCATCAGTGGTATCAGAGCCATGTCTATGCATAGATATATTGCACGAGTAGAACACAATGGTTTTGTGGGCGGTGATGCTTTTGTTGCTTTAGTTTGTGTACTTTGCATCTTGCGGGATGGTGGGATGAAGCGGCCCGGGCTAACTTTACATGACCGCGTCTCATGAGACTTGCTCCACGCTTGACATGCAACTTGTATTGCATAAGTGGCTTTGCGGGTGTCTGTCTCTCCCACCATAGTGGAGATTGCAATTTGCACTTCTATTGTCAACACTAGTATCACCGGTTTGGTTCATGTTCGTAGGTAGATTGGATCTTACTCGAAAACCCTAAACCACGTAAAATATGCAAACCAAATTAGAGGCGTCTAACTTGTTTTTGCAGGGTTTGGTGATGTGATATGGCCATGATGTGATGATGATTATATTTGATGTATGAGATGTTCATTATTGTATTATGGCAACCGGTCATGCGTGCAGTTAACACACGTCCGTTGGGAACCCCAAGAGGAAGGTGTGATGCGTACAGTAGCAAGTTTTCCCTCAGAAAGAAACCAAGGTTTATCGAACCAGTAGGAGCCAAGAAGCACGTTGAAGGTTGATGGCGGCGGAGTGTAGTGCGGCGCAACACCGGGGATTCTGGCGCCAACGTGGAACTCGCACAACACAATCAAAGTACTTTGCCCCAACGTAACAGTGAGGTTGTCAATCTCACCGGCTTGCTGTAAACAAAGGATTAATTGTATAGTGTGGATGATGATGATTGTTTGCGAAGAACAGTAAAGAACAATTGCAGTAGGTTGTATTTCAGATGTAAAGAATAGGACCGGGGTCCACAGTTCACTAGTGGTGTCTCTCCCATAAGATAAACAGATGTTGGGTGAACAAATTACAGCTTGGGCAATTGACAAATAAAGAAGGCATAACAATGCACATACATATATCATGATGAGTGCTATGAGATTTAATCAGGGCATTACGACAAAGTACATAGACCGCTATCCGAGCATGCATCTATGCCTAAAAAGTCCACTTTCAGAGTTATCATCCGAACCCCTTCCGGTATTAAGTTGCAAGCAACGAGACAATTGCATTAAGTATGGTGCGTAATGTAATCAACACAAATATCCTTAGACAAAGCATCGATGTTTTATCCCTAGTGGCAACAGACACATCCACAACCTTAGAACTTTCTCGTCACCGTCCCGCATTTAATGGAGGCATGAACCCACTATCGAGCATAAATACTCCCTCTTGGAGTCACAAGTATCAACTTGGCCAGAGCCTCTACTAGCAACGGAGAGCATGCAAGAACATAAATAACATATATGATAGATTGATAATCAACTTGACATAGTATTCAATATTCATCGGATCCCAACAAACACAACATGTAGCATTACAAATAGATGATCTTGATCATGATAGGCAGCTCACAAGATCTAACATGATAGCACAATGAGGAGAAGACAACCATCTAGCTACCGCTATGGACCCATAGTCCAGGGGTGGACTACTCACACATCGATCCGGAGGCGATCATGGCGATGAAGAGACCTCCGGGAGATGATTCCCCTCTCCGGCAGGGTGCCGGAGGCGATCTCCCGAATCCCCCGAGATGGGATTGGCGGCGGCGGCGTCTCCGGAAGGTTTTCCGTATCGTGGCTCTCGATGCGGGGGTTTCGCGACGAAGGCTTTAAGTAGGCGGAAGGGCAGGTCAGAGGGCGTCACGAGGGACCCACACAACAGGGCCGCGCGGCCAGGGCCTGGGCCGCGCCGCCCTAGTGTGGCGTCGCCTCGCGGCCCCACTTCGTTTCCTCTTCGGACTTCTGGAAGCTTCGTGGAAAAATAAGCCCCTGGGCGTTGATTTCGTCCAATTCCGAGAATATTTCCTTATTAGGATTTCTGAAACGAAAAACAACAGAAAACAGCAACTGGCTCTTCGGCATCTCGTCAATAGGTTAGTGCCGGAAAATGCATAATAATGACATATAATGTGTATAAAACATGTGAGTATCATCATAAAAGTAGCATGGAACATAAGAAATTATAGATATGTTTGAGACGTATCAACCGGCAGGAGCCTAATGGTTGTCTTTAATTTTTGAAGACCTACATGTCTATTCATCATGTAATAGCTTTATTTCAAATAGTTGTTATAGTAGCTATAAGTGATGGACAACCATGAAGCGCCGCCACTGACCTTGACGCCATGCTGGTGATGATGGAGATCATGTCCGTGCTTTGGAGATGGAGATCAAAAGTACAAGAAGAAAGGCCATATCATATCACACATTATGAATTGCATGTGATGTTAATCCTTTTATGCATCTTATTTTGCTTAGATCGCGACGGTAGCATTATAAGATGATCCCTCTCACTAAATATCAAGATAATAAAGTGTTCATCCTTAGTATGCATCGTTGCTAAGACTTGTCGTTTCGAAGCATCTCGTGATGATCGGGTGTGATAGACTCGACATGTGCATACAACGGGTGCAAGCCAGATTTGCACACGCGGATACTAAGGTTGCCTTGATGAGCCTAACATGTACAGACATGGTCTCGGAACACGGGATACCGAAAGGTAGAGCATGAGTCATATGAATGATATGATGAACACTTTGAGTGTTCGCCTTTGAAGCTACATCTTTTCTCGTGAAGATCGGACTTGGTTCATCGTAATCCTTTCGGTCTTCTGGAAGCTTCGTGGAAAAATAAGACCCTGGGCGTTGATTTCGTCCAATTCCGAGAATATTTCCTTTGTAGGATTTCTGAAACCAAAAACAGCAGAAAACAACAACTGGCTCTTCGGCATCTCATCAATAGGTTAGTGCCGGAAAATGCATAATAATTACATATAATGTGTATAAAACATGTGAGTATCATCATAAAAGTAGCATGGAACATAAGAAATTATAGATACGTTTGAGACGTATCAAGCATCCCCAAGCTTAGTTCCTACTCGCCCTCGAGTAGGTAAACGATAACAAAGATAATTTCTGAAGTGACATGCTATCATAATCTTGATCATACTATTGTAAGCATATGAGATGAATGCAGCGATTCGAAGCAATGATGAAGATAATGAGTAAACAAATGAATCATATAACAAAGACTTTTCACGAATAATACTTTCGAGACAAGCATCAATAAGACTTGCATAAGAGTTACTCATAAAGCAATAAATTCAAAGTAGAAGGCATTGAAGCAACACAAAGGATGATTAAGTTTCAGCAATTGCTTTCAACTTGTAACATGTATATCTCATGGATAGTTGTCAACATAAAGCAATATAACAAGTGCAATAGGTAAACATGTAAGAATCAATGCACGAGTTGACACAAGTGTTTGCTTCTAAGATAGAAGGAATAGATAAACTGACTCAACAATAAAGTAGAAGATAGGCCCTTCGCAGAGGGAAGCATGGATTACTATTTTTGTGCTAGAGCTTTTCATTTTGAAAACATAGAAGCAATTTTGTCAACGGTAGTAATAAATCATATGTGTTATGTATAAGATATCCTATAAGTTGCAAGCCTCATGCATAGTATACTAATAGTGCCCGCACCTTGTCCTAGTTAACTTGGATTAACACGGATTATCATTGCATAGCATATGTTTCAACCAAGTGTCTTAAAGGGGTACCTCTATGCCGCCTGTACAGAGGTCTAAGGAGAAAGTTCGCATTGGATTTCTCGCTTTTGATTATTCTCAACTTAGACATCCATACCGGGACAACATAGACAACAGATAATGGAATCCTCTTTAATGCATAAGCATTTAACAACAGATAATATTCTCATAAGAGATTGAGGATTTGTGTCCAAACTGAAACTTCCACCATGATTCATGGCTTTAGTTAGCGGCCCAATGTTCTTCTCTAACAATATGCATACTCAAACCATTTGATCATGAAAATCGCCCTTACTTCAGACAAGACAAACATGCATAGCAACTCACATGATATTCAACAAAGGTAAAAGTTGATGGCGTCCCCAGAAACATGGTTATCGCTCAACAAGCAACTTATAAGAAATAAGATACATAGCAACATATTCAATACCACAATAGTTTTTAAGGCTATTTTCCCATGAGCTATGTATTGCGAACATAAAGAATAGAAGTTTAAAGGTTGCACTCAAGTAATGTACTTTGGAATGGCAGAGAAATACCATGTGGTAGGTAGGTATGGTGGACACAAATGGCATAGTTTTTGGCTCAAGGATTTGGATGCACGAGAAGAATTCCTCTCAATACAAGGCTAGGCTAGCAAGGTTGTTTGAAGCAAACTCAAGTATAAAACGGTGCAGCAAGACTCACATATGAACATATTGTAAGCATTATAAGACTTTACATCGTCTTCCTTGTTGTTCAAACACCTTAACCAGAAAATATCTAGACTCTAGAGAACAATCATGCAAACCAAATTTTAACAAGCTCTATGTAGTTCTTCATTAATGGGTACAAAGTACATGATGCAAGAGCTTAAACATGATCCATATGAGCACAAAAATTGCCAAGTATCAAATTATTCAAGACATTATACCAATTACCACATGAAGCATTTTCTGTTTCAAACCAAATAGCAATTAACGAAACGGTTTTCAACTCCGCCATGAACATTAAAGATAGAACTAAGAACACCAAGTGTTCATATGAACAAGCGGAGCGTGTCTCTCTCCCACACAAGCATGAATTTATTCAGAGAAGGAAAATAACAAAACGAAAATAAAAACAAACAGACGCTCCAAGTAAAGCACATAAGATGTGACCGAATAAAAATATAGTTTCACTAGAGGTGACCTGATAAGTTGTCGATGAAGAAGGGGATGCCTTGGGCATCCCCAAGCTTAGATGCTTGAGTCTTCTTGAAATACGCAGGGATGAACCACGGGGGCATCCCCAAGCTTAGACTTTTCACTCTTCTTGATCGTAGTATATCATCCTCCTCTCTTGACCCTTGAAAACTTCCTCCACACCAAACTCGAAACAACTCATTAGAGGGTTAGTGCATAATCAAAATTTCACATGTTCAGAGGTGACACAATCATTCTTAACACTTCTGGACATTGCCCAAAGCTACTGGAAGTCAATGGAACAAAGAAATCCATCCAACATAGCAAAAGAGGCAACACGAAATAAAAGGCAGAATCTGTCAAAACAGAACAGTCCGTAAAGACGAAATTTTTAGAGGCACTGGACTTGCTCAGATGAAAATGCTTGATGCGTGTAGTTGACACGTCCGTTGGGAACCCCAAGAGGAAGGTGTGATGCGCACAGTAGCAAGTTTCCCTCAGTAAGAAACCAAGGTTTAATCGAACCAGTAGGAGCCAAGAAGCACGTTGAAGGTTGATGGCGGAGGAGTGTAGTGCGGCGCAACACCAGGGATTCCGGCGCCAACGTGGAACCTGCACAACACAATCGCAGAACTTTGCCCCAACATAACAGCGAGGTTGTCAATCTCACCGGCTTGCTGTAAACAAAGGATTAGATGTATAGTGTGGATGATGATGATTGTTTGCGAAGAACAGTAAAGAACAATTGCGATAGATTGTATTTCGGATGTAAAGAATAGACCGGGGTCCACAATTCACTAGCGGTGTCTCTCCCATAAGATAAATAGCATGTTGGGTGAACAAATTACGGTTGGGCAATTGACAAATAAAGAAGGCATAACAATGCACATACATATATCATGATGAGTACTATGAGATTTAATCGGGGCATTACGACAAAGTACATAGACCGCCATCCGAGCATGCATATATGCCTAAAAAGTCCACTTTCGGGTTATCATCCGAACCCCTTCCGGTATTAAGTTGCAAGCAACGTGACAATTGCATTAAGTATGGTGCGTAATGTAATCAACACAAATATCCTTAGACAAAGCATCGATGTTTTATCCCTAGTGGCAACAGACACATCCACAACCTTAGAACTTTCCGTCACTCGTCCCGCATTTAATGGAGGCATGAACCCACTATCGAGCATAAATACTCCCTCTTGGAGTCACAAGTATCAACTTGGCCGGAGCCTCTACTAGCAACGGAGAGCATGCAAGAACATAAACAACTCATATATGATAGATTGATAATCAACTTGACATAGTATTCAATATCCATCGGATCCCAACAAACACAACATGTAGGATTACAAAGAAACGATCTTGATCATGATAGGCAGCTCACAAGATCGAGCATGATAGCACAATTAGGAGAAGACAACCATCTAGCTACTGCTATGGACCCATGGTCCAGGGGTGAACTACTCACACATCAATCCGGAGGCGATCATGGCGATGAAGAGTCCTCCGGGAGATGATTCCCCTCTCCGGCATGGTGCCGGAGGCGATCTCCTGAATCCCCCGAGATGGGATTGGCGGCGGCTATGTCTCTGGAAGGTTTTCCGTATCGTGGCTCTCTGTACTGGGGGTTTCGCGACGGAGGCTTTAAGTAGGCGGAAGGGCATGTCAGGGGGCCACACGAGGGCCCCACACGCTAGGGCCGCGCAGCCAGCACCTGGGCCGCGCCGCCCTATTGTGGCGGTGCCTCGTGGCCCCACTTCATCTCTCCCTCGGACTTCTGGAAGCTTCATGCAAAAATAGGACCCTGGGCGTTGAATTCGTCCAATTCCGAGAATATTTCCTTACTAGGATTTCTGAAACCAAAAACAGCAGAAAATAGCAACTGGCTCTTTGGCATCTTGTCAATAGGTTAGTGCCGGAAAATGCATAATAACGACATATAATGTGTATAAAACATGTGAGTATCATCATAAAAGTAGCCTGGAACATAAAAAATTATAGATACGTTTGGGACGTATCAAGCATCCCCAAGCTTAGTTCCTACTCGCCCTCGAGTAGGTAAACGATAACAAAGATAATTTCTGAAGTGACATGCTATCATAATCTTGATCATACTATTGTAAAGCACATGAGATGAATGCAGCGATTCGAAGCAATGATGAAGATAATGAGTAAACAAATGGATCATATAGCAAAGACTTTTCATGAATAATACTTTCAAGACAAGCATCAATAAGTCTTGCATAAGAGTTAACTCATAAGCAATAGATTCAAGTAAAAGGCATTGAAGCAACACAAAGGATGATTTAAGTTTCAGCGGTTGCTTTCAACTTGTAACATGTATATCTCATGGATAATTGTCAACACAAAGTAATATAACAAGTGCAATAGGTAAACATGTAAGAATCAATGCACACAGTTTACACAAGTGTTTGCTTCTAAGGTAGAAAGAATAGGTAAACTGACTCAACAATAAAGTAGAAGAAAGGCCCTTCGCAGAGGGAAGCATGGATTACTATTTTTGTGCTAGAGCTTTTCATTTTGAAAACAAGAAACAATTTTGTCAACGGTAGTAATAAAGCATATGAGTTATGTATAAGACATCTTATAAGTTGCAAGCCTCATGCATAGTATACTAATAGTGCTCGCACCTTGTCCTAATTAGCTTGGATTAACACGGATTATCATTGCATGACATATGTTTCAACCAAGTGTCACAAGGGTCTAAGGAGAAGGTTCGCATTGGATTTCTCGCTTTTGATCATTCTCAACTTAGACACCCATACCGGGACAACATAGACAACAGATAATGGACTCTTCTTTTAATGCTTAAGCATTCAACAACAGTTAATATTCTCATAAGAGATTGAGGTTTTATGTCTAAACTGAAACTTCCACCATGATTCATGGCTTTAGTTAGCGGCCCAATGTTCTTCTCTAACAGTATGCATACTCAAACCATTTGATTGTGAAAACCGAAATTACTTCAGACAAGACGAACATGCATAGCAACTCACATGATATTCAACAAAGGTAAAAAGTTGATGGCGTCCTCAGAAACATGGTTACCGCTCAACAAGCAACTTACTAAGAAATAAGACACATAAGTACATATTCTTCACCACGATAGTTTTTAAGCTATTTTGTCCCATGAGCTACATATTGTAAAGGTAAAGAATAGAAATTTTAAAGGTAGCACTCAAGTAATGTACTTTGGAATGGCGGAGAAATACCATGTGGTAGGTAGGTATGGTGGACACAAATGGCATGGTTATTGGCTCAAGGATTTGGATGCACGAGAAGAATTCCTCTCAATACAAGGCTAGGCTAGCAAGGTTGTTTGAAGAAAACTCAAGTATAAAACGGTGCAGCAAGACTCACATATAAACATATTGTAAGTATTATAAGACTTT
This sequence comes from Lolium rigidum, assembly GCF_022539505.1. Taxonomy (NCBI): domain Eukaryota; kingdom Viridiplantae; phylum Streptophyta; class Magnoliopsida; order Poales; family Poaceae; genus Lolium; species Lolium rigidum. The sequence continues at coordinate 56,295,647 of NC_061514.1, read as the reverse complement.
ACATCGTCTCCTTGTTGTTCAAACACCTCAACCAGAAAATATCTAGACTTAGAGAGAACAATCATGCAAACCAAATTTTAACATGCTCTATGTAGTTATTCATTAATGGGTACAAGGTACATGATGCAAGAGCTTAAACAAGATCTATATGAGCACAACAATTGCCAAGTATCACATTATTCAAGACATTATACCATTTACCACATGCGGCATTTTTCGTTTCCAACCATATATCAATGAATGAGGTAGTTCAACTTTCGCAATGAACATTAAAGATAAAGCTAAGAACACATGTGTTCATACGAAACATCGGAGCGTAATATCTCCAATATAAAGGATTGTGGGATCCTACTTTATTCAAACAAAACAAAAACTAAAGCAAACAGACGCTCCAAGCAAAGCACATAAGATGTGACTGAATAAAAATATAGTTTCATTAGAGGAACCTGATAAGTTGTCGATGAAGAAGGGGATGCCTTGGGCATCCCCAAGCTTAGACAGCTTGGGTCTTCTTAAAATATGCAGGGATGAACCACGGGGCATCCCCAAGCTTTGACTTTTCACTCTTCTTAATCATATTGTATCATCCTCCTCTCTTGACCCTTGAAAACTTCCTCCACACCAAACTCGAAACAAACTCATTAGAGGGTCAGTGCATAATTCATATATTCAGAGGTGACATAATCATTCTTCATACTTCTGGACATTGCAGAAAGCTACTGAAAGTTAATGGAACAAAGAAATCCATCAAACATAGCAAAACAGGCAATGCGAAATAAAAGGCAGAATCTGTCAAAACAGAACAGTCCGTAAAGACGAATTTTAAAATGGCACCAGACTTGCTCAGATGAAAATGCCCAAATAGAATGAAAGTTGCGAACATATCTGAGGATCACGCACGTAAATTGGCAGATTTTTCTGAGTTACCTACAGAGAATTCTGCCCAGATTCGTGACTGCAAGAAATCTGTTTCTGCGCAGTAATCCAAATCTAGTATTGACTTTACTATCAAAGACTTTACTTGGCACAACAATGCAATAAAATAAAGATAAGGAGAGGTTGCTACTGTAGTAAACAACTTCCAAGACTCAACAAAACAGTAGCAAAATAAAGACATGGGTTATCTCCCAAGAAGTTCTTTCTTTATAGCCATTAAGATGGGCTCAGTAATTTTAATGATGCACTCTCAAGAAAAAGTAGTTGAAGCAAAAGAGAGCATCAAAAGGCAAGTATGAAACAAATTTAAGCCTAACCCACTTCCTATGAAAAGGAATCTTGTACACAAATAAATTCATGAAGAACAAAGTGACAAGCATAAGAAGGCAATGCAAGCGCAGCTTCAAAATTCTCAACATAAAGAGGGGAAACTTAATATTATTAAGATGCATATAACCATGTTTCCCTCTCTCATAATAACTTTCAGTGGCATCATGAACAAACTCAACAATATAACTATCAAATGAAACATTCTTATCATGAGCTATACACATAAAATTATTACTCTCCACATAAGCATAATCAATTTTATTAGTTGTAGTGGGAGAAAATTCAACAAAGTAGCTATCATCATTATTCTCATCAAGTGTAGGAGGCATATTATAATCATAATAAAATTTACTCTCCATAGTAGGCGGCACCAAAAGACCACTATCATTATAATCATCATAAATAGGAGGCAAAGTATCATCAAAGAAAATTTTCTCCTCAATGCTTGGGGGACTAAAAATGTCATGCTCATCAAAACCAGCTTCCCCAAGCTTAGAATTTTCCATAGCATTAGCAACAATGGTGTTCAAAGCATTCATACTAATAACATTGTCATTAGCATGCATATAAAGCTCCATAGGTTTTTTAATTTTCTCTTCAAACACCTCATATCCTAACTCAAGATAAATACTATAAAGATCTCTAATATTTTTGTTGTTTTCCATTAAGCCTAACTAGTGAAGTCACACAACTTAGTATTTTCAGGAGTATTCATTTTAACAGTAGTAAATAAAGCAAACTAAATAAAGTAAATGCAAATAACTAATTTTTTTGTGTTTTTGATATGGAGAACAAGACAGTAAATAAAGTAAAACTAGCAACTAATTTTTTTTTGTGTTTTGTTTTAGTGCAGCAAACAAAGTAGTAAATAAAGTAAAGTAAAGCAAGACAAAAACAAAGTAAAGAGATTGGAAGTGGAGACTCCCCTTGCAGCGTGTCTTGATCTCCCCGGCAACGGCGCCAGAAATTTGCTTGATTCGTGCAGTTGACATGTCCGTTGGGAACCCCAAGAGGAAGGTGTGATGCACACAGTAGCAAGTTTTCCTCAGTAAGAAACCAAGGTTTAATCGAACCAGTAGGAGTCAAGAAGCACGTTGAAGGTTGATCGTGGAGGAGTGTAGTGCGGCGCAACACCAGGGATTCCGGCGCCAACGTGGAACCTGCACAACACAATCACAGTAACTTTGCCCCAACGTAACAGCGAGGTTGTCAATCTCACCGGCTTGCCTGTAAACAAAGGATTAGATGTATAGTGTGGATGATGATGTTTGTTTGCGAAGAATAGTAAAGAACAATTGCGATAGATTGTATTTCGGATGTAAAGAATAGACCGGGGTCCACAGTTCACTAGCGGTGTCTCTCCCATAAGATAAATAGCATGTTGGGTGAACAAATTACGGTTGGGCAATTGACAAATAAAGAAGGCATAACAATGCACATACATATATCATGATGAGTACTATGAGATTTAATCAGGGCATTACGACAAAGTACATAGACCGCCATCCAGACATGCATCTATGCCTAAAAAGTCCACTTTCAGGTTATCATCCGAACCCCTTCCGGTATTAAGTTGCAAGCAACAGACAATTGCATTAAGTATGGTGCGTAATGTAATCAACACAAATATCCTTAGACAAAGCATCGATGTTTTATCCCTAGTGGCAACAGCACATCCACAACCTTAGAACTTTCACATCACACTGTCCCAGATTTAATGGAGGCATGAACCCACTATCGAGCATAAATACTCCCTCTTGGAGTCACAAGTATCAACTTGGCCGAGCCTCTACTAGCAACGGAGAGCATGCAAGAACATAAACAACTCATATATGATAGATTGATAATCAACTTGACATAGTATTCAATATCCATAGGATCCCAACAAACACAACATGTAGGATTACAAAGAAACGATCTTGATCATGATAGGCAGCTCACAAGATCGAGCATGATAGCACAATTAGGAGAAGACGACCATCTAGCTACTGCTATGGACCCATGGTCCAGGGGTGAACTACTCACACATCAATCCGAAGGAGATCATGGCGATGAAGAGTCCTCCGGGAGATGATTCCCCTCTCCGGCAGGGTGCCAGAGGCGATCTCCTGAATCCCCCGAGATGGGATTGGCGGCGGCGGCGTCTCTGGAAGGTTTTCCGTATCGTGGCTCTCGGTACTGGGGGTTTCGCGACGGAGGCTTTAAGTAGGCGGAAGGGCAGGTCAGGGGGCCACACGAGGGCCCCACACGCCAGGGCCGCGCGGCCAGCACCTGGGCCGCGCCGCCCTGTTGTGGCGGCGCCTCGTGGCCCCACTTCGTCTCTCCTCGGACTTCTGGAAGCTTCGTGCAAAAATAGGACCCTGGGCGTTGATTTCGTCCAATTCCGAGAATATTTCCTTACTAGGATTTCTGAAACCAAAAACAGCAGAAAATAGCAACTGGCTCTTTGGCATCTTGTCAATAGGTTAGTGCTGGAAAATGCATAATAACGACATATAATGTGTATAAAACATGTGAGTATCATCATAAAAGTAGCATGGAACATAATAAATTATAGATACGTTTGGGACGTATCAATGCTCAAATTGAATGAAAGTTGCATACATATCTGGGGATCACGCACGTAAATTGGCAGATTTTTCTGAGTTACCTACAGAGAACCTTGCCCAAATTCGTGACAGACAGAAATCTGTTTCTGCGCAGTAATCCAAATCTAGTATCAACCTTACTATCAAAGACTTTACTTGGCACAACAATGCAATAAAATAAGATAAGGAGAGGTTGCTACAGTAGTAACAACTTCCAAGACACAACAAAACAGTAGCAAAATAAAGACAAGGGTTGTCTCCCAAGAAGTTCTTTCTTTATAGCCATTAAGATGGGCTCAGTAATTTTAATGATGCTCACGCAAGAAATAAGAGTTGAAGCAAAAGAGAGCATCAAGAAGCAAGTTCAAAACACATTTAAGCCTAACCCACTTCCTATGAAAAGGAATCTTGTAAATAAACAAATTCATGAAGCATAATGCAACAAGCATGGAAAGATAAAACAAGTGTAACTTCAAGATTTTCAGCAAAAAGAGAGGTGTTTTAGTAACACGAAAATTTCTACAACCATATTTTCCTCTCTCATAAGGATTTTCAGTAGCATCATGAACAAACTCAACAATATAACTATCAAATGAAACATTCTTATCATGAGCTATATGCATAAAATTATTACTCTCCACATAAGCATAATCAATTTTATTAGTTGTAGTGGGAGCAAATTCAACAAAGTAGCTATCATTATTATTCTCATCAAGTGTAGGAGGCATAGTATAATCATAATAAAATTTACTCTCCATAGTAGGCGGCACCAAAAGACCACTATCATTATAATCTACATAAATAGGAGGCAAAGTATCATCAAAGAAAATTTTCTCCTCAATGCTTGGGGGACTAAAAATATCATGCTCATCAAAACCAGCTTCCCCAAGCTTAGAATTTTCCATATCATTAGCAACAATGGTGTTCAAAGCGTTCATACTAATATCATTGCTACTAGCATGCAAATAAGATTCCATAGGTTTTTAAATTTTCGCATCAAACAATCCATGTCTTAACTCAGGAAATAGAATAAAAAGCTCATTGTTTTCCATTATGCCTAACTAGTGAACAAGAAACAAAAAGATGCAATTGCAGGATCTAAAGGAAATAGCTTCGAGCACACACACAACGGCAACAGAAAAGTACTTAGTTACCAGGGACCGGAGTGTGAGTGCCTTTTACCTTTCCTCCCCGGCAACGGTGCCAGAAAATATGCTTGATGCGTGCAGTTAACACACGTCCGTTGGGAACCCCAAGAGGAAGGTGTGATGCGTACAGTAGCAAGTTTTCCCTCAGAAAGAAACCAAGGTTTATCGAACCAGTAGGAGCCAAGAAGCACGTTGAAGGTTGATGGCGGTGGAGTGTAGTGCGGCGCAACACCGGGGATTACGGCGCCAACGTGGAACTCGCACAACACAATCAAAGTACTTTGCCCCAACGTAACAGTGAGGTTGTCAATCTCACCGGCTTGCTGTAAACAAAGGATTAATTGTGTAGTGTGGATGATGATGATTGTTTGCGAAGAACAGTAAAGAACAATTGCAGTAGATTGTATTTCAGATGTAAAGAATAGGACCGGGGTCCACAGTTCACTAGTGGTGTCTCTCCCATAAGATAAACAGATGTTGGGTGAACAAATTACAGCTTGGGCAATTGACAAATAAAGAAGGCATAAAAATGCACATACATATATCATGATGAGTACTATGAGATTTAATCAGGGCATTACGACAAAGTACATAGACCGCTATCCAGCATGCATCTATGCCTAAAAAGTCCACTTTCAGGTTATTATCCGAACCCCTTCCGGTATTAAGTTGCAAGCAACAGACAATTGCATTAAGTATGGTGCGTAATGTAATCAACACAAGTATCCTTAGACAAAGCATCGATGTTTTATCCCTAGTGGCAACAGCACATCCACAACCTTAGAACTTTCTCGTCACCGTCCTGCATTTAATGGAGGCATGAACCCACTATCGAGCATAAATACTCCCTCTTGGAGTCACAAGTATCAACTTGGCCAGAGCCTCTACTAGCAACGGAGAGCATGCAAGAACATAAATAACATATATGATAGATTGATAATCAACTTGACATAGTATTCAATATTCATCGGATCCCAACAAACACAACATGTAGCATTACAAATAGATGATCTTGATCATGATAGGCAGCTCAGAAGATCTAACATGATAGCTGATGTCTACGGGTGCTTCTATTCTTGTAGACAGTGTTGGGCCTCCAAGAGCAGAGGTTTGTAGAACAGCAGCAACTTTCCCTTAAGTGGATCACCCAAGGTTTATCGAACTCAGGGAGGAAGAGGTCAAAGATATCCCTCTCATGCAACCCTGCAACCACAAAGCAAGAAGTCTCTTGTGTCCCCAACACACCTAATAGGTGCACTAGTTCGGCGAAGAGATAGTGAAATACAAGTGGTATGAATGAATATGAGCGAGTAGTAACTGGCGCCTGAAAAGTGCTTGCTAGCGTGCGGATTGATGGTAGTAATATTGCAGGAAGTAAAGATGCGAGTAAAGCGATAAACAAATAGCGATAGCGATATTTAGGAACAAGGCCTAGGGATCATACTTTCACTAGTGGACACTCTCAACATTGATCACATAACGGAATAAATAGATAGATGCTAGACTCTACACCCTCTTGTTGGATGATGAACACCACTAACTGTGTAGGATTACACGAACCCTCAATGCCGGAGTTAACAAGCTCCACAATATTCGATATTCATGTTTAAGTAACCTTAGAGTGCATGACAGATCAACATAACCAAACCAAGTACTAACATAGCATGCACACTCGTCACCTTCACGCTACGAAAGGAGGAATAGATCACATCAATACTATCATAGCAATAGTTAACTTCATAATCTACAAGAGATCACAATCATAGCCTACGCCAAGTACTACACGATGCACACACTGTCACTATTACACCGTGCAGGAGGAATAAACTACTTTAATAACATCACTAGAGTAGCACACAGATAAATTGTGATACAAAACACATTGCAATCATAAAGAGATATAAATAAGTACTTCACTATGCCATTCATAACAGTGAATAAGTATTCTGTGAAATACAGCCTAAGAGACCCACACGATGCACACACTATCACCTTTACACACGTGGGACAAGGAGTCTCCGGAGATCACATAAGTAAAATCCACTTGACTAGCATAATGACATCTAGATTACAAGCATCATCATATGAATCTCAATCATGTAAGGCAGCTCATGAGATTATTGTATTGAAGTACATAGGAGAGAGATGAACCACATAGCTACCGGTACAGCCCCGAGCCTCGATGGAGAACTACTCCCTCCTCATGGGAGACAAGCAGCGTTGATGAAGATGGCGGTGGTGTTGATGGAGAAGCCTTACGGGGCACTTCCCCGTCCCGGCGGCGTACCGGAACAGAGACTCCTGTCCCCCAGATCTTGGCTTCGCGATGGCGGCGGCTCTGGAAGGTTTTCTCTGGTTTCGTCGAACGTGGTAGGGTTTTCGCGACGGAGACTTTAAGTAGGCGGAAGGGCAAGGTTGGTGGAGTCCTGGTGGGGCCACACACTAGGCCGGCGCGGCCAGGGCTTGGGCCGCGCAGCCCTACTGTGTCCCCACCTCGTGGCCCCACTTCGTTTCCCCTTCGGACTTCTGGAAGCTTCGTGGAAAAATAGGACCCTGGGCGTTGATTTCGTCCAATTCCGAGAATATTTCCTTACTAGGATTTCTGAAACCAAAAACAGCAGAAAACAGCAATTGGCCCTTCGGCATCTCGTCAATAGGTTAGTTCCGGAAAACGCATAATAATGACATAAAGTATGCATAAAACATGTAGATATCATCAATAATGTGGCATGGAACATAAGAAATTATCGATACGTCAGAGACGTATCAATAGCACAATGAGGAGAAGACAACCATCTAGCTACTGCTATGGACCCATAGTCCAGGGGTGGACTACTCACACATCGCTCCGGAGGTGATCATGGCGATGAAGAGACCTCCGGGAGATGATTCCCCTCTCCGGCAGGGTGCCGGAGGCGATCTCCTGAATCCCCCGAGATGGGATTGGCGGCGGCGGCGTCTCTGGAAGGTTTTCCGTATCGTGGCTCTCGGTACTGGGGGTTTCGCGACGAAGGCTTTAAGTAGGCGGAAGGGCAGGTTAGAGGGCGTCACGAGGGACCCACACAACAGGGCCGCGCGGCCAGGGCCTGGGCCGCGCCGCCCTAGTGTGGCATCGCCTCGCGGCCCCACTTCATTTCCTCTTCGGACTTCTGGAAGCATCGTGGAAAAATAAGCCCCTGGGCATTGATTTCGTCCAATTCCGAGAATATTTCCTTATTAGGATTTCTGAAACCAAAAACAGCAGAAAACAGCAACTGGCTCTTCGGCATCTCGTCAATAGGTTAGTGCCGGAAAATGCATAATAATGACATATAATGTGTATAAAACATGTGAGTATCATCATAAAAGTAGCATGGAACATAAGAAATTATAGATACGTTTGAGACGTATCAACCGGCAGGAGCCTAATGGTTGTCTTTAATTTTTGAAGACCTGCATGTCTATTCATCATGTAATAGCTTTATTTCAAATAGTTGTTATAGTAGCTATAAGTGATGGACAACCATGAAGCGCCGCCACTGACCTTAACGCCATGCTGGTGATGATGGAGATCATGTCCGTGCTTTGGAGATGGAGATCAAAAGCACAAGAAGAAAGGCCATATCATATCACACATTATGAATTGCATTTGATGTTAATCCTTTTATGCATCTTATTTTGCTTAGATCGCGACGGTAGCATTATAAGATGATCCCTCTCACTAAATATCAAGATAATAAAGTGTTCATCCTTAGTATGCATCGTTGCTAAGACTTGTCGTTTCGAAGCATCTCGTGATGATCGGGTGTGATAGACTCGACATGTGCATACAACGGGTGCAAGCCAGATTTGCACACGCGGATACTAAGGTTGCCTTGACAAGCCTAACATGTACAGACATGGTCTCGGAACACGGGATACCGAAAGGTAGAGCATGAGTCATATGAATGATATGATGAACACTTTGAGTGTTCGCCTTTGAAGCTACATCTTTTCTCGTGAAGATCGGACTTGGTGTAGTGGATTTGGTTCGTGTAATCAGTAAGACAATGCGAGGGATGTTGTTTTGAGTGGGAGTTCACCTAGTTAATTTAAGAATTAAAATTGAACTCATTTATCATAAACTTAGTCTAAACTCTTTGCAAATATGTTGTAGATCATATCGCCCCCCTCCATCAATTTTAACCAGTTCCTAGAGAAAGAAAAGCTTAAGGGAAATGGTAGCAACTTCACTGACTGGTTCCGTCATGTGAGGATTTTCCTCACTGGTGGAAGCCTGCAATATGTGCTCGATGCACCGCTAGGTCCCCCACCACCTCCTGCAGTGTCCGAGGACATAAAGAATGTTTATGAGACTCGGGAGACTCGATACTCCAAAGTTCAGTGTGCCGTCTTGTGCAGCTTAGAGGCAGAGCTCCAAAAGCGTTTTGAGCACCACGACCCATGTGAGATGATGCGTGAGCTCAAGCTTATCTTTGAAACTCATGCGGCCGTGGAGAGCTATGAGGCCTCGAAACAGTTCTTTAGATGTATGATGGAAGAGGGCAGCTCCGTTAGTGAGCACATGTTCGCCATGTCCGGACATGCGAAGAAGCTCAGTGACATGGGGTGATGATCCCTAACCAGCTGGGTATTCATCGTGTCCTTCAATCACTGCCACCAAGTTATAAGAACTTCGTGATGAACTACAACATGCAGAACATGAATAAAGATTTACCTGAACTCTTTTCCATGCTGAAATCTGCTGAAGTAGAGATAAAGAAGGAGAATCAAGTGTTGATGGTCAACAAGACCACCGGTTTCAAAAAGCAGGGCAAGCCTAACAAGGGTAACTTCAAGAAGGGCGGCAAGAAAGTTGCAGCGCATCCTGAGAAGCCTAAGGCTGGTCCTAAACCTGAGACTGTGTGCTATTACTGCCAGGGGAAGGGGCACTGGAAGCGCAATTGCTCCAAATACTTGGCCGATCTGAAGAGCGGCCACGTCAAAAAGAAAGGTATATTTGATATACATGTTATTGATGTCTATCTTAACGGTTCTCGTAGTAGTGCCTGGGTATTTGATACTGGTTCGGTTGCTCACATTTGTAACTCGAAACAGGAACTGCGGAATAAACGAAGCCTGGTGAGGGACGAGGTGACGATGCACGTTGGAAATGGATCCAAAGTCGATGTGATCGCCGTCGGCATGCTCCCTCTACATCTACCTTCGGGATTAGTTTTAAACCTTAATAATTGTTATTTGGTACCTGCGTTGAGCATGAACATTATATCTGGATCTTGTTTAATGTAAGACGGTTATTCGTTTAAGTCTAAGAATAATGGTTGTTCGATTTATATAAGTAATGTCTTTTATGGCCATGCACCTGAGATGAATGGTTTATTCTTGTTAAATCTCGATAGTAGTGATACACATGTTCATAACATTGATGCTAAGCGAATTAAATTGAATGATAATTCTACTTATATGTGGCACTGTCGTCTTGGTCATATTGGAGTGAAGCGCATGAAGAAACTCCATTCCGATGGACTTCTTGAGTCACTTGACTTTGAGTCACTTGACATATGCGAGGCATGTCTAATGGAAAAAAAATGACTAAGACTCCATTTTCTGGTACAATGGAGCGAGCTATAGACTTATTGGAAATCATACATACCGATGTGTGCGTACCAATGAGTGTAGCATCGCGCGGTGGTTATCGTTATGTTCTAACCTTCACGGATGATCTGAGTAGATATGGATATATTTACTTTATGAAACATAAGTCCGAGACTTTTGAGAAGTTCAAGGAATTCCAAAGTGAAGTAGAAAATCAACGTAACAAGAAGATTAAGTTTCTGCGTTCTGATCGCGGAGGGGAATATCTGAGTTATGAGTTTGGCATGCACCACCGGGAACACCACCGCGCAATGGTGTGTCCGAACGTCGTAATCAAACTCTCTTAGATATGGTTCGGTCTATGATGTCTCTTACCGATTTGCCGTTATCGTTTTGGGGTTATGCATTAGAGACAGCCGCATTCACTTTAAATAGGGCACCATCTAAATCCGTTGAAACGGCACCGTCTGAATTATGGTTTGGGAAGAAACCTAAGCTGTCGTTCCTTAAAGTTTGGGGTTGCGAAGCTTATGTAAAGAAGTTACAGCCTGACAAGCTAGAACCCAAAGCGGAGAAATGCGTCTTCATAGGATACCCTAAAGAAACAATTGGGTACACTTTCTATCACAGATCCGAAGGCAAAATCTTTGTTGCCAAGAACGGATCCTTTCTTGAGAAGGAGTTTCTCACTAAAGAAGTGACTGGAAGGAAAGTAGAACTCGACGAGGTTAATGAACCTTCTCTCATAGATCAGAGTAGCGCAGTGCCGGAAGAAGTTCCTGCGCAGCCTACACCGATAAGAGAGGAAGCGAATCATGATGATCATGAAACTTCGAACGAGGAAGCTACTGAACCTCGCAGATCGACGAGGGAACGTACCACTCCTGATTGGTATGATCCCTGTCTAAATGTCATGATTGTGGACAACAATGATGAGGACCCTGCGACGTATGAAGAAGCAATGATGAGCCCAGATTCCAACAAATGGCAAGAAGCCATGAAATCCGAAATGGGATCCATGTATGATAACAAAGTATGGACTTTGGTAGACTTACCTGATAGCCGCAAGGCTGTCGAGAATAAATGGATCTTCAAAAGAAAAACAGATGCTGATGGTAATATTACTGTCTATAAAGCTCGACTTGTCGCGAAGGGGTTTCGAAAAATTCAAGGAGTTGACTACGATGAGACTTTCTCACCTGTAGCGAAGCTGAAGTCTGTGAGGACTTTGTTAGCAATAGCTGCATTTTTCGATTATGAGATTTGGCAGATGGATGTCAAAACGGCGTTCCTTAATGGTGATATTGAGGAAGAGTTGTATATGGTACAACCCAAAGGTTTTGTCGATCCTAAAAATGCCGACAAGGTATGCAAACTTCAGCGTTCCATTTATGGACTGAAGCAAGCATCCCGGAGTTGGAACCTACGCTTTGATAGACTGATCAAAGACTTCGGTTTTATACGGACTCATGGTGAGGCCTGTATTTACAAGAAAGTGAGTGGGAGCTCTGTAGCGTTCCTGATATTATATGTAGATGACATATTATTGATTGGGAATGATATAGAACTATTTGAAGCAGTGTTCCTGATATTGGGAATGATATAGCGTTAAAGGTTATTTGAATAAGTCTTTTTCAATGAAAGACCTTGGTGAAGCAGCGTACATTTTAGGAATCAAGATTTATAGAGATAGATCAAGACGCCTAATAGGCCTTTCACAGAGTACATACCTGGATAAGATTCTAAAGAAGTTTAGAATGGATGAAAGCAGGAAAGGGTTCTTGCCTATGTTGCCAGGTAAGGTCTTGAGTAAGACTCAAGGTCCGGCTACGGCAGATGAAAGAGAGAGGATGAGCAAGATCCCCTATGCTTCGGCAGTAGGCTCTCTCATGTATGCCATGTTGTGTACTAGACCGGATATCGCACATGTTGTTAGTTTGACCAGCAGATATCAAAGTGATCCAGGAATGGAACACTGGACATCGGTCAAGAATATCCTGAAGTACTTGAAAAGGACTAAGGATATGTTTCTTTGTTATGGCGGTGACCAAGAGCTCGTTGTAACCAGTTACACCGATGCAAGTTGGAACACCGATCCTGATGACTCTAAGTCTCAGTCTGGGTACATGTTTATATTGAATGGTGCGGCGATAAGTCGGAGCAGCTCCAAGCAAGTGCACGGTGGCGAAATCTTCAACAAAATCTGAATATATAGCGGCTTCAGAGGCTTCATCGGAAGCGGTATGGATGAAGAGGTTCATTGTTGAGCTTGGTGTGGTTCCTAGTTCATTGGACCCGTTAGTCATTCATTGTGACAACACGGGTGCCATCGCCAATGCAAAGGAACCAAGGTCACACAAGAAGTTGAAGCATATCAAGCTGCGTTTTCATTCGATTCGCGAGTACATCGAAGATGGTGAAGTAGAGATTTGCAAAGTACACACAGATCTGAATGTTGCAGATCCGTTGACTAAAGCTCTCCCTAGGGCAAAGCATGACCAACACCAGAATGCTATGGGTGTTAGGTACCTTACAATGTAATCTAGATTATTGACTCTAGTACAAGTGGGAGACTGTTGGAGATATGCCCAAGAGGCAATAATAAAGTGGTTATTATAATATCTTTATGTTTATGATAAATGTTTGCATACCATGCTATAATTGTATTAACCGAAACATTGATACATGTGTGTTATGTAAACAACAAGGAGTCCCTAGTAAGCCTCTTGTATAACTAGCTTGTTGATTAATGGATGATCATGGTTTCGTGATCATGAACATTGGATGTTATTAATAACAAGGTTATGTCATTGGTTGAATGACATAATGGACACACACTCAAATGAGCGTAGCATAAGATCAAGTCATTAAGTTCTATTTGCTATAAAGCGTTCGATACATAGTTGCCTTAGTCCTTCGACCATGAGATCATGTAAATCACTTACACTGGAAGGGTACTTTGATTACATCAAACGCCATTGCGTAAATGGGTGGTTATAAAGATGGGATTAAGTATTTGGAAAGTGTGAGTTGAGGCATATGGATCAATAGTGGGATTTGTCCATCCTGATGACGGATAGATTTACTCTAGGCCCTCTCGGTGGAATGTTGTCTGATTAGCTTGCAAGCATATGATTTGATCATAAGAGATGACATACCACGGTACGAGTAAAGAATACTTGTCGGTAACGAGGTTGAACAAGGTATGGAGATATCGATGATCAAACCTCGGACAAGTAAAATATCGTGTGACAAAGGGAATTGGCATCGTATGTAAATGGTTCAATCGATCACTAAGTCATCGTTGAATATGTGGGAGCCATTATGGATCTCCAGATCCCGCTGTTGGTTATTGCTCGGAGAGGAGTCTCGACCATGTCTGCATAGTTCGCGAACCGTAGGGTGACGCGCTTAAGGTTCGATGTCGCATAAGTAGATTTGAATATGGTATGGAGACGAAGTTTGTTCGGAGTCTCGGATGTGATCCAGGATGTCACGAGGAGGTCCGGAATAGTCCGGAGAATAAGATTCATATAAGGGAAGTTGATTTCTGGGTTTCGGAAAAGTTCGGGATTTTTCCGGTGATTGACTAGAAGGTTCTAGAATGTTCCGGAGGGGTCCACCATGGGGCCCATGACCTAGGAGGGCTAGCATGGGCCGAGGAGATGCTCCCTGGCCTAATGGGCAGGGGCACATGCCCCCCTAGGCCCAGGCCGGCCAACCCCTAGGGTTTCCCTAGGGGGGATCAACTTGGGGGGGAGGAAATCCCTCTCCCCCCACTTGGCCGCCGCCCCCCTGACCCTAGATGGGAAGGGGGGCCACCCCACCGACCTGGCCCCCTATATAAAGAGGGGAGGGGGTGGCCGGCCACCCACCCCATCATTAGCCCCTCCTCTGGCCGCCTCTCTCCTCCACCATACGCTGCTCCGGCTTAGGCGAAGCCCTGCAGTTTTCTTCCTCCACCTCCACCACCACGCCGTCGTGCTGCTGGAACTTGGAGGAGATCTACCACACCTCCGCTGCCCGCTGGAACGGGGAGAGGAAGGAGCTTCATCGACACCGTACGCGCGACCGAGTACGGAAGTGCTGCCGGATTGCAGCACCGGAACGATCGTCTACACCAACAACGAGATTAATCTCGTAAGCTTTGGAATCTTCGAGGGTTAGTCTCCTCTCCATCTCGTTTCTTCGATCTTGTAGATTAAATCTTGGGTGTTCCATAGATTAGATCTTGGATTTATTCGTCTTTGCAGTAGGATTTTTTTTTGTTTTCTATGCAACGAACCCCATCAAATATTGTGTCAAAACAGCATCGAGCCCCATCACTGATGCGTGCAGTTAACACACGTCCGTTGGGAACCCCAAGAGGAAGGTGTGATGCGTACAGTAGCAAGTTTTCCCTCAGTAAGAAACCAAGGTTATCGAACCAGTAGGAGTCAAGGAACACAAGAAGGTTGTTGGTGACGGAGTGTAGTGCGGCGCAACACCAGGAATTCCGGCGTCAACGTGGAACCTGCACAACATAATCAAAGTACTTTGCCCCAACGTAACGGTGAGGTTGTCAATCTCACCGGCTTGCTGAAAACAAAGGATTAACCGTATAGTGTGGAAGATGATGTTTGTTTGCGAAGAACAGTAAAGAACAATTGCAGTAGATTGTGTTTCAGATGTAAAGAATGGACCGGGGTCCACAGTTCACTAGTGGTGTCTCTCCCATAAGATAGATAGCATGTTGGGTGAACAAATTACAGTTGGGCAATTGACAAATAAAGAAGGCATAACAATGCACATACATATATCATGATGAGTACTATGAGATTTAATCAGGGCATTACGACAAAGTACATAGACCGCTATCCAGCATGCATCTATGCCTAAAAGTCCACTTTCAGGTTATCATCCGAACCCCTTCCAGTATTAAGTTGCAAACAACAGACAATTGCATTAAGTATGGTGCGTAATGTAATCAACACAAATATCCTTAGACAAAGCATTGATGTTTTATCCCTAGTGGCAACATCACATCCACAACCTTAGAACTTTCTCGTCACTGTCCCGGATTCAATGGAGGCATGAACCCACTATCGAGCATAAATACTCCCTCTTGGAGTTACAAGTATCAACTTGGCCAGAGCCTCTACTAGCAACGGAGAGCATGCAAGAACATAAACAACATATATGATAGATTGATAATCAACTTGACATAGTATTCAATATTCATCGGATCCCAACAAACACAACATGTAGCATTACAAATAGATGATCTTGATCATGATAGGCAGCTCACAAGATCTAACATGATAGCACAATGAGGAGAAGACAACCATCTAGCTACTGCTATGGACCCATAGTCCAGGGGTGAACTACTCACACATCAATCCGGAGGCGATCATGGTGATGAATAGACCTCCGGGAGATGATTCCCCTCTCCGGCAGGGTGCCGGAGGCGATCTCCTGAATCCCCCGAGATGGGATTGGCGGCGGCGGCGTCTCTGGAAGGTTTTCTGTATCGTAGCTCTCGGTACTGGGGGTTTCGCGGCGAAGGCTTTAAGTAGGCGGAAGGGTAGGTTTAGGGGCGACACGAGGGCCCCACACAACAGGGCGGCGCGGGCCCTAGCCTGGCCGCGCGGCCCTGGCATGGTGGCGCCTCGTCGCCTCACTTCATAATCCTTTCGGTCTTCTGGAAGCTTCGTGGAAAAATAAGACCCTGGGCGTTGATTTCGTCCAATTCCGAGAATATTTCCTTTGTAGGATTTCTGAAACCAAAAACAGCAGAAAACAAGAATCGGCTCTTCGGCATCTCGTCAATAGGTTAGTGCCGGAAAATGCATAATAACGACATATAATGTGTATAAAACATGTGAGTATCATCATAAAAGTAGCATGGAACATAAAAAATTATAGATACGTTTGGGACGTATCAAGCATCCCCAAGCTTAGTTCCTACTCGCCCTCGAGTAGGTAAACGATAACAAGGATAATTTCTGAAGTGACATGCTATCATAATCTTGATCAATACTATTGTAAAGCATATGAGATGAATGCAGCGATTCGAAGCAATGGTAAAGACAATGAGTAAACAACTGAATCATATTGCAAAAACTTTTCATGAATAGTACTTTCAAGACAAGCATCAATAAGACTTGCATAACAGTTAACTCATAAGCAATAAATTCTTAGTAGAAATCTTTGAAGAACACAAAGGAAGATATAAGTTTCAGCGGTTGCTTTCAACTTCAACATGTTTATCTCATGGATAATTGTCAACATAAAGCAATATAACAAGTGCAATAGGTAGATATGTAAGAATCAATGCACACAGTTGACACAAGTGTTTGCTTCTAAGATAGAAAGAAGTAGGTAAACTGACTCAACATAAAGTAAAAGAATGGCCCTTCGCAGAGGGAAGCATGGATTACTATTTTTGTGCTAGAGCTTTTCATTTTGAAAACATAGAAACAATTTTGTCAACGGTAGTAATAATTCATATGTGTTATGTATAAGACATCATATAAGTTGCAAGCCTCATGCATAGAATACTAATAGTGCCCGCAACTTGTCCTAATTAGCTTGGATTAACACAGATTATCATTGCATAACATATGTTTCAACCAAGTGTCACAAAGGGGTACCTCTATGCCGCCTGTACAGAGGTCTAAGGAGAAAGTTCGCATTGGATTTTTTGCTTTTGATTATTCTCAACTTAGACATCCATACCGGGACAACATAGACAAAAGATAATGGACTCCTCTTTTAATGCTTAAGCATTTAACAACAGATAATATTCTCATAAGAGATTGAGGATTTGTGTCCAAACTGAAACTTCCACCATGATTCATGGCTTTAGTTAGCGGCCCAATGTTCTTCTCTAACAATATGCATACTCAAACCATTTGATCTTGAAAATCGCCCTTACTTCAGACAAGACGAACATGCATAGCAACTCACATGATATTCAACAAAGGTGTAATAGTTGATGGCATCCCCAGAAACATGGTTACCGCTCAACAAGCAACTTATTAAGAAATAAGATACATAAGTACATATTCTTCACCACAATAGTTTTTAAGGCTATTTTCCCATGAGCTATGTATTGTAAAGGCAAAGAATAGAATTTTAAAGGTAGCACTCAAGTAATTTACTTTGGAATGGCAGAGAAATACCATGTAGTAGGTAGGTATGGTGGACACAAATGGCATAGTTTTTGGCTCAAGGTTTTGGATGCACGAGAAGAAATCCCTCTCAATACAAGGCTTAGGCTAGCAAGGTTGTTTGAAGCAAACTCAAGTATAAACGGGTACAACAAAACTTACATAAGAACATATTGCAAGCATTATAAGACTCTACACTGTCTCCTTGTTGTTCAAACACCTTAACCAGAAAATATCTAGACTTAGGGAGACCAATCATGCAAACCAAATTTTAACAAGCTCTATGTAGTTCTTCATTAATAGGTGCAAAGTACATGATGCAAGAGCTTAAACATGATCTATATGAGCACAACAATTGCCAAGTATCAAATTATTCAAGACATTATACCAATTACCACATGAAGCATTTTCCGTTTCCAACCATATAACAATGAACGAAGCAGTTTTCAACCTTCGCCATGAACATTAAAAGTAGCACTAAGAACACATGTGTTCATATGCAACAGCGGAGCGTGTCTCTCTCCCACATAAATAATGCTAGGATCCGATTTTATTCAAACAAAAACAAAAATAAAAGCAAACAGACGCTCCAAGTAAAGCACATAAGATGTGACTGAATAAAAATATAGTTTCACTAGAGGTGACCTGATAAGTTGTCGATGAAGAAGGGGATGTCTTGGGCATCCCCAAGCCTAGATGCTTGAGTCTTCTTGAAATATGCAGAGATGAACCACAGGGGCATCCCCAAGCTTATACTTTTCACTCTTCTTGATCATATTGTATCATCCTCCTCTCTTGACCCTTGAAAACTTCCTCCACACCAAACTCGAAACAAACTCATTAGAGGATTAGTGCATAATTGAAAATTCATATATTCAGAGGTGACATAATAATTTTTAACACTTCTGAACATTGCACAAAGCTACTGAAAGTTAATGGAACAAAGAAATCCATCAAACATAGCAAAACAGGCAATGCGAAATAAAAGGCAGAATCTGTCAAAACAGAACAGTCTGTAAAGACGAATTTTTCAGGGGCACTTAACTTGCTCAGATGAAAAAGCTCAAATTGAATGAAAGTTGCGTACATATCTGAGGATCACGCACGTAAATTGACAGATTTTTCTAATTTTCTTACAGAAGGGGCTGTTCAATTTCGTGACAGCAAGAAATCTGTTTCTGCGCAGTAATCCAAATCTAGTATCAACATTACTATCAAAGACTTTACTTGGCACAACAATGCAATAAAGTAAAGATAAGGAGAGGTTGCTACAGTAGTAACAACTTCCAAGACTCAAATATAAAATAAAAGTGCGGAAGTAAAATAATGGGTTGTCTCCCATAAGCTCTTTTCTTTAACGCCTTTCAGCTAGGCGCAGAAAGTGTGAATCAAGTATTATCAAGAGATGAAACATTAGCATTCTTACCAGGGGCCTTGCGCCTAATCTTCTTACTCTTATTCTAACTCTTTGGTTTAGGGAATATATGACCGCATCCGGGCGTAGAAGTAAAATTTAGAGTGCCTTTCCCCACATCTATGATTGCTCCCACGAGTTTCAGCAGGGACCTTCCAAGTGTGATTTGTCCTGTCCCTACACATTCAACAACGAGATAATCAATGGATACCGTTATTCCAAGAAAGGTTGTGAACACCCCTTCAGCTATACCCATAGGAATTATAACAGAATTATCGGTAAGAGTTATTCCTTCTCCTCCTTCAGTAAGTTCGCAAAGTGTCAAGGATTCATAAATTTTCTTTTAGGCATAAGGCAAAACTCAGACATAATATCACAACGGGCATGAAAAGTTTCACCACAAATAGTAGCTTTAATAGTAGGTACCCACATTGAAGGTTCAAAACTTACTGGAACATAATCATAATATTCGCGAATCTGGTTGTACCCTTCCTTTAAACAAGATATATTTGTCTCGAGGGTGTTTAATCTATTATGAATGCTAGCAAGAGATGAATCAAAATTATTAGCGGAGCTAGATAATGTAACCACTTTTCTTATGGCATTAAAAGCTTGATCTCCATCACAGTGAAGAAAATCTCCTCCCACTACAAAGATCTAAGGCATATCTATAGCGAAGAATAAGCCCAAAATAAAAGTTACTAAGAAGCAAACTTAGAGTCATTTTAGGTTCAGTTTTACTATAGGAATCAAAAATTCTAGACCAAGCTTCTTTAAAACTCTCTTCACCACCTTGTTTAAAAGTAAAGATCAATTCCTCAGGTGATAGAGTAACAACTACAGGACTAGTCATGATAACAGAATAAAGTAAATGCAAGTAACTAAATTTTTTTTGTGTTTTTAATATAGAGAACGCAACAAGACAGTAAATAAAGTAAAGCTAGCAACTAATTTTTTTGTATTTTTGATATAGAGAACAAACAAAGCAGTAAATAAAATAAAGTAAAGCAAGACAAAAACGAAGTAAAGAGATTGGATGTGGGAGACTCCCCTTGCAGCGTGTCTTGATCTCCCCGGCAACGGCGCCAGAAAAAGAGCTTGATGCGTGCAGTTAACACACGTCCGTTGGGAACCCCAAGAGGAAGGTGTGATTTACAGTAGCAAGTTTTCCCTCAGTAAGAAACCAAGGTTATCGAACCAGTAGGAGTCAAGGAACACGTGAAGGTTGTTGGTGACGGAGTGTAGTGCGGCGCAACACCAAGGATTCCGGCGCCAACGTGGAACCTGCACAACACAATCAAAGTACTTTGCCCCAACGTAACAGTGAGGTTTTCAATCTCACCGGCTTGTTGAAAACAAAGGATTAACCGTATAGTGTGGAAGATGATGTTTGTTTGCGAAGAACAGTAAAGAACAATTGCAGTAGATTGTATTTCAGATGTAAAGAATGGACCGGGGTCCACAGTTCACTAGTGGTGTCTCTCCCATAAGATAGATAGCATGTTGGGTGAAAAAATTACAGTTGGGCAATTGACAAATAAAGAAGGCATAACAATGCACATACATATATCATGATGAGTACTATGAGATTTAATCAGGGCATTACGACAAAGTACATAGACCGCTATCCAGACATGCATCTATGCCTAAAAAGTCCACTTTCAGGTTATCATCCGAACCCCTTCCAGTATTAAGTTGCAAACAACAGACAATTGCATTAAGTATGGTGCGTAATGTAATCAACACAAATATCCTTAGACAAAGTATTGATGTTTTATCCCTAGTGGCAACAGCACATCCACAACCTTAGAACTTTCTGTCACTGTCCCACATTCAATGGAGGCATGAACCCACTATCGAGCATAAATACTCCCTCTTGGAGTTACAAGTATCAACTTGGCCAGAGCCTCTACTAGCAACGGAGAGCATGCAAGAACATAAACAACATATATGATAGATTGATAATCAACTTGACATAGTATTCAATATTCATCGGATCCCAACAAACACAACATGTAGCATTACAAATAGATGATCTTGATCATGATAGGCAGCTCACAAGATCTAACATGATAGCACAATGAGGAGAAGACAACCATCTAGCTACTGCTATGGACCCATAGTCCGGGGGTGAACTACTCACACATCAATCCGGAGGCGATCATGGTGATGAAGAGACCTCCGGGAGATGATTCCCCTCTCCGGCGAGGGTGCCGGAGGCGATCTCCCGAATCCCCGAGATGGGATTGGCGTCGGCGGCGTCTCTGGAAGGTTTTCCGTATCGTGGCTCTCGGTACTGGGGGTTTCGCGATGAAGGCTTTAAGTAGGCGGAAGGGTAGGTTTAGGGGCGACACGAGGGCCCCACACAACAGGGCGGCACGGGCCCTAGCCTGGTCGCGCGGCCCTGGCGTGGCGGCGCCTCGTCGCCCCACTTCGTAATCCTTTCGGTCTTCTGGAAGCTTCGTGGAAAAATAAGACCATGGGCGTTGATTTCGTCCAATTCCGAGAATATTTCCTTTGTAGGATTTCTGAAACCAAAAACAGCGAAAACAAGCAATCGGCTCTTCGGCATCTAGTCAATAGGTTAGTGCCGGAAAATGCATAATAATAACATATAATGTGTATAAAACATGTGAGTATCATCATAAAAGTAGCATGGAACATAGGAAATTATGGATACGTTTGAGACATATCAATCACCACCAATGAAAACTTCCGTGGAGGAACACCAAGTCTGCAACGTCGTAGGGAAGAGGAATACTTTTGCTTGGACAATCGGGGTACACAAGTGATACATCTCAAACGTATCTATAATTTTTGATGCTCCATGCTTGTTTTACACCAAATCATATATGTTTTGCTTACACTTCGTTGCACTTTTACATGATTTCCGGCACTAACCTATTAACAAGATGCCACAGTGCCAGTTCCCTGTTTTTTGCTGTTTTTGTATTTCAGAAAAGTTGTACAGGAATAATTCTCGGAATTGGACGAAACAAAAGCCGCAATCAATATTTTACCGAAACAAAGATGAAGTCCAGAGGGGGGTCGAAGAGGTGCCACAGGGTGGCCAGACCTGCCCTTGGCGCAGCCTAGCCTAGGCCCGCGCCAAGGGGAGGTGTGGGCCCCCCAGGCACCCCACCGACCTAAATCCTCCGCCTATTTATACATCTCTCGGGAAACCCTGGATACCCAAGCCTCCATCCACAAAAATTTCCGTCGCGGCCGCCATCGCACAACCCATCTCGGGGGATTCTGAAGCTCTTCTCGGCACCCTACCGGAGGGGGAAATCATCGCCGGAGGCATCTATATCGCCATACCCGCCTCTGAAGTGATGCGTGAGTAGTTCATCCCTGGACTATGGGTCCATAGAAGTATCCATAGAAGTATCTAGATGGTTGTCTTCTCCAATTTGTGCCTCATGTTTAGATCTTGTGAGCTTCCCTACATGATCAAGATCATCCTTATGTAATGCTACATGTTGTGTTTGCTGTGATCCGATGAGTATTGTGTACTATGTTGAGATCGATTATATATTCTTGTCATATGTTATTTGTGATCTTGCATGCTCTCCGTTGCTAGTAGATACTCTGGCCAAATAGATGCTTGTGACTCCAAGAGGGAGTATTTATGCTCGATAGTAGGTTCATGCCTCTAGTTTTCTGGGAGAGTGACAATAACTTCTAAGATTGTAGATGTGTTGTTGCTACTAGGTAGAAAACAACAATGTTTCATCCAAGGGTAATTCTATTGTTTACTTTACACACATTGCTTAGTGAGATAATCTGTTGCTTGCAACTTAATACTGGAAGGGTTGCGATGTGGGCATTACCCTTCGGGTAACCAATATTATGTTACCTCCTACGGCCCAACCAGAGGCCCATGAAGATTGCCCAATAACCAAGGTGGGCCAATACGTCGGTTCCAGAGAAGGAGACTCAACCGAACTAGGATTCTTGACGAACAAGGCAAGAAGACGTTAAACAAGGAAAGATTAGAAGTAGAACTCTTTGTAACCTAGCCGAACCCGGACATAACTCTCGTGACCTGGCCTGCAATATAAGGGCTAGGAGGGGGTCCGCCAAGGGACACACAACTACAACAAACAGATCCATCGCAAGTCTAGAGCTAGGTCCTTAGAATCTTAGCTTCTCGATGAGATCACAACTATAGCCTTCGGCTACCCCATTGTAACCCGATATATTTGATAATCAAGATCAGACAAGCAGGAAGTAAGGGTTTTACCTCATCGAGGGCCTCGAAGCTGGGTAAATCTCTCTTCCTGTCTGTTTGGTATCCAATGTCTCGTGTCAGCCTGCAGGATTCCATCAACCCTAAGCCCATAAAGGTGGACATTGCCGAGCAACACCCTCGTCAGGTTCGGACGATAACCGGAAGGTGGATTATTAGTCATAGACGCAGTTGGATTATGGTCTATGTATTATGTTGTAATGCTGTTGCCTGCCAAAACTCACCGGCGAGCAGTGGTTAAGCAACACGAAGAGCAGGGAGACTCCCACGACCGCTTAGTGGGCCCTGGCGCCTCGCGTCGTCCCGCAAAGTCCCAGCACACGTCCTGGCGGTTGCAAGGGCATGCCACCTGACCTATACCTGATCAGGAAGGTGTTGGATTGCTTCGACTAGTCTCCTGCATGGTAGACACGTAAACATTAAATACGAGCCCGATCGGCTCTCAAGTTGCCCTGTGGATCGGCTCAAAGAGCCGATCGCCCCATGGTTCACGTTGGATTTACGATGACATGGGGATCCTGCTTGATCAAAACAAAGCTAAACCAATCTACTGCAGTTTAGGGTTTTCACCGCATGATCGGAAGATCCTACGCGTAGTTGGGCCTAGCAGATACGAAAGATGATGGAAACTATCCCTAAAAGAGGCCTAAAAACCAATGTTAAGTCAATTCCCGGAACATCCCTTATAGGAACGGTAAAACAACACCTCACGCACTACCGGATCATCCAACCCCAGACATAAGGCCTAATCATGCGGATATTAAACTAATCCTTGAAACAAGGAGCAACTATAAGAGATTGGATCTACTAAGTAACGAATAAGCAAGGTGCTGCCCTTACACCTATTCAGGTGTAAGGACAGCTAGATATCGAGGGACGACATTGCTAAGAAAATATGCATAAGAAAAGCATCAATGCAAGCCCCAAGACATCTACGATAAATAGTGCTGCTCGCCATCAATAACGCTTCAGCATGAGTAACACAAGGTAATCGAATAAACGTGTACTGCCTAGATCGCAAGATGCGATCTAGGCAGCATGATGCTTACCCGGAAGAAACCCTCGAAATAAGGGGTGGCGATGCGCCTGGTTTGTGTTTGTTGTGAACGTGATTGTCCTCCTTTCTCAATAACCCTAGATACATATTTATAGTCCGTAGACTGCCTAACGTGGGTATAAACCCAACCGTGTACGAGCTAGACTCTGTCTTCTAATTCTAAATACGATCTAATAATATACAGATACACGGGCAATTTAGCCCAAACTCTCGTGCGAGGCCGCTTCAGATATTCTCCACGTGCATCTTCTTCAAGCCCATCTCAATTACGGCCCATCTCCCGATTTGGCCAAAATCTGGTGATAACACATGCCCCCTGGTTTTGGTAATGATAATTTCAAAACCACTATGTTCCTCCTTCGTAGGGTCATGTTGTGGCAGAGCAGAACCGCTTCAGTATCCTTCCATCATGATACCCTGTCTTCTCAACTTCTGCACGTTTGACAGTTTTGGCACCGCATCCTCGAAAACTGCTCAAGCATTAAATCTCCACTATGTCCCCTTCTATTTAACCGCATCGAGCAGTTCATCTCCTCATTCCCCTGCTCCGTACTTGCCATCTGCAAAAAATCCTCCTCCACCATGGACTCATCCTCCTCCTCCACTGCATCGGCTCTCTCCTTCCAATCTTCCTCCTCAGATGAGCCGATGCCAGGGCCCGACCAATGGGATGAGCCGGAGTGGGACTTCGACTATGTGCCAGATGGCCCACCCGAGGCCCTCGTTGGGTCAGATGGCGACCTGCCCCTGACCGATGGGGAGGACGACCTCCAATTCCTCATCAACGGGGAACTGGTGGCGGAGAGCGAGGATGACCTCCTCTCCTGGGGTAGCTTCGCCCCCTCCGACGAAGACGAAGAAGAAGAGGATGAGGAGGACGACGCCTCTTCCAACGAGGAGGAAGAGGATGGCGACACCTCGTCCGACGAGCCGCCAGCGAAGCGTTTCCGCGGCTGGGCCTGGTCGGATGACGACGAAGACGACGATGATGAGGAGGAAGAAGCCCCCATTGAGGGCTACGGCAGTAGCAACGAGGAGCTCGCCAGCAGCAGCACCGGGGGTGGCTACAGCGACGATGACGAGGACAGCGATGGTCCTTAGAGTAGGGACCATTTAGCATAGGACTAGTGGTAGCAATCTGTCCTCCTTTTGTTCTTCCTCCCTTGAGCAATCGGCTCTCTCTTTGTAAAAATCCTATTATTAATGAAGAAAATATTCCCCAATTAATTACGCTTTCCTATCAATTTTGCCGATTGTCAAACGAAGTCGCTGTACAAAGAGCCGATGGCAAGGCATCGGCCTGCATTACAAACACGATTTGAGGCCAAACAGTTGCCTATTCACACGGTCAAACAGGTCCAGTCCATGTCCAAACTATCCTCCAACCTTAAACGCGCAGATTCAAATCCTCAGCAAATCCACTGGGAGATCCATCTCAGATATCATGATCTCTGGTCTGAAACTGATCTGTTAACCTGCTCAATTGAGCTTGTTCATCTAGAGTCGATAGCAATGCATCAGCTTTTAGTATTCTGAAGTCGATGTCCGTGCATCGGCTGTACTAGTATACTGTTGTCGTACATATACTTCTTTTTACCGGCCGATTTCATACATCGGCCCCCATATTCCACTGTTCATCATCCCCATATTTGGGACGAGAAGATTTTTTTTTTACTGGCCGATTTCGTGCATCGGCCTCCATATTTTACTGTCCATCATCCCACATACTTGGGAAATACTTCTTGAGATGCTGGCCATTGACAGCCACTGGGAACTTCACGCCATCCAGCTGCTCGAGCATGTATGCATTCCCCTTTAAAACCTGGATGACTTTGTAAGGACCGTGCCAATTTGGAGACCTTTTACCATACACTTTGTCCTTAGTCCCCAACGGCAATACAGCTTCCCATACCAGATCACCAACCTGGAACTCCTTTGGCTTCACCTTCTTATTATATGCGCGAGCCACCTTAGCTTTATTCTCCTTGATTTTCTCAAGTGACCATAGTCCGAGTTCCGTTGCATCCTCAATCGTCGTCGCTCATTAGGGCTGCATATTCTTCAGCAGTTAAATCATTCCGAAATGTAATCCGTCTCGACCCAGCCTTGATTTCCCAAGGTAACACAGCTTCTTGTCCATAGACCAGCTCGATATGGCGAGGTTTTTATTGCTCCGTGACACGACATGCGATAAGCCCACAGTGCTTCTGACAATACCTCGTGCCAACGTCTAGGATGCTCGTCGATTTTCCTCTTAATCAGCTTGATCAGACTTTTGTTGGATGCTTCAGCCTGTCCATTTGCTTGAGCATAGTATGGAGACGATCGGATCAGCTTGATTCCCATATCCTCGCATAATTTTCTAAACTCCTTAGAAACGAAGACCGAACCTCCATCGGTCGTGATAGTCTGGGGAATCCCGAACCTATGAATAACATGTTCCAACACGAAACTGATAACATCTTTTGATGCTACTGACTTCATAGGGACGGCCTCCACCCATTTAGTGAAGTAATCTGTAATGGGCAGAACCCATTCATGGCCTTTGCTCGATGCAGGATGAATTTTGCCGATCATATCCATGCCCCAACCTCGGAATGGCCAAGGTTTGATGATAGGATTCATTGCTGATGCGGGTACCATCTCGAATGCTCCCAAACTTCGACATGCTTGACACCCTTTATAATACTGGAAACAATCTTCAAGCAAGGTGGGCCAATAAAATCCCGATCGCCTGATCAGCCACTTCATCTTATGAGCCGATTGGTGAGTTCCACAGGCACCTTCATGCACCTCATGCAAGAGCCGATTGGACTCGGCTGGTCCCAAACATTTGAGAAGTAATCCTTCCAATGTCCTGTAGAACATGTCATCGCCAATCAGTACGTACTTCATGGCCCTATATCTTATCCGTTTAGGTGCCCCCGAGCCGAATCTTTCAAATAATTGAAGATATCGGCTCTCCAATCATCTCGGTTCCATGAATCGCACCTGAAAATCGGCTCCATCGGCTACGTCCTTGTATCCCGACGCCGTTTGTGCGAGATCGTTCGCCTCGGTATTTTGCGACCTTGGGATCCAATTGAAGTTTATATATCTGAACCGTGTCATCAGCTCACGGCATTGCATCCATAATGGAAAGAGCGACTCGCTCTCACACTTGTACTCTTCCGTGAGTTGAGAAATTACCAACTTGGAGTCTCCAAAGATCTCAACTGCTTCCGCCCCAGCGTCCAATAGCAACTCCATTCCCTTACACATCGCTTCATACTCAGCAACATTGTTGGTGCAAGGGGTAGCTATCCTGATGGAGAAGGAAAATGTTGCCCCCGAGGCGACACGAGTAGCACGCCGATGCCGCAACCATCCTCACAGACCGATCCATCGAAGAACATGGCCCATGCACGCACAGATAGTGCGGCTACGTCCGTGTTTATTCGTTCAACGATGAGATCGGCCAACGCTTGTCCCTTGACTGCTTTCGCAGGTTGATACCGGATATCAAATTCCGATAACGCAAACATCCATTTGCCGAGTCGGCCTTTCAGTACAGGAGCCGACAGCATGTGCTTGATGACATCTGATTTGCATATGACGATGATTTCTGCTGACAGCAAGATGTGCTGGATCTTGGTGCAGGTAAAAAATAGACAGAGGCACAACTTCTCAATTTCAGGGTACCTTGTTTCTGCATCCAACATCCTTCGCCGCGAGGTAGAAAACCACTTTTCCGGACCATCATAAACCTGCACCACCACCGATGCGATGGAGGTGTCGACCATCGATAGGTAAATGTAGAACGGCCTGTCTTGCTGTGGTGGAACTAACACAGGTGGTTTCGTTAGGTACTCCTTAATATCGTCAAATGCCTGTTGTTGCTGTGCCCCCAGCGAAACTCCTCATCCGACTTGATTTTAACCAATCCCATGAACGGCTCGATTCGTCCTGACAAGTTGGAGATAAACCTTTTGACGAAATTAATTTTGCCGATGAGACATTGGAGCTCCTTCTTCGTGGTGGGTGGCTTCATCGTTCGCACTGCCTCTTGACTTTTCAGGCCGATCTCAATTCCACGTTCATGAACCAAGAAACCCAGGAACTGACCAGCCGTCACACCAAAGGCACACTTCTTTGGATTCATTCTTAGTCCGAACTTCCTAGTTCGGTCCAGGACGTGTCGCAAATCTTCCAAGTGTCCATCCATCGAAACAGACTTGACCACCACGTCATCGATGTAAATTTCCACCAATTTGCCGATTAAATCATGGAAGATGTAATTCATGGCTCTTTGGTATGTTGCGCCAGCATTCTTCAGTACAAAAGTCATGACTACATATTCAAACAAGCCCACCGAGCCTGGCACTCTGAATGCAGTCTGATACGTCTCCGACGTATCGATAATTTCTTATGTTCCATGCCACATTATTGATGTTATCTACATATTTTATGCACACTTTATGTCATATTCGTGCATTTTCTGGAACTAACCTATTAACAAGATGCCGAAGTGCCGGCTCCGTTTTCTCGCTGTTTTTGGTTTCAGAAATCCTAGTAACGAAATATTCTCGGAATCGGACGAAATCAACGCCCAGGTTCCTATTTTACCCGGAAGCATCCAGAACACACGAGAACCGCCAGAGAAGGGGGGCAGGGCCACCACACCACACCCCGGCGCGGCCTAGGGGGGGCGCGCCCCCTAGGGTGTGGGCCCCCCTTCGACCTTCCTGCGCCGCCTCTTCGCCTATAAGAAGCCCCTGGATCAGAAAACCCTAGAACAATTGACGAAAACCACGAAAACCTTCCAGAGCCGCCGCCATCGCGAAGCCAAGATCTGGGGGCAGGATCTCCGTTCCGGCACCCTGCCGGAGCGGGGAAGTGCCCCCGGAAGGCTTCTCCATCGACACCGCTGCCATCTCCACCGCCATCTTCATCACCGCTGCTGCTCCCATGAGGAGGGAGTAGTTCTCCATCGAGGCTCGGGGCTGTACCGGTAGCTATGTGGTTAATCTCTCCTATGTACTTCAATACAATGATCTCATGAGCTGCTTTACATGATTGAGATTCATATGAGT
Source organism: Lolium rigidum (assembly GCF_022539505.1). Classification (NCBI taxonomy): domain Eukaryota; kingdom Viridiplantae; phylum Streptophyta; class Magnoliopsida; order Poales; family Poaceae; genus Lolium; species Lolium rigidum. Next base: position 56,266,125 of record NC_061514.1, on the reverse strand, counting down.
TTTGTATCACTACTATCTATGTGCTACTCTAGCAATGTTATTAAAGTAGTTCTATTCCTCCTGCACGTGTGTAATGGTGACAGTGTGTGCACCGTGTTAGTACTTGGTTTGTGCTATGATCATGATCTCTTGTAGATTATGGAGTTAACTATTGCTATGATATTATTGATGTGATCTATTCCTCCTACATATGCATGAAGGTGACAGTGTGCATGCTATGCTAGTACTTGGTTTAGTCTGTTGATCTATCTTACACTATAAGGTTAATTAAACATGAGCATTATTGTGGAGCTTGTTAACTCCGGCATTGAGGGTTCGTGTAATCCTACGCAATGTGTTCATCATCCAACAAAAGTGTAGAGTATGCATTTATCTATTCTCGTCATGTGATCAATGTTGAGAGTGTCCACTAGTGAAAGTCTAATCCCTAGGCCTTGTTCCTAAATACTCGCTGAGTTACTACTCGCTTGTTTATCGTTTTACTCGTGTTACTACTGCTGCAATACCACCACCATCAACTACGCACCAAGCACTTTTCCGGCACCGTTGCTACTCGCTCATACTTATTCATACCACCCGTATTTCACTATCTCTTCGCCGAACTAGTGCACCTATTAGGTGTGTTGGGGACACAAGAGACTTCTTGCTTTGTGGTTGCAGGGTTGCATGAGAGGGATATCTTTGACCTCTTCCTCCCCGAGTTCGATAAACCTTGGGTATCCACTTAAGGGAAACTTGCTCGCTGTTCTACAAACCTCTGCTCTTGGAGGCCCAACACTGTCTACAGGAAAGGAGGGGGAACGTAGACATCAAGCACTTTTCTGGCGCCGTTGCCGGGGAGGAAAGGTAAAAGGTACTCACACTCCGGACCTCGGCTACCAAGCTATTTTCCGCCATTGTAAGTACTCGAAGCTATTTCCTTTAGATCCTGCAATTGCATCTTGTTGTTTCTTGTTTACACTAGTTTGGCATAATGTACAAGAGTGAGCTTCTTGTTCTATTTCCTGATTTAAAACATGGATTGTTTGATGCGAAAATTAAAAAACCTATTAAATCTTGTTTGCATGCTGGTAGTAATATTAGTATGAACGCTTTGAACACCATTGTTGATAATAATATAGAAAGTTCTAAGCTTGGGGAAGCTGGTTTTCATGATCTTTTTAGTCCCCCAAGCATTGAGGAGAAAATTTTCTTTGATGATACTTTGCCTCCTATATATGATGATTGTAATGATAGTGGTCTTTTGGTGCCACCTACTATGGAGAGTGAATTTGATTATGATTACAATATGCCTCCTATATTTGATGATGAGAATAATAATGATAGCTACTTTGTTGAATTTGCTCCTGCTACAATTAATAAGAATGATTATGCTTATGTGGAGAGTAATAATTTTATGCATGAGACTCATGATAAGAATGCTTTATGTGATAGTTATATTGTTGAGTTTGCTCATGATGCTACTGGATATTATTATGAGAGAGGAAAATATGGTTGTAGAAATTTTCATGTTACTAAAACACCTCTCTATGTGCTGAAATTTTTCAAGCTACACTTGTTTTATCTTTCTATGCTTGTTGCATTATGCTTCATGAATTTGTTTATTTACAAGATTCCTCTTCATAGGAAGCATGTTAGACTTAAATTTGTTTTGAATTTGCCTCTTGAAGCTCTCTTTTGCTTCAAATACTATTTCCCGCGAATGGATTATTAAAACTACTGAGCCCATCTTAATGGCTATAAAGAAAGAACTTCTTGGGAGATAACCCATGTGTTATTTTGCTACAGTATTTTGTTTTATATTTGTGTCTTGGAAGTTGTTTACTACTGTAGCAACCTCTCCTTATCTTAGTTTTGTGTTTTGTTGTGCCAAGTAAAGCCGTTGATGGAAAAGTAAGTACTAGATTTGGATTACTGCGCAGTTCCAGATTTCTTTGCTGTCACGAATCTGGGTCCACCTCCCTGTAGGTAGCTCAGAAAATTAAGCCAATTTACGTGCATGATCCTCAGATATGTACGCAACTTTCATTAAATTTGAGCATTTTCATTTGAGCAAGTCTGGTGCCATTTTAAAATTCGTCAATACGAACTGTTCTGTTTTGACAGATTCTGCCTTTTATTTCGCATTGCCTCTTTTGCTATGTTGGATGAATTTCTTTGATCCACTAATGTCCAGTAGCATTATGCAATGTCCAGAAGTGTTAAGAATGATTGTGTCACCTCTGAATATGTCAATTTATATTGTGCACTAACCCTCTAATGAGTTGTTTCGAGTTTGGTGTGGAGGAAGTTTTCAAGGATCAAGAGAGGAGTATGATGCAACATGATCAAGGAGAGTGAAAGCTCTAAGCTTGGGGATGCACCCGGTGGTTCACCCCTGCATATATCAAGAAGACTCAAGCGTCTAAGCTTGGGGATGCCCAAGGCATCCCCTTCTTCATCGACAACATTATCAGGTTCCTCCCCTGAAACTATATTTTTATTCCATCACATCTTATGTGCTTTTCTTGGAGCGTCTGTATGTTTCTTGTTTTTGTTTTTGTTTGAATAAATACTTGTGTGGGAGAGAGACACGCTCCGCTGGTTCGTATGAACACATGTGTTCTTAGCTCATAATATTCATGGCGAAGTTTCTTCTTCGTTAAATTGTTATATGGTTGGAATTAGAAAATGATACATGTAGTAATTTGCTATAAATGTCTTGGATAATGTGATACTTGGCAATTGTTGTGCTCATGTTTAAGCTCTTGCATCATATACTTTGCACTTATTAGTGAAGAATACATAGAGCATGCTAAAATTTGGTTTGCATATTTGGTTTCTCTAAGGTCTAGATAATTTCTAGTATTGAGTTTGAACAACAAGGAAGACGGTGTAGAGTCTTATAATGTTTTCAATATGTCTTTTATGTGTGTTTTGCTGCACCGGTTCATCCTTGTGTTTGTTTCAAATAAGCCTTGCTAGCCTACACCTTGTATCGAGAGGGAATACTTATCGTGCATCCAAATACTTGAGCCAACCACTATGCCATTTGTGTCCACCATACCTACCTACTACATGGTATTTTTCCGCCATTCCAAAGTATATTGCTTGAGTGCTACCTTTAAACAATTCAAAATTTATCACCTCTGATTTGTGTCAATGTTTTATAGCTCATGAGGAAGTATGTGGTGTTTATCTTTCAATCTTGTTGGGCAACTTTCACCAATGGACTAGTGGCTTCATCCGCTTATCCAATAATTTTGCAAAAAGAGCTGGCAATGGGATTCCCGGTCCCAAATTAATTAACAAAAATAGACACTCCTCCATGGTATGTGATTGTTGGACGGCACCCGAAGGATTCGGTTAGCCATGGCTTGTGTAAGCAAAGGTTGGGAGGAGTGTCATCATAATAAAACTAAAATAAAAAGGCACTCCTTCATGGTATGAGATTGTTGGCAGGCACCCGAGGATTCGGTTAGCCATGGTTTGTGAAAGAAAGGTTGGAAGGAGTGCCACACAAAAATAAAATAAAATGGGAGCCGCTCTTTGAAGGTTTGTCTGGCAAGGGGGTTAGAGTACCCGCTACCATTCGTTGACAACAACATACACCTCTCAAAACTTTATTTTTATGCTCTCCTTATGTTTTCAAAATCAAAGCTCTAGCACAAATATAGCAATCGATGCTTTTCCTCTATGAGGACCATTCTTCTACTTTTCAATGTTGAGTCAGTTCACCTATTTCTCTCCACCTCAAGAAGCAAACACTTGTGTGAACTGTGCATTGATTCCTACATACTTGCTTATTGCACTTATTATGTTACTCTATGTTGACAATATCCATGAGATATACATGTTATAAGTTGAAAGCAACCGCTGAACTTCATCTTCCTTTGTGTTGCTTCAATACCTCTACTTTGAATTATTGCTTTATGAGTTAACTTTTATGCAAGACTTATTGATGCTTGTCTTGAAGTGCTATTCATGAAAAGTCTTTGCTTTATGATTCATTTGTTTACTCATGTCATTACCATTGTCTTGGATTGCTGCATTCACTACATATGCTTTACAAATAGTATGATCAAGATTATGATGGCATGTCACTCCGTAAATTATCTTTGTTATCGTTTTACCCTGCTCGGGACGAGCGAGAACTAAGCTTGGGGATGCTGATACGTCTCCGACGTATCGATAATTTCTTATGTTCCATGCCACATTATTGATGTTATCTACATGTTTTATGCACACTTTATGTCATATTCGTGCATTTTCTCGGAACTAACCTATTAACAAGATGCCGAAGTGCCGGTTCTCGTTTTCTCGCTGTTTTTGGTTTCGTAAATCCTAGTAACGAAATATTCTCGAATCGGACGAAATCAACGCCCGGGTTCCTATTTTACCCGGAAGCATCCGGAACACACGAGAACCGCCGGAGAAGGGAGGCAGGGCCACCACACCACACCCCGGCGCGGCCTAGGGGGCGCCCCCTAGGGTGTGGGCCCCCCTTCGACCTTCCCGCGCCGCCTCTTCGCCTATAAGAAGCCCCCGGATCGAAAACCCTACACCAATTGACGAAACCCACGAAAACCTTCCGCAGGCCGCCGCCATCGCGAAGCCAAGATCCGGGGGACAGGATCTCTGTTCCGGCACCCCGCCGGAGCGGGGAAGTGCCCCGGAAGGCTTCTCCATCGACACCGCTGCCATCTCCACCGCCGTCTTCACCGCCATCTTCACCGCCATCGCTGCCTCCACCATGAGGAGGGAGTAGTTCTCCATCGAGGCTCGGGGCTGTACCGGTAGCTATGTGGTTAATCTCTCCTATGTACTTCAATACAATGATCTCATGAGCTGCTTTACATGATTGAGATTCATATGAGTTTTGTATCACTACTATCTATGTGCTACTCTAGCAATGTTATTAAAGTAGTTCTATTCCTCCCGCACGTGTGTAATGGTGACAAGTGTGTGCACCGTGTTAGTACTTGGTTTGTGCTATGATCATGATCTCTTGTAGATTATGGAGTTAACTATTGCTATGATATTATTGATGTGATCTATTCCTCCTACATATGCATGAAGGTGACAGTGTGCATGCTATGCTAGTACTTGGTTTAGTCTGTTGATCTATCTTACACTATAAGGTTAATTAAACATGAGCATTATTGTGGAGCTTGTTAACTCCGGCATTGAGGGTTCGTGTAATCCTACGCAATGTGTTCATCATCCAACAAAAGTGTAGAGTATGCATTTATCTATTCTCGTCATGTGATCAATGTTGAGAGTGTCCACTAGTGAAAGTCTAATCCCTAGGCCTTGTTCCTAAATACCGCTGAGTTACTACCGCTTGTTTACCGTTTTACTCGTGTTACTACCGCCGCAATACCACCACCATCAACTACGCACCAAGCACTTTTCTCGGCACCGTTGCTACCTGCTCATACTTATTCATACCACCCGTATTTCACTATCTCTTCGCCGAACTAGTGCACCTATTAGGTGTGTTGGGGACACAAGAGACTTCTTGCTTTGTGGTTGCAGGGTTGCATGAGAGGGATATCTTTGACCTCTTCCTCCCCGAGTTCGATAAACCTTGGGTATCCACTTAAGGGAAACTTGCTGCTGTTCTACAAACCTCTGCTCTTGGAGGCCCAACACTGTCTACAGGAAAGGAGGGGGAACGTAGACATCACAGTCTTGTGTATATCTTCTGGAGCCATAAAAATTTGGTTGTAGCCGGCATTGCCATCCATGAAACTTAAAATTTTATGACCAGCAGCTGCATTGATCAATGTCTCCGCTATCGGCATTGGATATTCATCCTTTGGAGTGGCACTCGTTGAGGTTCCGAAAATCTATGGCGACGCGCCATCGGCCATCCTTTTTCTCCACAGTACGACATTGGAAATCCATTCAGCGTACTCGCATGTCCTGATGAACCCGGCGTCCAACATCTTCTGGATCTCCTTCTTGACTTCCACCAAGATTTCGGCCTTCATCTGTCGTGCTCGCTGCTGGAACGGCCGAAATCCTTTCTTCAGGGGGAGCCGATGCTCAATGATGCTCCTGTCTAACCCAGGCATCTCCGTATAATCCCATGCAAAACAATCTGGGTACTCTTTTAACAAGGCTATCATCCGGCCCCTGAGATGTGGATCTAACTTTTTGCTGAGAAATGTTGGTCGTGGCTTATCCCCAGGACCAATGTCAATCTCTTCCAGCTCATCAGCTGATGTAAACCCATACCCCAGCTTTCCATCGCCTGCTAGATCAATGCTGAACACAGGCAAAGTGTATGTTGAGGATAATTTTGGCCGATTGCTAGAATCGGCCTCCTTTTTCATTGCGATGCTCGATGAGGGTTTACAACTTCTTGGTGCTTCACTATGGCTACGTGACATGCTGGAGATGAGACTCGTGCTTTTTATTTTTTGGGGCCGATCGCAGGGATCGGCCTTGCCACGTACACCTACTGATTTGGATCTTGCTACTCTGTCAGGCCGGTGGATAAGACCAGCCTCACCCCGTTTTTTGAAGCTTCGATGCGCTCACAGCCGTCCAAACTGATTCCAGAGAGCGGCTCTTGGTCGTTTGCATCCCAAATGTTCATGGCAGCTAGTGAGATCTCGATTGAGTCATCTGCCTGAACAACCTCCACTTCATCTCCATCCCACTGTATGATGCATTGGTGCATTGTGGATGGGATGCAACAGTTAGCGTGAATCCAATCCCTTCCTAGCAGGACAGCGTAATTGCTTTTGCTGTCGACGATGAAGAACGAGGTAGGTATGGTTTTTCGGCCTACGGTTAGATCTACATTCAGAACACCTTTTTCTTCTGATGCTTGGCCGTTGAAATCGCTTAACGTGACGTTGGTCTTGATCAGATCGTCATTGGAGTGTCCCAAACGTCGTAGCATGGAATACGGCATTATGTTGACTGCCGCTCCCGTGTCAACCAACATCTTGCTGACAGGCTGCCCATCGATATAACCTTTTAGGTATAGAGCTTTCAAGTGCCTGTAGCTCCTCTCTCGTGGCTTCTCAAAGATCACTGGCCGTGGACCGCAGTCGAATTGAGCCACCGATACTTCCTCGTCCTTTGGAGCACAAAACTCTGACAGGAGTATGAACACCATGTTTGTATCAGCCGATGCCTCTGCATCGGCTTTTGTCTGTTTAGGGCGCCACACCTTCTTTGACGGGCGCATCTCTGTCTCCAGCGTTTGCTGAATTTTCACTGCCAGATCGGGCCGTGCCTTCCTCAACGTGTACAGGTACTGTGCTTCGGCTTCCTCCAGGTTTCGTAGCCGCTGCACCCTACGCTTCTGCGAATGGCTGAGTCCATCAGGGCACCACCTTGGCCGGTGGTACCTATCCTCTTCTTCATCTGACTCCTCGAAGTCTTCATCTTGAGACGACTCAGCTCGTTGTCCTGAGGTGGGAGAGGTCCTAGACGCTTGAACACTGAAACTTCATTTGTTCCCTTCCTCTACGGTCTACATTCTGGGCAGTTCTCGATTGTAGGCAATCGGCTCATTCCTGAGTCCCAGCAGTGTTTAAAGAAAGGACAGTTCCAATGCCTATCTATGTCTTCTTGCTCTCTTGACTTCCCTCTAGCGTGACGCTCGTACCTTTCATCATCTCTATCATATCGACGACACCTCCTGTCATCTGCATCAGACCGACGATATCTTTCGTCATCCACGTCGTAGCGCCGACGTCGGTCATACTGCTGCTCATATTTGTTAAGGAGATGCGCGGAGAGTGGTCGTTGATACCGCACGCTTCTCACTTCTTCTTCTGTCAGGTACCGTCTGTTATCATATTGGGGCCGGTCGCGTGGATCGGCCTCCTCTTTCTCCTTGCCACGGGAGTGGCCGTCTCGCTTTATCTTTGCCATGGCGGGTCCCAAGCCCTGCCATGTTGACACCAAAAGAGAAACCTGGCTCGCGTCTTAGGGAGTGACTGAGATCCACCATGTTGACGCCAGGAAACGGATGTGTGTCTACTTTCATGGCAAATTGTCCGAAGATTAATCGGCCTGACTCTATCACCATTTGAATCTGTGCGCGCAACACTTTGCAGTCGTTGGTGGCGTGGGTGAACGTGTGATGCCATTTGCAGTATGGCCTACCGTTCATCTCTTGTGACGTAGGAATTTTGTGGCCTTCGGGTAACTTCAGCTGTTTCTCCTTCAGCAGCAAATCAAAAATTTGCTCAGCTTTTGCTTAAATCAAAGTCAAACCCTTTTGGAGGCCCCGGTTGTTTCACCCATTTGCAGGACACGGGAACCGCCGTCCGAGTCCATTCAGCCACAGCGACTTCCCGATCTTCCGCAGGTCTTCATCCTCCTCGCCGTCGACCAGGCCTATCGTGCGCTTGAACTTGTCTTGGTACAATTCTGGGTGGCGCTGTTCATACGAAGTTAGTCTCTGGACCATGTGCGCCAACGAATTGTACTCCACTTGGAACGTCAGATCCTTGAGTGGCGCTGCAAGGCCTGCCACGGCCAGCTCGACTGCTTCTTTCTCAGATAAGTGAACCGAATAACATCGGTTCTTGACAGTTCTAAAACGTTGAATGCATTCAGACACCGTCTCTCCTCGCCTTTGCCGAACCTGCATCAGATCGGCAATGCCCGCTTCAGTAGCTTCTGAATGATATTGTATGTGAAACTGCTCTTCCAAATCGCTTCCATGTCCGAACTGAATTTGGGGGTAGCGAGGTGTACCACCCAAAGGCCGGACCCGTGAGAGATTGGGCAAAGAACCTCACACGTAGCGGTTCCGATGCCGAAACCATGCCCAACCGTGCCAAGTATCGGCTCACGTGCTCGATGGAGCTAGATCCTTCTGATCCACTGAATTTTGTGAAGTCAGGGAGCCGATACTTAGGTGGCAGCGGGATCAGGTCATACTCATTGGGATACGGCTTGGAATAGCCGATTGTTTTCTTCTTCGGCAGGATACCAAACTGATCTCTCAAGATTGCGTGTCGTGGTATCGTCACGGCATATGCCATAGGGTGGCTAGTCGAAGTGGTTCCTGAGGGATCTCTCGGCGGTATCCGGATGCGGGTATGGGCACGAGCGACACGGCGACGTACCCAGGTTCGAGGCCCTCCGATGGAGGTAAAACCTCTACTCCTACTATGAGTGTATATGATGATCACACAATACAATGGTGCTCCTAGAGCCGTGTCCGGCTGCTCCTGGGAGGCTAAGGGAGACGATGGTCTCTCTCGCAGGGCAGCTCTATGGGTGGAATGAAGTAAGAATGATCGATCCCCTGCACGAGAGGGGGTAGTGCGGCTTATATAGGCGCTGACACTTTACATATAAGACCCTATAGTTTACTGGCCGGCTTGACCGGCTCCGGCTTCCGCTCCTTCCCGAGGCGGTGACGTCAGGAGCCGTTGAGGCATCGTGGCCTGTCCCATCCGGCTGCCACGGTCCGGCGGTATGGAGAGGAGGTGTCCCCTGTCGCCGTCAGCCACCGTAGCCGCACGGATCATCGTAAGCCCCGACGGCCTGTCCGGCGCGTGGCACTATTGCTCCACGAGTGCCCCGCGCTTACGGAAGATGGAGTCAGCGTGGACTTTAGGAACCCGGATCACCAACCCGGTTCCTTCCGATGGCAAGATTCGCCAGCCTCGAGTCGGTCCGAGGTACAAACCCCAGTCGGATATGGCTTGTAGAAGCCGGCCCAGCTGACAGCATTGGTGGCCGTAGCCAGGCCGACTAGGACCTAGGGCCAGCCGGCCTCGACTCAGCCCGGCCACGGCGCCAGCCGGCTGCTCCTCAGCCGGCCTTTGCCGCGAGCCGGCCAGTGGCCAGCCGGCTGCTCCGCGTCCATTGCCCTATCCGGGGTCTTCCCCCCGACATTGCGCTGATCTGATCCACAGTAGGAGCTGTAGAGGTTGAGCTGTCCGGACTCGTTGTAGTGGCATATTTAGTTAGCCACGCCTGTTTCTCAGCATCTGCTCCCGGAACTCCTCGCCGCTCCAGAGCAATCCCTCCCTGCCGTAACCATCGCTCCTCGCTCCGGCAATTCCTCCCTGCCGAAGTTTGGATCGTGCGCGTCCAGTTGTTGCAGTCCGGCACGTATGTGCACACGTATCCATATGGGATCTCCTTGGGCGGCTCATACAAGAATTGGTAGTCGCCAGGATCACCTCCAACCTTGTAGACAATGTATGCCGGTGAACCTTGTTGATGTGGAGCTGCCATCGCGAATGGCAATGGTGGCCTGGTGTGGAATGGTATCTCTCCCTGATAAGTCCCTAAAGCAGGTCCTGACGGAGAATACTGATGTTTCATGATTTCTTGCACCACATGAAGCGCAACTCGCTCAAGCGTATTCACCAGGCTCTCAGAATGCCAATGTAGAGAATGAGCCACAGCATAGTTAATTTCTTGGCGCAGGGCTCTGGTACGTTCCTCCGAAGGGAGAGACATATCTAATCCCTCGAACGCGCCTTCGGGTGTGAATCCTTTGAACCTGATGCCGTGCGAACGGGTCTTCTCAAAAGAGCCGATGAGATCGGCTTCAAAGATGGCCTTCGCCTCATCGTATTTCTTCTTATGCTCTGCAGTAGATCCTCGTACTTGATCGGTTCGTCCGACATCTTGGCTGCCGATGTTGACGTGGTTGTTGTAGAAAGTGTCCCACCAGGCGTGCCGAGAATGTGTTGCTCGCCAAAACTCACCGGCGAGCGAGTGGTTAAGCAACACGAAGAGCCGGGAGACTCCCACGACCGCTTAGTGGGCCCCGGCGCCTCGCGTCGTCCCGCAAAGTCCCGGCACATGTCCCGGCGGTTGCAAGGGCGTGCCACCCGACCTATACCCGATCAGGAAGGTGTTGGATTGCTTCGACTAGTCTCCCGCATGGTAGACACGTAAACATTAAATACGAGCCCGATCGGCTCTCGGGTTGCCTCGTGGATCGGCTCAAAGAGCCGATCGCCCCATGGTTCACGTTGGATTTACGATGACATGGGGATCCTGCTTGATCAAAACAAAGCTAAACCAATCTACGACAGTTTAGGGTTTTCACCGCATGATCGGAACATCCTACGCGTAGTTGGGCCTAGCAGATACGAAAGATGATGGAAACTATCCCTAAAAGAGGCCTAAAAACCAACGTTAAGTCAATTCCCGGAACATCCCTTATAGGAACGGTAAAACAACACCTCACGCACTACCGGATCATCCAACCCCAGCATAAGGCCTAATCATGCAGATATTAAACTAATCCTTGAAACAAGGAGCAACTATAACAGATTGGATCTACTAAGTAACGAATAAGCAAGGTGCTGCCCTTACACCTATTCAGGTGTAAGGACAGCTAGATATCGAGGGACGGCATTGCTAAGCAAATATGCATAAGAAAAGCATCAACGCAAGCCCCAAGACATCTACGATAAATAGTGCCGCTCGCCATCAACAACGCTTCAGCACGAGTAACACAAGGTAATCGAATAAACGTGTACTGCCTAGATCGCAAGATGCGATCTAGGCAGCATGATGCTTACCCGGAAGAAACCCTCGAAATAAGGGGTGGCGATGCGCCTGGTTTGTGTTTGTTGTGAACGTGATTGTCCTCCTTTCTCAATAACCCTAGATACATATTTATAGTCCGTAGACTGCCTAACGTGGGTATAAA
>NC_061514.1:56098189-56254384 GCF_022539505.1 Lolium rigidum | reverse complement strand
TAACCCTAATTCCCCTTTTGGGCTCCCGCGACACCGAAATCGCCTCCGCCGTCGTCGCCCTGCTCCGGCCGCCTCCGGCCGTCATCGGCGACGATCAGATGTGGATCTGGACCGCCTCTCGACGGCGGACCTGGTGGTCCGCGTCGATTTGACGCTCGCGTCCACCTCGAATCTTCCCCAACGCATCTGCGCCTCGGCCGCACGGATCCGCGAAGATCCGTCGTTCGTCGGCGTCCACGGCGGCTGCGGTGCGGCCGTGTGCCACGCCGTGGTTGCTGGTAGCTGCGGCGCTGCTGTGGCTTGGCTTGGCCTGGCGCTGCCGTGACCCCGGCGTGTGCCGCCGTGGCCGCCATGGCCGCGCTCTTCATCACGCACCACCAGTGAGTACTCCTTCGCCTCCTTCTCTCCCTCTCTGCGCTACTCTCTTCTCTCCTACATCTGGCTCGGCCACTGGCCTCATCCTCCATGTGGAGATGCTTGCCGTGCCGATGCGCTGCTGCTGCGGCTTGCTAGCTTGTGCTCACGCTGCTGTGCTGTGTGGCTGTGCTATTGCGCTGCTACTGCTATGCATTTCTTACTTAAATTTCTCCCTGTGCTTCTGTTCTTGTTACTGCGCTTGTTAGGCTCTCAAGTGTATTCAATTATCTTGTCCAGGCTAGATGGCTATGTGTAAATTCTTGCAACTTTGCAAGAACCAGTGCCATCTGTGTGGTGCTCTCGGGGCTTTGCTTTACTGTCACTAACGTATTTGCTTATCAGTGCTGCAATTGTTCATGATCTGTGGCTGCTCCATTTATATGATCGATGGTTAATACTAGGCTTAGCTCTAGTATGTAATTTTTATGCTCTGTCAAACCCTGATGATCAACTGATCATCAGATGCTTGATGCTGGACTACTGTTTCAACCCCACTAGGGCTTTTCCTAGTGGCTGTGTGACCTACTGGCTTGTGCTGGTGTATGGTGTTGCTTGCTCAAGCATAATCTGATGCTTGCAGTGATCCTCTGGATCGTATGCAAAGCTCTGGTGGTTTGATTACTTGTATATTCATTTATCTGTGTTATTTGACTTGGCTTAAATGAATAATTGTGGTGAACTGCTGAGCAGTAATGATCATATAGATTTAATTTGTTTGGGCTAGAGGGATGCCAACCTTTGTTGGGAACCCTAGTCCATTCTGAACCCTTCTGGGTGATGATGTGTTGGCTGGAAGTGTTGGCTGTGGTTGAGGTGGCCTTGACAGCCACTTGGTGCTGTCAGGGTAGCTCCCACTATCTCTGTGGCTAACTGTGGTGTATTATGGCTTACTGGCCTGACCATCTTTGGTTGCCGACTGCTCTTGGTGTTGACAAATCTAGATAGACACATGATAGTCTATCATGTCCGATGGCTTAGCTAGCTATGGTTTGTCAAGTGAGCTTGGTAGCTAGCCGGGCTTTGAATCCATGTTGGATTTCTCTGGTTATGTCCCGAGTGTGGACATAACCGATGTTCCCTGGATGATTTCTACCGGCTGTTTTCTCTGTTTGCTTCAACCAAATGATCTGGATAGCCAAATGATGATACAATCTGGGTTTCCTACCCTTACGTGCTCTCGTGATGCATAGCATGCTTATATATGAGCAAAACTTGGTTTTGCTCGAGGTTGATTTGGTTTATACCTCACTCCAGCTCCTAGAATGAGTTGTTGGTGTAGAGGATTGCTTCTGGTGGTTTTGATTTGCCTGCCCTTCTCCTCCTTGCAAGCTTGTGAATCTTGGTTTGGTTCAGTGGTGATCTGAGGCAGGTTGAACAGCTCTGGCTGTTCTTCCTGTTCTTAGTGTTCTTACTTTTTGGAGATGCTGCCGATGGAATGGCTAGGGTTCACTGTTGAAGAGGTTTATATTTGGCTGGCCTCTTCTCCCCCTGGTCGACGGCCTTGGTGCGGTTCGGCTTGTGACTCACTCGCTGGGGTGTGTGTGTGTGCTGTGATGCATGCACACCCCATGCCTTGGTGTTGAGCATGCACACATGTACTGTGAGCTGCTTGTGTGTGTGTGTAGCCTGGTGTGGTGTACCAGGACTTGGAGATGGATCAGCTCGGCCACATTGAGCTTATCTGCTCATTTTACCTTTCCATTTGATTTCTAACTTGCCAAGTGGCTTTGCCACTTGGCATAATTTCTCTTTGTTGTGTTTTTGTGCAGGAATCAACAATTGAGCAAATTGGACAAGGACTTCATCAAATACAAGATCAAATGAGGATGACCTTGTAGAGTTTAGACTAGGACTATTAACTTGTAATTTTTCTTTATTTTCTATTCTGCCCATTTATGTGATGTGTTGTAATATTCTTTTATTTCACTTTTAAATATTGTAATGACATTGTAATGTGTGTGATGATCAATAAAGCTCAAAGTTTTCTCTAATGAGCTTGACTTTAATATTATTGTTTATCTTGATTATTATTGATTATATTCTTAATGAATTTCCTCATTTGAATTATTTAAAGTAATTATTTAATGTTTGAATTTGAAATTCAAATTCAACCTTGGTTTGAATTCAACCATGTCATATCATTTGGAATTCAATCAAGCAAACTCTCCTCTCTCTTCTCAAAACCCTAAACTAGTGAAGTGAGATGCAAGTTTGTCGCACTCTCGAAACCCTAACCCTGTAAGGTGTCGAGAGAGAAACTTGTCCCCCTTCGATGCAGTTTTTGTTTAAAAGCGCGAAATTTCCCCAGAATTTACTATGCAATGCACATCCCTTTCTAAAATCTACCCCTCGATCGTCTCTAAACCTGGGACATTACATATGAGCAACATGTTGATGTTCACCATTGAAGCTACATCATCTCACGTGATGATCGGTTTTGGTGTAGTGGATTTGGATCGTGTACCACTTAACAACTATGAGGGATGTTGTATTAAGTGGGAGTTCATTAGTAATTAGATTAAAACATGAACTAGTTATCATAAACATAGTCTGAGTAGTATTTTGAATTAATTTTGTAGTATTGGCATCCGTTTTCTACCATGCGCTAGTCTTGAAATTGAGATAGAAATACTGTTAAGTCTGACAAGAAACTTTACGGACTAGTACTGTATTGTTAAAGAATCAAGATATGATTAAGTCCTATTGCAAACTTTTAGTAAACCTCACATTGTTGATTCAAAGAGCTATGGTTTCAATTAGTACATAAAGTTATCTTGTCTCCGTGAAACTTGAAGTTCAAATCTGTTTGAAAAGTAAGGAGCTGAAAATTTAGTTTTCGAAATAATCAAGGTATGAGATATATGTGATATCTAAGACCTTATTGCAAGATGATAGAATATAAATTTGGTGAGACTACATAAACTCATAAGTTTTATGGGAATGTATGAAGGTTGAAGACGCCAGGCGTCACAATCCTCCAACTATTGGGGCACTAATAATATTCGCATATCCATGAAGTTATCATCCTTAGTATGCACCGTTGCTAAGACTTGTCGTTTCGAAGCATCACGTGATGATCGGGTGTGATAGATTCTACGTGTGCATACAACAGGTGCAAGCCAGATTTGCACATGCGAATACCAAGGTTAAAACTTTACGAGCCTAGCATGTACAGACATGGTCTCGGAAAGTCGTCATGATATAATGGATAAAATTATGAGTGAAATTGTTCATCATATTACAAAGTTACTAATAGTGAAATCTGAAACACTTGTCATATGATGATCAACTTAAAGTAAGAACCTCAAGGTTATTGGTATTTGACCAACAAACCTAGAAGTTAATAATGTTAAAGTGTTTTTCTGAATAATGAGGAAAGCTAAAAGAGAAAGCTGCAAAATATATTTTGGCAAAAAGAAAAGAAAAGGCTGGAAAGTCTAGCTCGGGTGTATATAAATGATATACATGTTATGGTTGTATTCCTAGTTAAGTCACACTATGAAATTCTTGGGTATTAGTACTATATTGGTTGGTATGAAGTGTCATACAAAACAACGCAATACAAGAATACAATGGCCTAAGTGACTGACAAGGAATATGATAGGAATGCACGTCTGGAACAAAATAAAGTGTTATTATGTTCGTCGTTAGCATTCTATCTAGCCCTTAGAATTTATAATAAAGAACTTAATAATTGTTATTTTGCTCTGGTCAAATGAAAACAATGAGTTGTTTAAATTATGACATTACTCCATGTACGATGGATAAGTTATTATAAATCTTAATGGTGAAACACACATACATAACACTGACGCTAAAATGCCATAAGGCAAATGATTTGAATTCCACTCATTTGTGGAACCGCCATTTAGGTCATGTTAGAAAGGAACGCATGAAGGAACTCCATGCAAATGGATTTTTGGAGTCATTTGATTTTTGAATCATTTGGCACTTGCAAATCTTTTCTAAAGAGAATGATTAAAATACCGTTCATAGGCCAAGAATTGAACGGGCAACAAACTTAGTGACAAAATACATGATGATGTATATGGTTCACTGGGCATAGTTGTGTGCGGAGATTCTTCTACTTCATGAAAACTTCCAACAATGAATTGAGTATATATATGTGGATATATTCGATAAGAAAGAAGTTTGAAACATTTGAATGGATTCAAATAAATTTCAGCATGAAGTGGAAATCATCGTAATAGAAAAGTCAAATATCTATGATTGGATCATGGTGGAAATATTTGAATTACGAGTTTTAGCGAACATCTAAGAGAGTCATGAAATTGTTCTACAAACTCACATTTCTTGGAGTATCATAATGATGATAAAGTATCCGAGAGATGTATCCAAAACTTGTTGGATTAATGATGAGATAAAATATTATGACGCCATTATATTTTTGTGGATTATGCTTTAGTGACTACCGCTTTTACACTAAATAGAGCATCATCATGATCCGTTGAAATGACACCATACAAGTTATGGCATGGGTATAAACCCTAATAGTCTTTTCTTTAAATTTTGGTCTAAGAGTTTACAACCAAAATCGGATGAATGTCTTTGTTGGTTATCCCAGAGATTTAATTGGGAATTCTTCCCACGAGACAAAGACAAAAGTGTTTGTCAATGTTTCTTATTTCCGAGAAATTGTTTCGAGTGAAGTATTTGAGTGGGAGGACAATAT
This sequence comes from Lolium rigidum, assembly GCF_022539505.1. Lineage (NCBI taxonomy): Eukaryota > Viridiplantae > Streptophyta > Magnoliopsida > Poales > Poaceae > Lolium > Lolium rigidum. Next base: position 56,249,274 of record NC_061514.1, on the reverse strand, counting down.
AATTTGATAAGGTTTATGAACCTGAGCATAATGATCAGAGTAGCGCAGCATCGGAATTGGTTTCGGAAGCGGCCACGATGATCATGACTCCCATGACTACAAAGTGTTTTAGCCATGGAGATCAAAGTACATATTGAACCTTGTAGGTATGGTTTACTTTGTGATCAAATAAATGATTTGTGGACAAAGGATTGATTTTGAACAATAATAAACCAACTACAAAACAAAGAAGTTATGATGGGCCCTGACTCCGTTAAAATGGCTATACGCCATGAAATCCAAGATAGATGAATACTTTTTGAAAGTAAATAGATCTATAAAATTGATGGACTTGGATAAAATAATCCTTGAAGAAGCTCAACTTGTCGAAAAGTTGTTTACGACAAAGTTTAAAGAGTTGACTACGATAAGATTAGATCTTCCGTAGCAATGCTTATAGTCTATGTGGAGATATGCTAGTAGGATGGCAAAATACATTACTTATCAGAAGTATGTATTAAAAGGTGTATACAAGATACAACCAAGAGTTTTGCTGGTCCGTGGAATACTAGATAGGTATACAAACTTCAATTTGATGAAGTAAGTATAGCGGAATTTGAATCTTCACTGGATGAAATAGTCAAAGATTTTTGATTTCATCAGAGACGATGCAGAGGCTTGCATTTGCAAGAAATTAAGTGGGAGCGCTGAGACATATTTATAATACTTATGTAGAAGACATATAGTTGGTTATAAATAATGTAATTACATACTTGATTAAAAGGTTTCATTGAAAAATTAACTTCAATGAAAGTGATATGGACTGAAACAAATTTTGTGTCAAGATCTATGAAGATAGATTGAAAAACATAATATGTTCAAGTCAAAGTACATAGAATGGATATTGAAATAGTTCAATATAAAAATATTAAGAAAATATTCTTGTCATGTTAAGTTTTAACAAGACTTGAGTGTATCTGACACTCAATGAGTAAAAACACAAGAGTGATTATAGATCACGAATAATATGTACACAATCAGATGTCATGTGCTATAAAGTGTTATGAGCATATACCAGAATGATTCATATGATGATCATTGGACGACAGTAAGAATATTCTTGAGTACTTTAGAAGAACTAAGGATATATATATATATAGTTTTTTATGGGAAATGACAAACAAATCGCTGTAAAGTGTTGCACCGATATTTGTTTTGTCACATATGAAAATAAAATTTCAATTTCAAATTAAACTAAGTGTTGTTTAAAAGGTAGCACAATGAGCTAGAAGTTGTCTATGCTAGATTTAGAAGAATTCTAAATATTGTGACGGATTCTACAAAAGAAGGCAGAGTATATCATTGTTTTGACAATGACAAAGGATGTTAAGTCAAGAGGTTCTTTTAGAACTTGGTGTAATTCCGACAGAGTCAGAACTTTGAAGCTATATTGTGTGTGACAATATTAGTGACATATTTCAGGCCGCGGAATTAAGGTTCCACCAGAAGACCAAACATATTAAATGCCGACTCATTTGGAAATGAGTGATGCGTTGAGACGCAAATGAATTACAAAATACATACGTTTCTGAGCTTGTCAGATCCGTTGACTAAAACCTCTCCCATGAGCAATACATCATAAAGCACCGGAAGGCCAAGGTGTTATATCTTTACAAATGTAAACTAGATTATTGACTCTAGTGCAAGTGGGAGACTGAAGGAGATATGCCCTAGAGGCAATAATAAAGTGGTTATTATTTATATCTTTATGTTTATGATAAATGTTTATATATCATGCTATAATTGTATTAACCGAAACATTAGTACATGTGTGATATGTAGACAACAAAAAGAAGTCCCTAGTATGCCTCTTAAACTAGCTTGTTGATTAATGGATGATTAGTTTCATAATCATGAACATTGGATGTTATTAATAACAAGGTTATATCATTATATGAATGATGTAATGGACACACCCAATTAAGCGTAGCATAAGATCTCGTCATTAAGTTATTTGCTATAAGCTTTCGATACATAGTTACCTAGTCCTTATGACCATGAGATCATGTAAATCACTTATACCTGGAAAGGTACTTTGATTACACCAAACACCACTGCGTAAATGGGTGGCTATAAAGGTGGGATTAAGTATCCGGAAAGTATGAGTTGAGGCATATGGATCAATAGTGGGATTTGTCCATCCCGATGACGGATAGATATACTCTGGGCCCTCTCGGTGGAATGTCGTCTAAATGTCTTGCAAGCATATGAATGAGTTCATAAGAGACCACATACCACGATACGAGTAAAGAGTACTTGTCAGGAGACGAGGTTGAACAAGGTATAGAGTGATACCGAAGATCAAACCTCGGACAAGTAAAATATCACGTGACAAAGGGAATTGGTATTGTATGTGAATGGTTCATTCGATCACTAAAGTCATTGTTGAATATGTGGGAGCCATTATGGATCTCCAGATCCCACTATTGGTTATTGGTCGGAGTGAGTACTCAACCATGTCCGCATAGTTCACGAACCGTAGGGTGACACACTTAAAGTTGGATGTTGAAATGGTAGAACTTGAATATGGAATGGAGTTCGAATATTTGTTCGGAGTCCCGGATGAGATCCCGGACATCACGAGGAGTTCGGAATGGTCCGGAGAATAAGATTCATATATAGGATGTCATTTTATGTGAATTAAAATGTCGCGAAAGGTTCTATGGAAGGTTCTAGAAGGTTCTAGAAAAGTCCGGAAGAAACCACCAAGGAAGGTGGAGTCCACATGGGACTCCACCTCCATGGCCGGCCAACCCTAGTGGGGGAGGAGTCCCAAGTGGACTCCCCCTTAGGGGCCGGCCACCCCCCATATGGGAGGTGGAACTCCCACCTCTAGTGGGAGTCCTAGCTTGGCTAGGTTTCCCCTCCATATGGAAGGTTTTTGGTTCGGGTCTTATTCGAAGACTTGGATACCAACACTTGGGGTTCCACCTATATAATGAGGGGCATAGGGAGGGGCCGGCCACCACAAAGCCACAAGTTGGCCGCACCCCCTTGAGGCCGGCCACCCCTCCCAAACCCTAGCCGCCCCCTCTCCTCCATATCTCCCGCGTAGCTTTAGCGAATCTCCGCCGGAGTTATCCACCGCCACCGACACCACGCCGTCGTGCTGTTGGATTCAAGAGGAGCTACTACTTCCGCTGCCCGCTGGAACGGGGAGGTGGACGTCGTCTTCATCAACAACCGAACGTGTGACCGAGTACGGAGGTGCTGCCCGTTCGTGGCGCCGGAACCGATCGTGATCAAGATCTTCTACGCGCTTTGCAAGCGGCAAGTGAACGTCTACCGCAGCAACAAGAGCCTCATCTTGTAGGCTTTAGAATCTCTTCAAGGGTGAGACTCGATACCCCCTCGTTGCTACCGTCTTCTAGATTGCATCTTGGCTTGGATTGCGTGTTCGCGGTAGGAAATTTTTTGTTTTCTATGCAACGTTCTCCTACAGCAATGCCTTCTGGCACACGTCCTGGTGCTTACGAGGGCGTGCCACCTGACCTATACCTGGTCAGGAAGGTGATAGATTGCTTCGACTAGTTTTCTGCAAGGCAAACACGTAAACATTAAATACGAGCCCCGATCGGCTCTTAAGTTGTTCTGTGGATCGGCTCAAAGAGCCGATTGCCCCATGGTTCATGTTAGATTTATAAGGACATGGGGATCATGCTTTATCAATATCAAGCTAAACTAATCTACGATAGTCTAGGGTTTTCACCGTATAATCGGAACATCCTATGCGTAGTTGAGCCTAACAGATACGTAAGATAATGGAAAACCAGCCCTAAAGAGGCCTAAAAACCAACGTGAAGTTGATCCCCGGAACAATCCCTCTAGAGCTTAATAAACCACACCTTACGCACTACCGGATCGTTCAACCCGTTTATAAGGCCTAACCATACGGATATCAAACCAATCCTTGAAGAACAAGGAGCAACTATAACGGATTAGATCTACTAAATAAAGATCAAGCAAGATGTTGCCCTTACACCTAAAATAGGTGTAAGGGCAGCTAGATATCGAGGGGCAGCGTAGCTAAATAAGTACATCGTGAAAACATCGACGTCAGCCCCAAAACACCTAAGATAAGGGTGTTGCTCGCCATCAAAAAGGCTTCAGCACGAACAACACCAATAACGAATAAACTGATACTGCCTAGATCGCAAGATGCGATCTAGGCAGCATGTTGCTTACCTGGGAGAAACCCTCGAAACAAGGGGTGGCGATGCGCCTAGATTGATTTGTTGTGAACGTGATCGTCCTCCTTTCTCAATAACCCTAGATACATATTTATAGTCCGTAGACTTTCTATCTTTGGAAATACACCTAACCTTGTACGGGCTAAACTCTATCTTTTAATTCTAAACTACCATAATATACAGATACACAGGCAAACTAGCCCAAACTCTCGTGCAAGGCCGCTTCAGAGACGCTCCACGTGTATATTCTCCAAGCCCATCTCAAGTACGGCCCATCTCCTGATTTGGCCAAAATCTGGTGATAACGCTTTCAACTTGTAACATGTATATCTCATGGATAGTTGTCAGCATAAAGCAATATAACAAGTGCAATAGGTAAACATGTAAGAATCAATGCACACAGTTGACACAAGTGTTTGCTTCTAAGATAGAAAGAAGTAGGTAAACTGACTCAACATAAAGTAGAAGAAAGGCCATTCGCAGAGGGAAGCAGGGATTAAATCATGTGCTAGAGCTTTTTAAGTTTTGAAATCATATAGAGAGCATAAAAGTAAAGTTTTGAGAGGTGTTTGTTGTTGTCAACGAATGGTAATGGGTACTCTAACTACCTTATCAACCAGACTTTCAAGAGCGGCTCCCATGAAGGACGTTATCTCTACCAAGCAAGGTAGATCATCCCTCTTCTCTTTTGTTTACACATGTATTTTAGTTTCATTATTGATGGATGACACTCCTCCCAACCTTTTGCTTACACAAGCCATGGCTAACCGAATCCTCGGGTGCCATCCAACATTCACATACCATGAAGGAGTGTCTATTTGCAAAATTAAGTTGCTTACTGATAGATCAGGGCAAAGCATGTGAAGAGAATTATTAATGCAAGTTAATTAATTGGGTTTGGGCACCCCATTGCCAGCTCTTTTTGCAAAATTATTGGATAAGCGGATATGCCACTAGTCCATTGGTGAAAGTCTGTCCGAAGTAAATGACAAGATCGAAAGATAAACACCACATACTTCCTCATGAGCTATAAAACATTGACACAAATAAGAGATAATAGCTTTTGAATTGTTTAAAGGTAGCACATGTTGCTTGGAATGGCAGAGAAATACCATGTAATAGGTAGGTATGGTGGACACAAATGGCATAGTTTTTGGCTCAAGGATTTGGATGCACGAGAAGAATTCCTCTCAATACAAGGCTTTGGCTAGCAAGGTTGTTTGAAGCAAACTCAAGTAAAAAACGGTGCAGCAAGACTCACATATGAACATATTGTAAGCATTATAAGACTTTACATTGTCTTCCTTGTTGTTCAAACACCTTAACCAGAAAATATCTAGACTCTAGAGACCAATCATGCAAACCAAATTTTAACAAGCTCTATGTAGTTCTTCATTAATAGGTGCAAAGTACATGATGCAAGAGCTTAAACATGATCTATATGAGCACAACAATTGCCAAGTATCAAATTATTCAAGACATTATACCAGTTACCACATGCAGCATTTTCTGTTTCCAACCATATAACAATGAACGAAGCAGTTTCAACCTTCGCCATGAACATTAAGAGTAAAGCTAAGAACACATGTGTTCATACGAAACAGCGGAGCGTGTCTCTCTCCCAAACAAAGAATGCTAGGATCCGATCTTATTCAAACAAAACAAAAACAAAAACGAACAGACGCTCCAAGTAAAGCACATAAGATGTGACGGAATAAAAATATAGTTTCACTAGAGGTGACCTGATAAGTTGTCGATGAAGAAGGGATGCCTTGGGCATCCCCAAGCTTAGACGCTTGGGTCTTCTTAAAATATGCAGGGATGAACCATGGGGGCATCCCCAAGCTTAAACTCTTCACTCTTCTTGATCATATTGTATCATCCTCCTCTCTTGACCCTTGAAAACTTCCTCCACACCAAACTTAAAACAAACTCATTAGAGGGTCGAGTGCATAATTCATATATTCAGAGGTGACATAATCATTCTTAACACTTCGGACATTGCACAAAGCTACCGAAAGTTAATGGAACAAAGAAATCCATCAAACATAGCAAAACAGGCAATGCGAAATAAAAGGCAGAATCTGTCAAAACAGAACGAGTCCAGTAAAGACGAATTTTTTAGAGGCACTGGACTTGCTCAGATGAAAATGCTCAAATTTAATGAAAGTTGCGTACATATCTGAGGATCACGCACGTAAATTGGCAGATTTTTTTGAGTTACATACAGAGAACCCTGCCCAAATTCATGACAGACAGAAATCTATTTCTGCGCAGTAATCCAAATCTAGTATCAACATTACTATCAAAGACTTTACTTGGCACAACAATGCAATAAAATAAAGATAAGGAGAGGTTGCTACAGTAGTAGAAACTTCCAAGACTCAAATATAAAACAAAAGTACTGTAGTAAAATAAACACATGGGTTATCTCCCAAGAAGTGCTTTCTTTATAGCCATTAAGATGGGCTCAGTAATTTCAATGATGCACTCGCAAGAAATAAGAGTTGAAGCAAAAGAGAGCATCAAAAAGCAAATTCAAAACACATTTAAGTCTAATCCACTTCCTATGAAAAGGAATCTTGTAAATAAACAAGTTCATGAAGAGCAAAGTAACAAGCATAGGAAGATAAAACCAGTGTAACTTCAAAAATTTCAGCATATAGAGAGGTGTTTTAGTAACATGAAAATTTCTACAACCATATTTTCCTCTCTCATAATAACTTTCAGTAGCATCATGAACAAATTCAACAATATAACTATCAAATGAAACATTCTTATCATGAGTCTCATGCATAAAATTATTACTCTCCACATACGCATAATCAATTTTATTAGTTGTAGTGGGAGCAAATTCAACAAAGTAGCTATCATTATTATTCTCATCATCAAATATAGGAGGTATAGTATCATCATAATAAACTTTATCCTCCATAGTAGGCGGCACCGGAAGACCACTATCATTATAATCATCATATATGGGAGGCATATCATAATCAACATAAACTTTCTCCTCAATACCCGGAGGGCTAAAGAGATCATTTTCATCAAAACCGACCTCCCCAAGCTTAGAATTTTCTATATCATTATCAACAATGGTGTTCGTAGCGTTCATACTAATATTACTACTAGCATGCAAATAAGGTTCCATAGGTTTTTTAATTTTCGCATTAAACCATTCATGTCTTGACTCAGGAAATAGTTTAAAAAGCTCACAGATGTTTTCCATTATGCCTTACTAGTGTTTAACAAGAAACAAAAAGATGCAATTGCAGGATCTAAAGGAAATAGCTTCGAGCACACACACAACGGCAACAGAAAAGTACTTAGTTACCTGGGACCGGAGTATGAGTGCCTTTTACCTTTCCTCCCCGGCAACGGCGCCAGAAAAGTGCTTGATGTCTACGGATGCTTCTATTCTAGTAGACAGTGTTGGGCCTCCAAGAGCAGAGCTATGTAGAACAGCAGCAAGTTTCCCTTAAGTGGATCACCCAAGGTTTATCGAACTCAGGGAGGAAGAGGTCAAAGATATTCCTCTCAAGCAACCCTGCAATCACGATACAAGAAGTCTCTTGTGTCCCCAACACACCTAATACACTTGTCAGATGTATAGGTGCACTAGTTCGGCGAAGAGATAGTGAAATACAAGTAGTATGGATGAATATGAGCAGTAGTAACGGCGCCAGAAAAGTGCTTGCTGGCGTGCACTTGATGGTAGTAATATTGCAGGAAGTAAAGATGCGATAAAACGAAGTAAACAAGCGATGATTGCGGTATTTGGAAACAAGGCCTAGGGATCATACTTTCACTAGTGGACACTCTCAACATTGATCACATAAATAAATAAGTTCTCTTCCTTTGTGCTACATATACTCTTGTTTGATAATGAACACCATTCGTTGTGTAGGGCTACAAGAGCACCTCAATGCCGGAGTTAACAAGCTCCACAACATTCGGCATTCATATTTAAGTAACCTTAGAGCATAATAGATCTTTGCAATTTAAACCGAGTACTAACATAGCATACACACTGTCACCTTTACACTATGAAGGGGGAATAAACCACATCAATACTATCATAGTAATAATTAACTCCATAACCTACAAGAGATTATGATCATAGCCTATGCCAAGTATTACACGATGCACACACTGTCACCATTACATCGTGAAGGAGGAATAGACTACTTTAATAACATCACAAGAGTAGCACAAAGACTAATAGTGATACAAAGCTCATATGAATCTCAATCATGTAAGGCAGCTCATGAGATCATTGTATTGAAGTACATAGGAGAGAGATTAACCACATAGCTACCGGTACAGCCCTTAGCGTCGATGGAGAACTACTCCCTCCACATGGGAGACGACGAGCGTTGATGAAGATGGCGGTGGTGTTGATGGAGGAGCCTTCCGGGGGCACTTCCCCGTCCCGGCGGCGTGCCGGAACGGAGACTCCTGTCCCCCAGATCTTGGCTTCGCGATGACGGCGGCTCTAGAAGGTTTCTCGTACCGTGGCTTTTCCGTATCGAAGATTTAGGTCAGGGACCTTTAAATAGGCGAAGAGGCGGAGTCGGAGGGGGTACGGAGCCACCACACAATAGGGGGGCGCGGGCCCTAGCCTGGCCACGCCAGCCCCATGTGTGGGCCCCCTGTGGCTCTCCTCTGGTGGCTCTCGGGTGTTCTGGAAGCTTCGTGGAATTCTAAGATGTTGGGCGTTGATTTCGTCCAATTCCGAGAATATTTCCTTACTAGGATTTCTGAAACCAAAACAGCGAGAAAACAGAGACCGGCACTTCGGCATCTCGTCAATAGGTTAGTTCCGGAAAACGCATCAAAACGATATAAAGTGTGAACAAAACATGTAGGTAATGTCATAAAACTAGCATGGAACATAAGAAATTATAGATACGTTTGAGACTTATCAAGGGGCCCACACCATAGGCCGGCGCGGGCCCCATGCTGGCCGCGCCACCCTATGGGTACGGGCCCTCGTGGCCCCACTTCGGATACTCTTCGGTCTTCTGGAAGCTTCGTGAAAAAATAAGACCATGGGCGTTGATTTCGTCCAATTCCGAGAATATTTCCTTTGTAGGATTTCTGAAACCAAAAACAGCAGAAAACAACAACTGGCTCTTCGGCATCTTGTCAATAGGTTAGTGCCGGAAAATGCATAATAATGACATAAGTGTGTATAAAACATGTGAGTATCATCATAAAATTAGCATGGAACATAAGGAATTATAGATACGTTTGAGATGTATCATGGACACACACCCAAATGAGCGTAGCATAAGATCAAGTCATTAAGTTCAATTTGCTATAAGCTTTCGATACATAGTTGCCTTAGTCCTTCGACCATGAGATCATGTAAATCACTTACACCGTAAGGGTACTTTGATTACATCAAACGCCATTGCGTAAATGGGTGGTTATAAAGATGGGATTAAGTATTCGGAAAGTGTGAGTTGAGGCATATGGATCAATAGTGGGATTTGTCCATCCCGATGACGGATAGATATACTCCGGGCCCTCTCGGTGGAATGTCATCTGATTAGCTTGCAAGCATATGATTGGATCATAAGAGATGACATACCATGGTACGAGTAAAGAGTACTTGTCGGTAACGAGGTTGAACAAGGTATGGAGATATCGATGATCGAACCTCGGACAAGTAAAATATCGCGTGACAAAGGGAATTGGCATCGTATGTAAATGGTTCAATCGATCACTAAGTCATCGTTGAATATGTGGGAGCCATTATGGATCTCCAGATCCCGCTATTGGTTATTGCTCGGAGAGGAGTCTCGACCATGTCCGCATAGTTCGCGAACCGTAGGGTGACGCGCTTAAGGTTCGATGTCGCATAAGTAGATTCGGAATATGAGATGGAGACCGAAGTTTGTTCGGAGTCTCGGATGGGATCCAGGACATCACGAGGAGGTCCGGATGGTCCGGAGAATAAGATTCATATAAGGGAAGTTGATTTCTAGGTTTCGGAAAAGTTCAGGATTTTTCCGGTGAAACACTTGAAGGTTCTAGAAGGTTCCTGAGGGGTCCACCATGGGGCCCACGACCTAGGGGGGCCTACATGGGCCGAGGGGGTGCTGCCTAGCCCTAATGGGCCAGGTGCACCAAGCCTCAAAGGCCCAGGCCGGCCACCCCTTAGGGTTTCCCCAAAACCCTAAGGGGGGATCAACTTGGGGGGCAAGATTCCCCCCTCCCCCTTGTGCCGCCGGCCCTAGATGGGTTTGGGGGCAAGGGGGCCACCCCAACCGACCTGCCCCCTATATAAAGAGGGAGGGGGCAAGGGCGCACCCAACCCTAGCCACCACTTCGGCCGCCCCTCTCCTCCTCCATACGCTGCTCCGGCTTAGGCGAAGCCCTGCAGTTTTTCCTCCTCCACCACCACCACCACGCCGTCGTGCTGCTGGGTTTTGGAGGAGATCTACCACACATCCGCTGCCCGCTGGAACGGGGAGAGGAAGGGCTTCATCAATACCGTACGCGCGACCGAGTACGGAAGTGCTGCCGGATTGCAGCACTGGGGATGATCGTCTACACCAACAACGAGATCTAATCTCGTAGGCTTTGGAAATCTTCGAGGGTTAGTTTCACATCAATCTCGTTGCTCCGATCTTGTAGATTAGATCTTGGGTGTTCCATAGATTAGATCTTGGATTTATTCGTCTCGCGGTACGATTTTTTTTGTTTTCTATGCTACGAACCCCATCAGTGGTATCAGAGCCATGTCTATGCATAGATCTGTTGCACGAGTAGAACACAATGGTTTTGTGGGCGTTGATGCTTTTGTTGCTTTAGTTTGTGTACTTTGCATCTTGCGGGATGGTGGGATGAAGCGTCCCGGGCTAACTTTACATGACCGCGTCTCATGAGACTTGCTCCACGCTTGACATGCAACTTGTATTGCATAAGTGGCTTTGCGGGTGTCTGTCTCTCTCACCATAGTGAAGATTCCAATTTGCACTTTATATTATCAACACTAGTATCACCGTTGTGGTTCATGTTCGTAGGTAGATTGGATCTTACTCGAAAACCCTAAACCACGTAAAATATGCAAACCAAATTAGAGGCGTCTAACTTGTTTTTGCAGGGTTTGGTGATGTGATGTGGCCATGTGATGATGATTGTATTTGATGTATGAGATGTTCATTATTGTATTATGGCAACCGGCAAGAGCCTAATGGTTGTCTTTAAATTTGTTAAGACCTGCGTGTCTATTCATCATGTAATAGCCTTATTTCAAGTAGTTGTTATAGTAGCTATAAGTGATGGACAACCATGAAGCGGCGCCATGGACCTTGGTGCAATGCTGGTGATGATGGAGATCATGCTCATGTGCTTTGGAGATGGAGATCAAAAGCACAAGAAGAAAGGCCATATCATATCACATATTATGAATTGCATGTGATGTTAATCCTTTATGCATCTTCTCTTGCTTAGATCGCGACGGTAGCATTATAAGATGATCCCTCACATTAATATCAAGATAATAAAGTGTTCTCCCCTCGTATGCACCGTTTCTACAGTTCGTCGTCTCGAAGCATCTGGTGATGATCGGATCTGGTAGATTCTACGTTCACATACAACGGGTGTAAGCCATGTTGCACACGCGGAAATACTTGGGTTTGCTTGACGAGCCTAGCATGTACAGACATGGCCTCGGGACAACGAAAACCGAAAGGTTGAACACGAGTCATATGGATGATATGATCAACATGTTGATGTTCACCATTGAAGCTACATCATCTCATGTGATGATCGGTTTTGGTGTAGTGGATGTGGATCGTGTACCACTTAACAACTATGAGGGATGTTGTATTAAGTGGGAGTTCATTAGTAATTAGATTAAAACATGAACGAATTATCATAAACATAGTCTTAGTAGTATTTTGAATTAATTTTGTAGTATTGACATCCGTTTTCTACCATGCGCTAGTCTTGTAATTGAGATAGAAATACTGTTAAAATCGACAAGAAACTTTACTGATCTGGTACCGTATTGTTAAAGAATCAAGAAATGATTAAGTCCTATTGCAAACTTTTAGTAAACCTCACATTGTTGATTCAAAGAGCTATGGTTTCAATTAGTACCTAAAGTTATCTTGTCTCCGTGAAACTTGAAGTTCAAATATGTTTGAAAAGTAAGGAGCTGAAAATTTAGTTTTCAGAAATAATTAAGGTATGAGATATATATGACATCTAAGACCTTATTGCAAGATGATTGATACGGCTCAAACGTATCTATAATTTCTTATGTTCCATGTTAGTTTTATGACAATATCTACATGTTTTATCCATACTTTATATCATTTTGATGCATTTTCCGGTACTAACCTATTAACAAGATGCCGAAGCGCCAGTTCCTATTTTCTGTTGTTTTTGGTTTCAGAAATCCTACACAGGAAATATTCTCGGAATTGGACGAAACAAAAGCCAAACCTCCTATTTTTCCGAGGGACACACGGAGCCAGAAGGGCAAGCCAGGGGGAGGCCCACGGCCTCCAGACCATAGGGGGCGCGGCTAAGAGAGGGGGCGCGCCGCCATATGGGGTGGGCCCCTCGGGCAACCCCTCGCGCCGACCTTTCGCCTATATATTCCTTCCGTCGCGAAAACCCTAAAATAATCAGTCATATTCCACGAAGAGTTCCGTAGCCGCCGCCATCACGAAGACAAGTTTCGGGGGACAGAATCTCTGTTCCGGCACGCCGCCGGGACGGGGAATTGCCCCCGGAGTCATCTCCATCGACACCACCGCCATCTTCATCGCCGTTGCTGACTCCCATGATGAGGAGGGAGTAGTTCTCCCCCGAGGCTGAGGGCTCTACCGGTAGCTATGTGGTTCATCTCTCTCTCCCATGGTGTGATCTTTATGTGATCATGAGCTTTGTGATCTAGTTGAAAATGTAGATGTTACTCTTGTCTATTATGCACTCTAGAGGTTACTTTAATATGAACTCCGGAGTTACTCTCCACGGTGTGATGGTGACAGTGTGCGTATCGTGTGTGATTCCTTTATGACGTTGTGGAGCTTGTTTACTCCGGCTTGAGGTGTGCTTTTATAGCCCTACACAATGAATGGTGTTTGTTATCCAACAAGAGAGTGTTTGAGAGTAGCATTTATTTATTCAATTATGTGATCATTGTTGAGAGTGTCCACTAGTGAAAGTATGATCCCTAGGCCTTGTTTCTAAGCATTGAAACACCGTTTCCAACAAGTTCTCGCTACATGTTCGCTTGCTGCCATTTTTATTTCAGATTGCAATTACTACTTATAATCATCCATATTACTTGTATTTCACTATCTCTTCGCCGAACTAGTGCACCTATAAATCTGACAAGTGTATTAGGTGTGTTGGGGACACAAGAGACTTCTCTTATCTTAATTGCAGGGTTGCTTGAGAGGGATATCTTTGACCTCTACCTCCCTGAGTTCGATAAACCTTGGGTGATTCACTTAAGGGAAACTTGCTGCTTGTTCTACAAACCTCTGCTCTTGGAGGCCCAACACCTGTCTACGGGAATAGAAACGTGCGTAGACATCAAGCTATTTTACGGCGTCGTTGCTGGGGAGGTAAGGTAAAAGGTATTCACATCCTCCGACTACTAAGCTATTTTCTAGCACTGTTGTCGGTGTGTGAGTGCTCGAAGGTATCTCCTTTAGATTCTGCAATTATATCTTTTTGTTTCTTGTTTTTATTTCACTAGTTAGGCTTAATGGAAAACAACAAAAATATTAGAGATCTTTATAGTATTTATCTTGAGTTAGGACATGAGGTGTTTGAAGAGAAAATTAAAAAACCTATGGAACTTTATATGCATGCTAATGGCAATGTTGTTAGTATGAATGCTTTGAACACCATTGTTGCTAATGCTATGGAAAATTCTAAGCTTGGGGAAGCTGGTTTTGAGGAGCATGATATTTTTAGTCCCCCAAGCATGGAGGAGAAAATTTACTTTGATGATACTTTACCTCCTATATATGATGATTACAATGATGACTATCATATTTTCAGTCCACCTACTATTGAGGAGAAAATTAATTATGATTACAATATGCCTCCTATATATGATGATTATGGTGATGAGAATAATAATGATAGCTATCTTATTGAATTTGCTCCCACTACAATTAATAGTAATGACTATGCTTATGTGGAGAGTAATAATTTTATGCATGTAGCTCATGATAAGAATGTTTCATGTGATAGTTATATTGTTGAGTTTGTTCATGATGCTACTAAAATTTTTTATGAGAGAGGACAATATGGTTGTAGGGATTTTCATGTTACTAAAACACCTCTCTTTTTTCTTAAAATCTTGAAGTTGCGCTTGTCTTATTTTCCTATGCTTATTGCATTATGCTTACATGACTTGTTTATTTACAAGATTCCTTTTCATAGGAAGTGGGTTAGACTTAAAAGTGTTTCTTATTTGCTTTTGACGCTCTCTTTTGCTTCAACTCTTATTTCTTGCGAGAGCATCATTAAAATTATTGAGCTCATCTTAATGGCTATAAAGAAAGCACTTCTTGGGAGATAACCCATGTTTTTATTTTTGCTACTGTTTTGTTGTGTCTTGGAAGTTGTTACTACTATAGCAACCTCTCCTTATCATGTTTATTTCATTGTTGTGCCAAGTAAAGTCTTTGATATTAAAGTTGATACTAGATTTGGATTCCTGCGTGGAAACAGATTTTTAGCTGTCACGAATTTGAGTTGATCTCTCTGTAGGAAACTCGTAAAATCCTGAAAAATATCATGCGTGATCCTCAGATATGTACGCAACTTTCGTTCAATTTGAGCTTTTCCATATGAGCCTGTTAAGTGCCTCCAAAAAATTCGTCTTTACGGACTGTTCTGTTTTGATAGATTCTTCCTTTTATTTCGCATTGCCTCTTTTACTGTGTTGAGTGGATTTCTTTGCTCCATTAACTTTCAGTAGCCTTGGGTAATGTCCAGAAGTGTTGGGAATGATTGTGTCCTCGCTGAACATGTGAATTTTTGATTATGCACTAACCCTCTAATGAGATTATTTTGAGTTTGGTGTGAAGGAAGTTTTCAAGGATAAAGAGAGGAGGATGATATGATATGATCAAGAAGAGTGAAAAGTCTAAGCTTGGGGATGCCCCCGTGGTTCATCCCTGCATATTTCAAGAAGACTCAAGCGTCTAAGCTTGGGGATGCCCAAGGCATCCCCTTCTTCATCAATAACTTATCAGGTCACCTCTAGTGAAACTATATTTTAATTCCGTCACATCTTATGTACTTTACTTGGAGCGTCTGTGTGCTTTTATTTTCGTTTTATTATTTTCATTCTCTGAATAAAATCGGATCCTAACATGCTTGTGTGGGAGAGAGACACGCTCCGCTTTTTCATATGAACACTTGTGTTCTTCGTTTTTCATATTCATGGTGGAAGCTGAAAGCCGCAGCACTTATACTTATTGCTATTTAGTTGGAAACAGAAAATGCTTCATGTGGTAATTGGTATATTATCTTGAATAATTTCATACTTGGCAATTGTTTTGAGCTCTCAAGTAGATCATGTTTAAGCTTTTGCATTATGTAGTTTAAACCTATTAATGGAGAACTACCGTAGAGCTTGTTGAAATTTGGTTTGCATGATTGGTCTCTCTAAGGTCTAGATATTTTCTGGTAAAAGTGTTTGAGCAACAAGGAAGACAGTGTAGAGTCTTATAATGCTTGCAATATGTTCTTATGTAAGTTTCACTGTACCGGTTCATACTTGTGTTTGCTTCAAACAATCTTGCTAGCCAAAGCCTTGTACTAAGAGGGAATGCTTCTCGTGCATCCAAAACCTTGAGCCAAAACTTATGCCATTTCTGTCCACCATAACTACCTACTATGTGGTATTTTTCTGCCATTCCAAAGTAAATTGCTTGTGTGCTACCTTTAAAAATTTCATTCCTTGTCTTTGCAATACATAGCTCATGGGAAAGTAGCCTAAAAACTATTGTGGTAATGAATATGTCGCTTATGTATCTTAGTTCTTATAAGTTGCTTGTTGAGCGGTAACCATGTTTCTGGGGACGCCATCAACATGTTAAACCTTTGTTGAATATCATGTGAGTTGCTATGCATGTTCGTCTTGTCTGAAGTAAGGGAGATTTCTCATGATTAAATGGTTTGAGTATGCATATTGTTAGAGAAGAACATTGGGCCGCCAACCAACACCATGTATCATGGTGGAAGTTTCAGCTTGGACATTAATCCTCAAATCTCTTATGAGAATATTATCTATTGTTGAATGCTTAAAGCATAAAAGAGGAGTCCATTATCTGTTTTCTATGTTGTCCCGGTACGGATGTCTAAGTTGAGAATAATCAAAAGCGAGAAATCCAATGCGAACTTTCTCCTTAGACCTCTGTACAGGCGGCATAGAGGTACCCCTTTGTGACACTTGGTTGAAACATATGTTACGCAATGATAATCCGTGTTAATCCAAGCTAATTAGGACAAGGTGCGAGCACTATTGGTATTCTATGCATGAGGCTTGCAACTTATAGGATGTATTATACATAACACATATGAATTATTACTACCGTTGACAAAATTGTTTCCATGTTTTCAAAATAAAAAGCTCTAGCACATGAGTAATCCATGATTCCCTCTGCGAAGGGCCTTTCTTTTACTTTATGTTGAGTCAGTTTACCTACTTCCTTCTATCTTAGAAGCAAACACTTGTGTCAACTGTCTGCATTGATTCTTACATGCTTACTTATTGCACTCATCATATTACTTTGTGTTGACAATTATCCATGAGATATACATGTTGAAAGTTGAAAGAAATTGCTGAAACTTAAATCTTCCTTTGTGTTGCTTCAAAACCTTCTATTAAGAATATATTGTTTTATGAGTCAACTCTTATGCAAGACTTGTTGATGCTTGTCTTGAAAGTACTATTCATGAAAAGTCTTTGCTATATGATTCAGTTGTTTAGTAATTATCTATTTATTAACAAAATATAGACCATTGCTTTGAGTAACTTCATTCATCTCATATGCTTTACAATAGTATTGATCAAGATCATGCTGTTAGCATGTCACTTCAGAAATTATCCTTTTTATCGTTTACCTACTCGAGGGCGAGTAGGAACTAAGCTTGGGGATGCTTGATACGTCTCAAACGTATCTATAATTTCTTATGTTCCATGCTAGTTTTATGACAATATCTACATGTTTTATCCATACTTCATATCATTTTGATGCATTTTCCGGTACTAACCTATTAACAAGATGCCGAAGTGCCAGTTCCTGTTTTCTGCTGTTTTTGGTTTCAGAAATCCTACATAGGAAATATTCTCGGAATTGGATGAAACAAAAGCCAAACCTCCTTTTTTTCCGAGGGACACACGGAGCCAGAAGGGCAAGCCAGGGGGAGGCCCACGGCCTCCAGACCATAGGGGGCGCGGCCAAGAGGGGGGGCGCCGCCATATGGGGTGGGCCCCTCGGGCACCCCCTCGTGCCGCCCTTTCGCCTATATATTCCTTCCGTCGCGAAAACCCTAAAATAATCAGTCATATTCCACGAAGAGTTCCGTAGCCGCCGCCATCGCGAAGACAAGTTTCGGGGGACAGAATCTCTGTTCCGGCACGCCGCCGGGACGGGGAATTGCCCCCGGAGTCATCTCCATCGACACCACCGCCATCTTCATCGCCGTTGCTGACTCCCGTGATGAGGAGGGAGTAGTTCTCCCCTGAGGCTGAGGGCTCTACCGGTAGCTATGTGGTTCATCTCTCTCTCCCATGGTGTGATCTTTATGTGATCATGAGCTTTGTGATCTAGTTGAATATGTAGATGTTACTCTTGTCTATTATGCACTCTAGAGGTTACTTTAATATGAACTCCGGAGTTACTCTCCACGGTGTGATGGTGACAGTGTGCGCATCGTGTGTGATTCCTTTATGATGTTGTGGAGCTTGTTTACTCCGGCTTGAGGTGTGCTTTTATAGCCCTACACAATGAATGGTGTTTGTTATCCAACAAGAGAGTGTTTGAGAGTAGCATTTATTTATTCAATTATGTGATCATTGTTGAGAGTGTCCACTAGTGAAAGTATGATCCATAGGCCTTGTTTCTAAGCATTGAAACACCGTTTCCAACAAGTTCTGCTACATGTTCGCTTGCTGCCATTTTTATTTCAGATTGCAATTAATACTTATAATCATCCATATTACTTGTATTTCACTATCTCTTCGCCGAACTAGTGCACCTATACATCTGACAAGTGTATTAGGTGTGTTGGGGACACAAGAGACTTCTTGTATCTTAATTGCGGGGTTGCTTGAGAGGGATATCTTTGACCTCTACCTCCCTGAGTTCGATAAACCTTGGGTGATTCACTTAAGGGAAACTTGCTGCTGTTCTACAAACCTTTGCTCTTGGAGGCCCAACACTGTCTACAGGAATAGAAGCGTGCGTAGACATCAGTGATAGAATATAATTTGGTGAGACAACATAAACTCATAAGTTTTATGGGAATGTACGAAGGTTAAAGACGCAAGGCGTCCCAATCCTCCAACTAGTGGGGCACTAATGATATTCGCATATCCATGAAGTGATCGTCCTTAGTATGCACCGTTGCTAAGACTCGTCGTTTCGAAGCATCACGTGATGATCGGGTGTTATAGATTCTACGTGTGCATACAACGGGTGCAAGCCAGATTTGCACATGCGAATACTGAGGTTAAACTTTACGAGCCTAGCATGTACAGACATGGTCTCGGAAAGTCTTCATGATATGATGGATAAAATTATGAGTAAAATTGTTCATCATATTACAAAGTTACTAATAGTGAAATCTGGAACACTTGTCATATGATGATCAACTTCAAAATAAGAACCTCAAGGTTATTGGTATTTGACCAACAAACCTAGAAGTTATTAAAGGTGAAGTGTTTTCTGAGAATGAGGAAAGCTAAAAGAGAAACCGCAAAAGATATTTTGGCGAGAAAGAAAGAAAAAGACAAGAAAGTCTAGCTCGGGTGTATATAGATGATATACATGTTATGGATGTATTCCTTGTTTGGTCACATAATAAAATTCTTGGGTATTTGTACCAGATTGGTTGGTATGAGATGTCATACAATACAACGCAATACAAGAATACGATGGCCTAAGTGACTGATAAGGAATATGGTAATATTGCACGTCTGGAACATAATAAAGTGTTATAATGTTTGTCGTTGGCATTCTACCTAGCCCTTAGAATTTATAATAAATAACTTAATAAATTGTTATTTTGCTCTGGTCAAATGAAAACAATGAGTTGTTCAAATTATGACATTACTCCATGTACGATGGATAAGTTATTATAAATATTAATGGTGAAATACACATACATAACACTGACGCTAAAATGCCATAAGGCAAATGATTTGAATTCCACTTATTTGTGGAACCGCCATTTAGGTCATGTTAGAGAGGAACGCATGAAGGAACTCCATGCAGATGGATTTTTGGAGTCATTTGATTTTTGAATCGTTTGGCGCTTGCAAATCTTTTCTAAAAGAGAATGACTGAAATACCATTCATAGGGCAAGAGTTGAACGGGCAACTAACTTAGTGGAAACATACATGATGATGTATGTGGTTCACTGGGCATAGTTATGTGCGGGAGATTCTTCCACTTCATGAAAACTTCCAACAATGAATTGAGTGTATACATAAGGATATATTTATTCAATAAGGAAGAAGTTTGAAACATTTGAATAGATTCAAATAAATTTCAGCATGAAGTGGAAATCATCATAATAGAAAAGTCAAATATGTATGATTGGATCATGGTGGTAATATTTGAATTACGAGTTTTAGCGAACATCTAAGAGAGTTATGAAATTGCTCTACAACTCACGTTTCTTGGAGTATCATAGTGATGATGGAGTATCCAAGAGACGTATCCAAACCTTGTTGGGTTAATGATGAGATAAAATAAAATGACGCCATTATATTTTTGTGGATTATGCTTTAGATACTACCGCTTTTACACTAAATAGAGCATCATCATAATCCGTTGAAATGACACCATACAAGTTATGGCATGGGTATAAACCCTAATAGTCCTTTCTTAAATTTTGGTATGCATAGCAAAATCGGATGAATGTCTTTGTTGTTGTCCCAGAATTGGGAATTCTTTCCACTATGAAGTAAAATACAAAAGTGTTTGTTAATGTTACTTGCTTATTTCCAAGAAATTGTTTTCTAGCGAAGTATTTGAGTGGGAGGACAATAGAACTTGATAAGGTTTATGAACCTGAGCATAATGATCAGAGTAGCGCAGCATCGGAAATGGTTCCGGAAGCAGCCACGACGATCATGGCTCCCATGACTACAAAGTGTTTTAGCCGTGGAGATCGAAGTACCTATTGAACCTTGTAGGTATGGTTTACTTTGTGATCAAATAAATGATTTGTGGACAAAGGATTGATTTTGAACAATGATAAACCAACTACATACAAAGAAGTTATGATGGGCCCTGACTCCGTTAAAATGGCCATGCGCCATGAAATCCAAGATAGATGAATGCTTTTTGAAAGTAAATGGATCTATAAAATTGATGGACTTGGATGGTATATCCTTGAAGAAGCTCGACTTGTCGAAAAGTTGTTTACGACAAAGTTCAAAGAGTTGACTACGATAAGATTAGATCTTCCGTAGCGATGCTTATAGTCTATGTGGATTATTCTAGTAATCACTACATATTTCTTTTATGAGATATGCTAGTAGGATAGCAAAATACATTATTTAACAGAAGTATGTATTAAAGGTGTATACAAGATACAACCAAGAGTTTCGCTAGTTCGTGGAATACTAGATAGGTATACGAACTTCAATTGGATGAAGTGAGTATCGCGGAGTTGGAATCTTCACCGGATGAAATAGTCAAAGAGTTTTTGATTTCATCAGAAATGATGAAGATGCTTGCATTTGCAAGAAATTAAGTGGGAGCGCTGAGACATATTTATAATACTTTCTGTAGATAACATATCGTTGATTATAAATGATGTAATTATATACTTGATGTGAATAAAAGGTTTTATTGAGAATTGACTTCAATGAAAGGATATAGACTGAAACATATTTAGTGTCAAGATCTATGAAGATAGATTGAAACACATAATAAGTTTAAGTCAAAGTACATAAAATGGATATTGAAATAGTTCAATATAGAAATATTAAGAAGGTGTTCTTTTCATGTGAAGATTTAACAAGACTTGAGTGTATTTGACACTCGATGAGTGAAAACACATGAGTGATTTTAGATCACGAATAATATGTACAAAGTCAGATATCCTGTGCTCTAAAGTGTTACGAGCATATACCAGAATGATTCATGTAATGATCATTGGACAAACAGTAAGAATATCCCTGAGTGCTTTAGAAGAACCAAGGATATATATATTTTTATATGGGTAATGACAAACAAATCGCTGTAAGGTGTTGCACCGATATTAGTTTGGTCACATATAAAAATAAAATTTCAATCTCAATTAGGCTAAGTGTTATTTAAAAGGGTAGCACAATGAGCTAGAATATGTCTATGCTAGATTTAGATGAGTTCTAAATATTGTGACGGATTCTACAAATGAACACAGAGTATGTCATTTTTTTGACAATGACTGAGGATGTTTAAGTCAAGAAGTTCTTTGAGAACTTGGTGTAGTTCCGATAGTGTCAGAACTTTGAAGCTATATTGTGTGTGACAATATTAGTGACATATTTTAGACCACGGAATTAAGGTTCCACCAGAAGACCAAACATATTTAATGCCGACTCATTTGGAAAATAAGTGATGCGTGAAGACGCAAATGAATTGCAAAATACATACGTTTCTGAGTGTGTCAGAACCGTTGACTAAAACCTCTCCCGTGAGCAAAACATGATAAAGCACCAGAAGGCCAAGGTGTTATATCTTTACAAATGTAAACTAGATTATTGACTCTAGTGCAAGTGGGAGATCTGTTGGAGATATGCCCAAGAGGCAATAATAAAATAGTTATTATAATATATCTTTGTGTTTATGATAACGTTTGCATACCATGCTATAATTGTATTAACCGAAACATTGATACATGTGTGTTATGTAAACAACAAGGAGTCCCTAGTAAGCCTCTTGTATAACTAGCTTGTTGATTAATGGATGATCATGGTTTCGTGATCATGAACATTGGATGTTATTAATAACAAGGTTATGTCATTGGTTGAATGATATAATGGACACACACCCAAATGAGCATAGCATAAGATCAAGTCATTAAGTTCAATTTGCTATAAGCTTTCGATACGTAGTTGCCTTAGTCCTTCGACCATGAGATCATTTAAATCACTTACACCGGAAGGGTATTTTGATTACATCAAACGCCATTGCGTAAATGGGTGGTTATAAAGATGGGATTAAGTATTCAGAAGTGTGAGTTGAGGCATATGGATCAATAGTGGGATTTGTCCATCCTGTTGACGGATATATATACTCTGGGCCCTCTCGGTGGAATGTCGTCTGATTAGCTTTCAAGCATATGATTGGATCATAAGAGATGACATACCACGGTACGAGTAAAGAGTACTTGTCGGTAACGAGGTTGAACGAGGTATGGAGATACCGAAAATCGAACCTCGGACAAGTAAAATATCGCGTGACAAAGGGAATTGGCATCGTATGTAAATGGTTCAATCGATCACTAAGTCATCGTTGAATATGTGGGAGCCATTATGGATCTCCAGATCCCGCTATTGGTTATTGCTCGGAGAGGAGTCTCGACCATGTCTGCATAGTTCGCGAACCGTAGGGTGATGCGCTTAAGGTTCGATGCCGCATAAGTATATTCGGAATATGAGATGGAGACCGAAGTTTGTTCGGAGTCTCGGATGGGATCCAGGACATCACGAGGAGGTCCGGAATGGTCCGGAGAATAAGATTCATATAAGGGAAGTTGATTTCTAGGTTTCAGAAAAGTTCGGGATTTTCCGGTGAAAGACTGGAAGGTTCTAGAAGGTTCCGGAGGGGTCCACCATGGGGCCCACGACCTAGGGGGCCTACATGGGCCGAGGGGGTGCTGCCTAGCCCTAATGGGCCAGGCGCACCAAGCCTCAAAGGCCCAGGCCGGCCACCCCTTAGGGTTTCCCCAAAACCCTAAGGGGGGTCAACTTGGGGGGCAAGATTCCCCCTCGCCCTTGTGCCGCCGGCCCTAGATGGGTTTGGGGGGCAAGGGGGCCACCCCAACCGACCTGCCCCCTATATAAAGAGGGGAGGGGGCAGGGGGCGCACCCAACCCTAGCCACCACTTCTGGCCGCCCCTCTCCTCCTCCATACGCTGCTCCGGCTTAGGCGAAGCCCTGCAGTTTTTCCTCCTCCACCACCACCACCACGCCGTCGTGCTGCTGGGTTTTGGAGGAGATCTACCACACCTCCGCTGCCCGCTGGAACGGGGAGAGGAAGGGCTTCATCGACACCGTACGCGCGACCGAGTACGGAAGTGCTGCCGGATTGCAGCACTGGGATGATCGTCTACACCAACAACGAGATCTAATCTCGTAGGTTTGGAAATCTTCGAGGGTTAGTCTCACATCAATCTCGTTGCTCCGATCTTGTAGATTAGATCTTGGGTGTTCCATAGATTAGATCTTGGATTTATTCCTCTTGCGGTAGGAAATTTTTTGTTTTCTATGCTACGAACCCCATCACTTGGCAATTAAGAAGAGCCGCACTTGCGAAGTTCGCAAGCTTATCCAAAGAATGGATATTCTTCTGGAGCTGGTAGTGGATCTGCAGGCGTCATCGGCCCGAGGTGCTGCTGCCATGTCCTTGGCCATGTGCCTAGCACATAACCCAGGACTTGATCTTGACAGGGTGACTTCTGGCGTTCCTCCGGCTTCGGACGTCAATGCGCTACTGGATGCAGTTAGCGGCTACGACACCCGCATCGCTCGAAGGATCCGGCATAACGAATTTTATGACAAGGTAGTTCTTCCAGCCGACGAGCCTCTTGAAGCGGAGCTTCAGAAGGAACACGAGGCGGAGGCTCGACCCACGGAATCAGGAAGCCAATACACCTGGACGAGCTCCAAGGATGCCACGAAGGACAAGTCCAAGGGCGGCGCAGCTTCTCCGGTTGATGATGACGAAGAGAGTGATGATGATGTCTCATCTCCGGCCAAAGGTGAAGAGAAGGGCGAACCAAAGGTTGACGACAAGGGTGAATCTTCTCCGGCTAAGGAGGAGTAGAAAACTTACTCCTGCAGGAAGAAAACAGTGCATCATTTTGGCCCCATCGAGGGTTTGTAATATAACTTAAATTCTTAAGTAGTTAGGGACGAAATAATTCTGCATGGGCGGGAAAAACTTATCCTGCTATCCGTTATAACTATTTGCATGTTTCGTTTGTTCGAAAAGAAAGTGCTAGTTTCTAAGTTTTTCGGCTAGCTCACTTGACCTTCCACGAGCCGGAAGACCTTTAGCCGAAAATGCTCGCCTGCGGCGACGAAGCCCAATGGCAATCCGTCAATAACCGCGGTAACAAGACCCCAATTAAGGTGCCGGAAGTCGCTACTAGGAATCCATGAGTTCGCAACAAGAAGCTTATCCACCAGAAGACTTAAGCTCACGTCCTAAGGGACGATTTTGAAAAATCACAACTTTCATACACGCCTAGGCGGAAACATCCAGCTCTGCGGTTTTAGTCGGAAAACATACACGATCCAAAAATAAAAAATTAAAGGAGGTAAAAGACTCTAAGAGTGAACCACATGCTTTATTTCATTGATCATGTATCTAGATATTACAAGGTATGTAATGCGGAATTTGCTAAGTGTGGAAAGGACGTAGCTGTGCTATATTCCAGGGATGATCTGTTTCATCGTATATGTCATCCGGATCCTCTCGCTTGCGTTTTCGGTACCAGTTAGTAGGTCTATCTATTAGTTCCCGTAAGTCGACAAGATAGTACTATCCATTGTGAAGCACTTTGCTGATGACGAAAGGTCCTTCCCATGGCAATTGCAACTTATGGTCTTTAACCTGGCGAAGGCGGAGAACCAAATCTCCTGTCATAAACGAGCGGTTTCGAACTCGACGACTGTGGTAGCGTCGGAGTTCCTGCTTGTAAATGGCGGAGCGTTGATCAGCTAGATTCCGAGCTTCTTCGATCAGGTCCACAGATAGCTGTCGAGCCTCGTCAGCAGTTTCTTCATTGTAGGCGGAGACTCGCGGTGAATCGTGGATGATGTCGGAGGGGAGCACAGCTTCGGATCCGTATACCAGGAAGAACGGAGTAAATCCGGTTGACCTGTTAGGGGTAGTTCGTAAACTCTACAGAACAGAGTCTAACTCGTCAGCCCAAGCTCCGGCTGCGCGTTGCAGTGGTTCTTCAAGGCGCGGTTTAATTCCAGATAGTATGAGGCCGTTGGCTCTTTCGACTTGACCATTAAACTGTGGGTGAGCCACAGATGCAAGATCAAGCCGTATCCCTACGTCATTGCAATAATCCTTCAATTCTCCTTGTGCGAAGTTCGTGCCATTGTTGTGATTATGCTGTGCGGGATGCCGAATCTCGTCACGAGGCTGCAAACAAATTTTAGTGCCGTAGCACCATCGGCTTTTCTCACTGGCTTTGCCTCGATCCACTTACTGAACTTGTCAACAGCGACCAGGAGGTACTCAAAACCGCCAGGAGATGATTTTTTTAATTTTCCGACCATATCTAGCTCCCAGACCGCGAACGGCCAAGTGATGGGGATGGTCTTCAGCTCCTGAGCCGGAGCATTTGGTTGAGTAGCGTAGTACTGACAACCTCGGCAAGTTTTTACCAGTTTATCAGCATCTTCTTTAGCTGTTAACCAGTAGAAACCTAGCCGAAAACTTTGGCAACGAGTGATCTGGGAGCGGCGTGATGCGCGCAATCCCCTGCGTGGATCTCTCTGAGGATTTCAATGCCATCTTGATTTGAGACACATTTAAGAAACACCCGGGATGGGATTTGCACTTCTTTTGTAGAGCTGTCCATCGACAATTGTGTAGGACCTTGCTTGTCTGATGATCAATCGTGCGAGGACCTCGTCCTCCGGCAACTTTCGATCAATAAGGTAGTCCAGGAACGGCTGTGTCCAGGCCGGAATGATAGCCATCACTTCCTTAGTCGGAGATACTGCCATGTCCGGGTTTTCCGGGTTTGCGCCCTACACCGAGGGTATCCGTAGATGCTCCAGGAAAATGCCAGGCGGGATTGTTTTCCTGTCGGATCCGAGCTTGGACAGCATATCTGCCGCTTTGTTATCGTCTCTTCTGACGTACTTGACTTCGTATCCGAGGAAGCACTTGGCGATCTCGTCAACTTCGTCTCTGTAAGCCGCCATGACGGAGTTTCTGGCGTTCTAGGTTCCGGCTACTTGTTGTGCCACCAGGTCGAAATCTCCGCAGCATATGATGTGCTTGATCCCAAAGTCCTTAGCGATGCGCAATCCGTGTAGTAGAGCCTCGTATTCCGCCATGTTGTTTGTAGCTTCGAAGTGAATCTGCAGGACGTATTGCAGTTCTTCTCCGGTTGGTGACTTCAGGGTAACTCCAGCCCCCGAGCCTTGGTGTTGCTTGGATCCGTCGAAATGCATGATCCATGGTTCAGGTTCCAGGTCAGGCTTGCCCTCCGGCGTTTCCGTCCAATCGGCAATAAAATCTGCCAGGACTTGGGATTTGATCGCGGTTCTGGCTTGGTAATTGATATCGAAGGCAGATAATTCGATGCCCCATTTTGCTATACGCCCTGTCGCGTCGGAATTGTGAATGATGGTTGACAAGGGAGCCCTGCTCACCACTGTCATGGGGTGCTCCTGGAAGTAGTGCATCAGCTTCCGGCTGCCTAGGAAAACTCCATAGAATAGCTTCTGAAAGTGAGGGTAGCGTTGCTTGGATTCCGTTAGGACCTCGCTTATGTAGTAAACTGGCCTCTGGACTCCGTGCTCGTAGCCTTCTTCCTTTCGCTCCACCAAGATAACTAGACTTACGACCTTGTTGGTGGCTGCCAGATAGAGGAACATTGGTTCTGACTCAGCTGGTGCCGCCAAAATAGGTGGGGATGTGAGTAGTTATTTCAACCCCTGAAGTGCTGCGTCTGTTGCGTCATCCCAGACAAATTTGTCTGATTTCTTCAGCAACTTGTATAAAGGTAGCGCCTTCTCGCCAAGACGGCTAACAAATCTACTGATTGCGGCGACACAACCAGTTAATCGTTGCACATCTTTGAGACAAGTTGGCCTTTTGATGCACAGAATAGCCTTGATCTTTTCCGGGTTAACTTCGATGCCTCTGTGAGACACAATGAAGCCAATGAGTTTTCCGGCTGGCACACCAAAGACGCACTTCAGCGGATTCAACATTATCTTGTACCGTCGGAGATTATCAAAGGTTTCCGTGAGGTCGCTGATCAAGTCGGATCCTTTCCGGGTCATGACCGCGATGTCGTCGACGTATGCGTGCACATTCCGGCCAATTTGGTCCTTCAGGCATCGCTACATCGTACGTTGATAGGTGGCACCTGCATTTTTCAAACCAAAGGTCATGGTGACATAGCAGTAAGTGCCGAAAGGTGTGATGAACGAGGTCGCCTTTTGGTCGGACTTCTTCATCCGGATCTGGTGATACCCGGAATATGCGTCAAGAAAACACAGAAGTTTCGCCCCTGCCGTCGGATCAATGACTTGGTCAATGCGCGGCAGGGGGAACGGATCCTTCTGACAATGCTTATTCAAGCCGGAGTAATCGATGCACATTCTTAGTATTTCAGAATTCTTTTTGGGTACAAGGACGGGCTTTGCGACCCAATCAGTATGGATAACTTCAACTACAAAACCTGCCTCTAGTAACTTTGCTAATTCTATCCCTATGGCGCGGCGCTTCTTATCTCCAAAGCGTCGCATAGCTTGCTTCACCGGTCTTGCTCCCGGATTTATGTTGAGGTAGTGCTCGGCAAGTTCCCTTGGTACTCCGGACATGTCAGAAGGTTGACATGCGAAGATATCCATGTTAGCACGGAGGAACTCGACGAGCGCGCTTTCCTATTTGGGGTCCATGTCGGCTCCGACTGAAACCTGCTTGGAGCTGTCGCCTACCTCGAGGTCGACCTGCTTGGTTTCTATCGCGGCCTTGAGCGAGTTCTTCTGTTCGGAGATCTGCTTCTTGAGGTCGTCGTTGAAGGCTTGCTCGTCCTCTAGCAGCAGGGCTACCATCTCATCGTTGCTATCCATGTCTAAAGCAAAATCAATGGTTAAAATTGCGCCTAGGCAGACGATGCAACGAACAGCGGCCAATCGCGCCTACCTGGCAAGTCGTTGAGCACCTTGTGTTCGCGGAGGTGGGGCGGATTTGACGCCGGGTTCTGGGACGCGATAGCGAAGCGGCGGCGGCGGAACGACCGGCGGGAGCGCCAACCGCGGCGACGGCGCCGACTCTCAGAAGAGATCAGACGCTCAAACGGCCGGCAAATCCAGCGACGATGGAGGGGTGGGAGGCGCGGGAAGGAAGGAGCGACGAGAAAAAAGGCGTGAATCAACGGTTGTGTCCGGCGTGCCCGGTGCGTCCCCTGTGGGACGGGGACGGCCTCGGGGCTCCGGACACCATATCGGGGCGCGCCGGACAAAAGATGGCTTTGGGGGACGCGGCTGAAAGCATTTTTTTATCCGACGCGCCCCAAATAGTTTTGGGGGACGCTTTGAAGACGCGACTGGAGATGCTCTTAGAATCGTCATAAACTATGTTTACATAGCGGATGCATCGTTCTTGACATATGTCCAACACTATTTGAGGCGGTCTGGACATATATTGGAGGGCGCTGCTGCAAATGCTCTTACGGTTGATGGTTGTTTGGTTTTCATTCTTGTGGGTGCAAATTGGACAGCTCTTAACGACTTGTTGAAAATGAAACTGGGGAAAGAACGGCCTTTTGGACGGACCTCTGGCTCGGAGACAACACCCTCCAGGACCAATTCCCGAACCTCTTCTCCCACTCCACCCGCGTGAATATCAACGTCGCCACAGCCCTGACTCCTGGATTCCGCGGTACGCTGGAACCACGCCTGTCGCAGGCCGCTGAAGCTGACCTTCGAAGCCTCGCTATCGAGCTTAGCTCTGTGGTTCTTAGCGGCGACACCCAGGATTCTCGTTGGGACCGTCTCACTAACAAAAAGCTTTCGAACAAAAGTGTCTACTCCAATTCTTTCAGGCACCTGCAGATTGACGTGATGGCGGAGAAGGTGTGGAAAAGCGCTGCCCCCCTTAAGTGCAAAATCTTCTGCTGGCTTGCTGTGAGGAGGCGCCTCCCAACCAATGAACGCCGCTTCCGGCATCGCCTCGGGGCCTCGGCTACATGCCTCTTCTGCCCTCGGGATGAGGACACCGATCACCTCCTCCTTCGCTGCCCCCGCGCCGGCGAAGTGTGGGCCTCTTTCCTTCAGGACCCCCAAGCTCGGCCTCCCTCTGACCTCCAGGACCTTTGGTCATCGCGGTGCAGAACATACGAAGAAACCACCATCAGCACCGCAATCGTCTGGAACATCTGGAAGAGACGCAACGCCAAGACCTTCACTGGAGTGGACGAAGACCTTACCATGGTCCTTCGCAGATGCATCCAAGACATTAGACTTTGGGCTCATAGATGTACCACCCCCTCCGCCTCCCTCTCTCTAAATAATTGGTGTAATAACTTCGACCCGCCTTGAGGTCCCCCCCCTCCCCTCCTCCCTCTAAAAAGTTGTAATGATCCCATGTACGCTTGTTTTTATTAATGTTCAGGCTGGCGTAAGCCCGCCGTAGCCCAGTTCAAAAAAAAACTCAAACAGTAGACAATGGTAAAATAATATACTCATGTTTTTCTATGTGAAAGACATCCATCTATATTTGAATTGATATTATATATTATTATAGAGCTATTGCGCATGCATTAGCTTACTTGAATTTAATTTCACGTACTCCACCTAACCCCTAACCCCTCCAGTGGCGCTCCCCAGGGTGCCGCCGGGGGGCCGATCTCCCTCCTTTCGGCGCTGACCATGGTGGCGGTGGGCCCCGGCGCCAAAGTGCCCGGGGGTTGTTGGAGGCGGTGACCGGCGGTGGCGGCTGGGGCGGCGACCTCCGACTTTGGCGTGCTCCGCGTCTAGGGCGGCGTCCCTGGATGTGCGGCGGCGGCTCCTCCTCCACGGCCTCCGGCGATGGATGGTGGTGGTGGCGGCTGTTGGATCTTGTGCCCGTCGAGATCCATCGTTGGCTTCTGCTGGCGGCGCGAGGAAGGGGCGGCGATGTGCGGGGCGAGGATGGTGTGGTTGCAGCTTCTGCCGTCCACCGAATTCTCCTTCGTCATCGTTGGTCAGCGGATGGCGGCGTGGGGGCCTGTTCGTCTGCTTCGGGTTTGAAGGTGGTGGTCCTAGGGTTCTTCTTCTACGAAGATGAAGACCTACCGGACGCCGATCCTTTTCATCTAGCCGGAGTGTTGAGTTCCGAAAGGCTCCGCTGGCGAATGCATCAACGCATCTTTTGCCTGTAGTTTGCTGGACCGGGTGGTATTTGGTCGCGCGCACCCATGCTTTTATTCCGACTGTTTGGTTCTGGAGGGAGCGGCGTGAAACTCTTTTTCTATGTTGACATCAAGTGACTACCGATCCATGATGAAAGTCGGAAGTAGAGAATTTCATGAAGGTCGGATGGGAGGACTAGCTAAGGGAGGTTCAAGTCTCCGCGCTGTTGAGGGACTTGCTTGGTGTTCCGGGCTTCACAGCAGCGGTATGAAAGTGGGGGCGACAACACAGGTGAAGTTCAGAGTCCTACCTTTCAGGGTGAAAACCCAAGGTCTGGCCTTAACTGGTTGTGCCTGGCAATGACCTTGTTGGATGCATTTTTTTGAGAGCGTAGACTATCTTCAGGGTGAAAACCTAAGATCTTTGATCGGGCGACGACGGTGTTAGAGCATTGTTCCCTTCTTGAAGCCGTCGTTTTTGGAGAGTCTGTATTTCAGGTGTGGTCATGGTGGTGGATGTATTGCTGTTGTTAGGCTCGAGATACTGTAGCGGGATTTTGTTTCTTAGTTTTCTTTTATATTTTTTGGTTGTGTGCATCCATAGTGCCATTAGGGTTGTGCGTTGTTGCAGAGGCTAGGTGTAATTGGTATCTTTTTTTTTTGAGAATTTCTCTGCATTCATATCACGGAAAGATACAAAGTTGTTGACCCTTACAAGCACAGAGAAACACAAATACAAAGGACCAAAAACACCTAGAACACCCTAAGACCACCATAGCCCATGAAGATCTCCGGAGCCCTATGTCATCATCCCATAAACTTGAGAGAAGACCCCTGCAGAAGAACTACAACCAAGCGCAAGCAGGTCATCATCTTCGACCACGGTGCAATTGCCACCACGCTGCTTCCTCCTTCCTTGACACCAGTGCCGAGAAGGCATGGACACCAATCCAACACGCCTGCAGCAGCCGTCACCATCTTTGGCTTTGAGTACCGCGAAAAGTGTCCCTTCCGGAAGGAAGGGAACTCGAGTCAACCGACCGGTCCAAGCACCGCGGCCGGGCCATCCGCCCGGGCAAACCAGAACTCCCTCCAAAGATCGGCGCCGAGGAGGAAGAAAAACAGCAGCAGCAAATCATACCGACAAGGAGGAAGAAGGGTCTTTCTCCCGACCATCTGGCCGATTTTGGCGTCGCCACGTCGGACCGCCTCCTCCCCTCGCCACCAAGGCCGGCCAGAAGAAGCTGCAAGACGTGACAGCCGCAAGCCACCAGAAGAACACAAACCCTAAAAAGGAAGACAGTGGTGCCATCTCCTTCCTCTCCCTCGCCACCACGGCCGGCCGAGGAGAAGGCAACAACATCAGCACTCCTCCGACTCCAGATAAGACTCCGCAAACTCCACGGCATGGTCGAAATTCGACCGTGCCCGGGGAATCCACCCTCCCCCGATCCGCAGATCTGAGAGGAAACCAGGCCAGCAGCTCACCGGCGCCGCCACAAGTGGCCTTGCCGAGATGGGGATCGAGC
Source organism: Lolium rigidum (assembly GCF_022539505.1). Taxonomy (NCBI): domain Eukaryota; kingdom Viridiplantae; phylum Streptophyta; class Magnoliopsida; order Poales; family Poaceae; genus Lolium; species Lolium rigidum. Next base: position 56,216,980 of record NC_061514.1, on the reverse strand, counting down.
TCCAGCATCCTTATTCCGACGCGACGTCGCCTCCACCATCTCGACGCCGTCCCAGAGCACCACGCGAAGACTAGGCCGGGCGCTTCCCGGCGCAGCTGAGGAGGAGCCCCCACCGCCGCCACGCCACTGGGGCTTTGCCCGGCGGCGCCACCGGTGGCGGCGGCCGGAGGAGGGGGTGCGGTGGGTGTGGCGGCTAGGGTTGGGGTCGTGGGTTGCTACGTTTAGCTCATGTGTCACATCATGTGTACACAATTGGTATCTTTTGATATTAGTATATTCCCTTTATCGAAAAATGTATGGTGTGTTCCATCTTATCTCGGCATCCATCGAATATGTCCGAGGTCTCAATCTCATCTAGCCATTTTTAGATTGATCTAGCAATGCTAAATGGGTGCACGTTGCAATCGAGATGGGGTTGTTAATTGTCATCATCCACACGGATTCATCCCAATTATCAAGTTCGATTCTTGAAACTGCCGGTAACAAGCGACATATGGCTCTGCTTTTATGTTTTGCCTACGCGCGTTCCTGATGGATATCGAGAATATACTTGTGTTCTTGCACACGCTCGATTTCATGTCCACGTATGACATCGAAGTCTTTGCTTCGTGGAGAAGGAATATCCCTATTCATCTCAATGGTAACAGGCACTTCAATAGATTTTAGTACATGTCGTTGACACGTGGGAGTGGAGTCCACCAGATGAGTGTTTTTGGTATGATAAGTATTTCTTTTATAATAACTAGCACAGTGGCTCTCGCAAATGCGAGAGCACCATCATTAGTTACGTGAGATTGCAGAATTAAATTTTTGTTTCATACATTATTTTGAAATTCGTATTATGTGATACGCAATAATACTATTCCACTACCACAAAAAATATTATTCAAAGCAGATAGAAAATCATGATGCAAGGTAATATATGTAATACTTAATTTGTGGGTGATTGGCATGCCATACAACTTTCTAACAATTCAATAGTGACAATCTAAATGCACCAGATAATCACAACATAACATTGCAAAATAAATATATCAAATCTCCACTTATTCATAGCTAGATAAATAATAAAAGAGCTAACTATCAATTATGTAGTGATTACTCTATTCATTTCCACACAAATTACAGCTGTATACATGGCAAAAAAATTACAATTGTAGATGAATTTCTTTAAAAAGCTATAATTAGCTTGTGCAAACTAAATTTATTATTCAGTTTCCACACAAATTACAACTGTATATACAATTTCTTACAATAAAACTAAAATTATCTCATGAAAACTTAAGCTAATATTTAACATACCTTTCGGATGTATCAAACTCACCACTCCAAACCTGAACCCGTAGACCGTTTGTGCTGGTAGCCAAATAGCCAAACCGATGTTTTTATGCATAGGCCAAAACAATGTTAATATGTAACGATGCACTTGTCCTGCATGGGTGCAGCCGTATGCTACCTCAGCTGTGTACATACACTGATACACCAGCACCCACATTGCTGTCTAAGTTGTCCTACGCCTACGCGTTTGTTTGAAGCTGTGATTCAGACGAAGCATTAGAGGAGGTTATTAGGTTGAGGCCAGCGTTATTAGGTCGTACCGCAACCAAACTCTATTGATACAGTCGTACAATGCATGGTCATCATGTCTTTTTTCGTCAGCGGAAAACGTACATGTGCCTGATCCATTATAGCCATTAGTTTACGTTTAGACTTACCGTGCCATGTACTCATCTGTACAATTTTAATGTTATACGTAATAATTATAACTATTAAAGTATATTTATCTACAATATATGGATTAACATGGTGTCTCTATTTTAGATATCCGTATATTGTAGGCGAAACAAACCGGTATTCAAATAATTTATGAATTTTGATAAATTTTGGATTATTTATAAATATGTTTGCAAAATAATTGGTGGTATTTTGATCAGTATTATCGATATTTCCGAAAATCGGTAATACCATTGGCCAATGATTGTACGCAATACTTTTATCTCTTAATCTCAACCGTTAAAATAAGAATCAATAGAGTTTTTTTCAGTGTATTTGGATTAACATGGTGTCTCTATTTTCGACAACCGTATATTTCTGGCGTAATACAAGGATATTCAAATAATTTGTGAATTTTGATAAATTTTGATTTTTTTTTGCAAAAGCTCAGGTGGTATGTTGAAGTGGAACCGCTATTTACGAAAACTGGTAATACCGCTGCCAACGGTGTTTTTTCCAACTTTACCACTGGGTGTCTCTATTTTATTCAATTGTATATTACTGGCGAAATTTATGGGTTTTCATAAAAATTTAATTGACTTATAAGTTCGTCTGGAAAATCTCGGGCGGTATTTTGATTAGTATTGTTATTTACGAAAACTTCTAATACCGCGGCGAACTGTAATTTTTCCAACTTTACCACCGGAAAAATCTAATATAGAGATATATATCGGTATTCCAATAATTTATCAATTTTGAAAAATTACGGACAAATTTATAAATTTGATTGGGAAATATCAGGCAATATTTTGATCAGTATTACATATATCTTCAAAAACTGGTAATGCTGCTGGCCAGCGATTTTTTTTCCAATGTTAGCACCGAAAACTTCAATACCGACAAAATATATGGGTATTAATTTATCAATTCTGATATACTTTGGAAAAACTTATAAATTCGTTTACAAAATCTCAGGCTGTCTAGATTAAAAAGAGGAATCGGTCACAAGTACCACGTTTCAGCAAGTTTTTTTTTTTACATTTTTTTTAGCACATACCACTGCTCCAAGTCCATGTCTACCACAATGATCTAGCGCAGATACGGCCTCTTAAATTGTTTTCTTTGTATATAACAATAGATACATATTTTCACGTGAAAGCACCCCGTTTTAATTTTTTTGATGCTATCATACCGAATTCAATCTGCTGAGTCCAATCTATTATATATGGAAGCTATCCTATGGGACTCTTTTTGTGAAACATAACACGCATCATTTTTTTTTCCAAACAGACAGATCTCTTTGTTTTCTCACGTAAGGTCTATTACAGACTCGTCACACGTGTAACAGAAAAAAAGGAGGTAATACATCGATCATACCCTTTGTTAATATAAAACGTAGCTATGTAGGTTTAAACGTGCAATAAGTTTCCTTTGTACAACAAAAACTAAATTGTTGTACGTAACACTTTTTTATCTTTTAATCTCAAATGTTAAAATTAAAATCTACGGTTAATATATTTTAAGCATATGTGGATTAACCTGGTGTCTCGAAAAACACCCTTATTTTACTTTTAGTATATAATAGATAGATAGATAGATGCACCCTAGAAATATGTATCTTGCTGCCCACAAGGTGTGGGGCAGCTCCCCGCTCTAAAGCCCTACACTTTTTTTTGCCTCGAAACTTCTTTGAAATATTGAAGATAGTCTGTAGATGGTATCAACTAGAACTACTGATGATATTTTTTGTGTTGTAATGGAGGTATATAAAATTTTAGATTTGTCAATATCAACACATGCAATCCATCAATAAGGATGTTTGATTCCAAGTTTCCTAATATAACGTTTCTCTTTTCAGTAAATTCGTGTAAAAACTTGTGAAACTATGTTTTAATTTAACGAAATAGAGCTGACACAGGTTCGAGATTTTAAAAATCTCCAAAAAACCAGTCATTCTGGTTACCACCGAGGAAAATTTCTACAGGAGGAAATATTACCTGAATTTATAAATTTGCTTAAATTTAAAGTTTTTTTGGTAAATTTTGGACAAATTTATAAATTCATTTGACAAACCTGTTATTATGTCTGGTATTTCCGAAAACCGGTAATACCTGCGGCTGCCGATTTTTCACGACGGAGAAAAAAAAAACCTTGGACATACCAGCCTCTCTGAGCAGCGAACGAACGGCCAAGATTTTCTGTTCTGCTAGCGACTGGAGCCAAGTGTGAATTCGGTTGTTACTAGTCTTGGTACAAAGACTTTATTTTGGAAGCGTCTCTGGATGTTGTTATCATATAACTCACGTATGTGAACTCGACCACATTGCACGGATTTATGTCGCTCATGTGCTTGCTTTATATGCCATCTTCTTCAATATTTATTGCTTAGGATGTTTGAAATATTTTGCTATATGTACTACAATTGTGCGGTGCAACTCCTGTCAACGTCGTCAGAGTTTCTGAATTTCTACCAATTGTGTGGCTGTTATCACCAGGATTTGACCGGGTCAGAGGTGGGCCGCGATCAAGATGGACTTAAAGATCATACATGGAAGAATATACATGAATCGGCCTTATGCGCAAAGTTTGGGCTAGTTTGCCCTTGTATCTTAATATAGTAGATCGCATCTTAGATTAGAAGATAGAGTTTGACCCGTGCACGATTAGGTGCACGCCTGAATTAGAAAGTCCCCTGGACTATAAATATGTATCTAGGGTTTATGGAATAAACAACAACCAACGTTCAACCAACAAATCAATCTCGGCGCATCGCCAACTCCTTCGTCTCGAGGGTTTCTACCGGTAAGCAACATGCTGCCTAGATCGCATCTTGCGATCTAGGCAGCACAAGCTCCACGTTGTTCATGCGTTGCTCGTACTAAAACCTTGTTGATGGCGAGCAGCGTAGTTATCATAGATGTGTTAGGGTTAGCATAGTTCTTCGCGTAACATGCTATCGTAGTGCAACCATTGCATGTCTAGCCGCCCTCACACCTATCTTAGGTGTGGGGGCGGCACCCCGCTTGATCATTATTTAGTAGATCTGATCCGTTACGATTGCTCCTTGTTCTACAAGGATTAGTTTAATATCTCGCAATAGTTAGACCTTACAAAGGGGTGGAGGATCCAGCGGCACGTAGGGTGTCGTTCGCTGGCCCTAAACAGGATGTTCCGGGGATCAACCTTGTGTTGGTTTTTAGGCCTTGTTTAGGATCGGCTTACGATCACCGTGCGTGGCCGCGAGGCCCAACCGTGAGTAGGATGATCCGATTATGCGGTGAAAACCCTAAATCGTCGTAGATCTCATTAGCTTTATCTTGATCAAGCAGGACCACCATATATTCGTGCACCTCGTACGAATCATGGGTGGATCGGCTCCCCGAGCCGATTCACAGGATAACCTCGAGAGCCGATCGAGGCTCGTATTTAATGTTTACGTGTATGCCATGCAGGAAACTAAGCGAGGCATCTCCATCACCTTCCCGACCAGGTATAGGTCGGGTGGCACGCCCTTGCATCAGCATCGGACGTGTGACCGAACGCTTGCGGGCCGTCGCTCGGAGGGACCTCAGCCAGCCGCAGCTCTAGGTTGTTCCCGGCTCTACGGTGTTGCCCGTCGCTGCCCGCCGGTGGGTTTCGACGACAACACATTCGGCACGCCCGGTGGGACAAGCTTCTACATCAACCACATCGCCATCTACATCCGAGATGGCGGACGGCACGCCGATCACGTACGAGGATCCGACGGACGAGCTCAAGAAGAAGTATGACGAGATCAAAGTCATCCTCGAAGCCGACCTCATCGGCTCTTTCCACGAACCCGTTCACATGGCATCGGTGGAAGGGGTTCTCGCCTAATGGTGCACTCGGATGGGATAGACCTCTCTGCCCCGTCGGAAGAACGCACCAGGTCCCCGCGGCAGGAGATCAACTACTTGGTGGCTCACTCGCTACACCGCCACTGCGAGAACCTGGTCAACACGTTGGAGCGTGTCGCTCTTCGCGTGATCCAGGAGATCATGAGGCACCGTACTCGCCGTCGGGACCAGCTCTCGGGACGCATCAAGGAGAGTTGCCACTCCGGTCCCGTCCACCGCCGCCATATGCGTTGGCAGCACTGGAGTGCCGGCTTCACCGGCATTCGTCGTCTACAAGATCGGTGGTGACCCTGGTGACTACCAGTTCTTGCCTGAGGTGCCTAAGGAGATCCCTCACGGGTACACGTGCACGTATGTGCCAGATTGTGGTAACTGGGCACTCACAAACCAGGCCACGGCATCAGGAACTCCTAGGAAAACGGGAGGGACGTCAGCGACAGAGCTTGAGAAGCAGACGTGGCTAACTAAGTACGCCACCCCGACGAACCTCCAGAGCTCAGCTCCTGCAGTTGGCTCAGAACTGGAAAAGCAAACATGGCTGGCTAAGTACGCCACCCCGGCGAATCTTCAGAATTCAACTCCTGCAGCCAGCACAGCGGATCAGATCAGTACCATACTGAGAGACTAGTTCGGCATGGTGCCGAAAAGAAGGGCCATCGGCTATTCCAAGCCGTACCCCGACGACTACGAGATGATCCCGCTACCACCTAAATATCGGCTCCCTGACTTCTCCAAATTCAGTGGATCAGATGGTTCCAGCTCCATCGAGCACGTGGGCCGATATTTGGCGCAACTAGGACCGGCTTCAGTGTCGGATCAACTACGCGTGAGGCTCTTCTCACAGTCCCTCACGGGATCGGCTTTCGGATGGTACACCTCTTTGCCACCGGACTCCATCCGGACTTGGAAGCGATTGGAAGAGCAGTTCCATATGCGGTACCATTCGAGAGGCTTCCGAGTCCGGCATTGCCGATCTAGCACAACTACGTCGAAGCGCGGAGAAACGCGTGACGGAATACATCCAGCGCTTCAGGAATCTTAGGAACCGATGTTATTCGGTTCGTTTAACCGAAAAGGAAGCAATCGAGTTGGCGATAGCAGAGCCTCGCAACACCGCTCAAGGACATGGCCTCCCAAGCGGACTATCCCTCACCGGCGCACATGGTTCGAGAACTGCTCGGCATATGAACAGCGCCACCCGGACTCGTGCACGGGACAAATTCAAGCGTGCAGTAGTCCTGGTCAATGCGAGAGGAAGACGAAGTTCCTGCGCGGAGACCAAGAGGTAGCGAGTGGCTGAATGGGCTCGGGGAGGAACCCCCGTGTCCTGCAAATGGGTAAAGCCACCGGGCCCGCCCGGGGGATTTGATTTTGACGTGACCAAGACCGAGCAAATCTTCGACCTCCTGCTCAAGCGGAAGCGGTTGACGATTCCCGAAGGTCTCAAATTCCCCACGGTGCAAGAGGCTGAACGGAAAGCCATACTGCAAATGGCATAGTCCGCTCTCCCATGCCACCAACGACTGCAGGGTATGGCGTCGGCACATCCAAGCGGCGATAGAAAAAGGGCGTCTAATTTTCAACCAATAAGCCATGAAGGTCGACACCCGGCCCTTCCCCGCCGTTAACATGGTAGAGTGCACTTACCACCGAAGGTTGCCAGCCAGGATCCTCGTTCAGACATCAACATGGTAGGACACGGGAACCACTCTGGCAAAGATGGAGACGAGGGCAGCTGCTCTCATAGCAAGGACACAGAAGAGGCCGCTCCACGCGATCGGCTCCGTCATGATGGCAAGCGCTACGTCACAGAGGGAGAAGTGAAGAACATGAGATATCAAAGACCCCTCTCTGATCACCTCCTCAACAAGTATGTGAGTCAGTATGACCAACGCCGACGATCCAGGCGATGATGATGAGAGAGATCGTCCGGCTAGAGAAGCCGGAAGACATCGTCGGCACGATCGCGATGAGGAGGAGCACGAGCGCCGTGCCACGGAAAAATCAAGGGAGCAAGACGACAACGACAGCACCGGGACCGCGCCTTCTTCGACACTCGCTGGGATTCGAGGAATGAGCCGATTGCCCACAATCGGCAATTGCCCGAATGCAACCGGAAGAAGAAGGAGGCAGCCAGCGTGTCTGTGTTCAAGCGCTTAGGGCCTCTCCCGCCACAAAGCAAACGCGCTGAGTCCCCTCGCTGGGCAGATCTCGAGGATTCAGAAGACGAGGGACAAGAAGAAGAAGAAGAAGACAGGTACCACCGTCCAAGGTGGTGCCCGGATGGACTAAGCCGTTCCCAAAAGCGTAGGGTTCAGCGATTGCGCGGCTTGGAGGAAGCCGAAAGGTTATACCTGCATACGCTAAGGAAGGCGCGACCTGATTTGGCTGCGAAAGTTCAGCGAACCCTGGACGAAGAGGGTCGTCCACGGAAAATGGAGTGGCGCCCCAAGCAAAGGAAAGCCGATGATAAAACATCGGCTGGCACAAACATGGTGCTCGTCCTTCCAACGAAGCTTAGTGCTCCAGGATTACACGATGCACTCAAGGTGGACGACAGCGAGCGCATCGACTTGACAAAGGATAAGGTTGGGCTGGTCCTATCCACCGGCCTGATCGTGTAGCAAGAACGAACCAATGAAGCAAACGTGGCAAGGCCAATCCTTGGGATCGGCTTCAAAGATCTATGAAGGGACATTACAAAACCTTCATTTGAGCGAGTCAATATGGAGGCCGATTCCAGCAATCGGCCAAAATTATCCTCACCACATGTTCTGCTGGTGTTCAACATCGATCTACTGGATAGCGGTTTTACGTCGGCTGATGCGTCAGGGAAAATCAACATTGGTCTTACCGGAGCCGACGTGCAAAGACAATGCCTTGGCTAACCACAAAGCCGATATCTGCAGTCACCTGGTAGATTCGGCTCGGGGGGCATCTAATCAGATGAACATGCGCAGATGAACATGTGTGCAGTGAAACATTGGGGGCCGATGGGAAAAATCGGCCAGTAAAAAAAATATATATATACTCGCAGTGGGTATACAGCCGATGCATGGCCATCGACTCAAGAGGTACAGCTGTTATGAGCAGAAGTCTCCAAGTTCGGCAGTACCAGTGCAAGCATGGACCAAGGTGGCGGCTATGGCGTTTTGCCTAGCCTGGACCAAGTTTGCCAGAGATGATGAGCCGATCTGATCAACAAGGCGCAAGGAAGGAGTTGAGAAGCCATTGTGTTTGAGGCTTCTTAGTTCGAGGAGCAGATTTGCTGATCTGTCCAAAGCTTTTCAGTGCGACGGATTTTCCGAAAATCAAGAGGCTCGGGGGCAGCTCGCCTGAAATATCTTTGCTACGGAGAGCCGATTTTGTTGGAATCGGCTGGTTCTCGCATTATAACTTGGAAGCCAATGGTGACGCATTTGGCTCGCTTTGGATGAGGCTCGGAGGGCAACTCGCCCGAGAGGTTTTTGGCTTTGGGAGCCGATTTTGTTGGAATCGGTCGGCTCTACATTGCAACCGTTCGAAGAATGATGCTTTGTTACGTGAGTTATCGGTTTCAGCAACAGTTCCGGGACTCTCTTGGGAACGCCTGCTCAAGATCAAATCGCCGGTCTCGCTGCGATCGAGCCGCACCCAGTGCTATCGTCATCGGCAGGGCTAGTTGACTTGGAAGGATGACTGAATTGGCCTGTCTTGCAGATTATCGTGAGAGACCAAGGCGTGGCCCCATCTGGTCATTGAGCATTGGTTAGGCTAACAATCGGCAAAGTCAGATGAGGAAAAATTGGCTAAATCAGCATAAAGAACATCGGCAAAAATCAAAGGAAATTTTTTCATTGATAATAAGATTTCTTACAAAGAGGAGCCGATTGTTCAGCAAAAGGGACAGATTACTGCTGCTAATCCTATACTAGTAGGTCCCTATTCTAAGGGCTGTTGCCGTCTTCGCCGTCGCTGGGGTAGCTGCCCTCATTGCTGCTGTCGACGAATCCCTCTGTGCTGCTACTATGACCTTCAGCAGAGGCTTCTTCCTCGTCATCGTCATCGTCCTCGTCTGACCAAGCCCAGCCCCGAATGCGCTTTGGCGGTGGTTCGTCGGAAGAGGTGTCGTCCTCCTGTTCCTTCTTCAGGTCGGAGGAGATGTCTTCATCTTCGTCATCCTCTTCTTCTTCTTTGGTGACGGAGGTGAATTTACCCCGGAAGGGAGGGTCGTCGTCGTCGCTATCCGCCTCCAGTGCTCCGTCGACCGAGTGCACGGAGGTCATCTTCCCCGTCGGTTAGGGGCATGGCCCCCATCCGACCGGACAAGGTCCTCGCCCTCCGGCACGAAGTCGAAGTCCCACTCCTGCTTGTCCCAATCGCCGGGGAGCACGCCGGTTGTACGCCTCCATCCGGTCGTGCTCTGGAATTGACTCGCTTGAAAAAGAGGATTGGAGAGAAACGGAAGAGGAGGAAGAAGACGACATGGCTATGGAAAGAGAGGGTTTTTTGATGCCGATAGCTGGAACGGAGGAAGGGGATGAAGAGTGCTAATCGATCGGCACGGTTAAATAATGAGGAACCTGGTGGAGATTTAATGCCATTGCGGTTTCCGAGGAGATGATGCTAAAGCTATCGAATTTTGCAGAGAAGCTGAGAAGACAGGGCGTCATGATGAAGAATACTGCAACGGTTCTGCTCTGCCACGACATGACCCTTCGAAAGGAAAACAGAGTGGTTTTGAAATTATCATTGCCAAAACCAGGGGGGCATGTGTTATCACCAGGATTTGACCGGGTCAGAGGTGGGCCGCGATCAAGATGGACTTAAAGATCATACATGGAAGAATATACATGAATCGGCCTTATGCGCAAAGTTTGGGCTAGTTTGCCCTTGTATCTTAATATAGTAGATCGCATCTTAGATTAGAAGATAGAGTTTGACCCGTGCACGATTAGGTGCACGCCTGAATTAGAAAGTCCCTGGACTATAAATATGTATCTAGGGTTTATGGAATAAACAACAACCAACGTTCAACCAACAAATCAATCTCGGCGCATCGCCAACTCCTTCGTCTCGAGGGTTTCTACCGGTAAGCAACATGCTGCCTAGATCGCATCTTGCGATCTAGGCAGCACAAGCTCCACGTTGTTCATGCGTTGCTCGTACTGAAGCCTTGTTGATGGCGAGCAGCGTAGTTATCATAGATGTGTTAGTGTTAGCATAGTTCTTCGCGTAACATGCTATCGTAGTGCAACCCTTGCATGTCTAGCCGCCCTCACACCTATCTTAGGTGTGGGGGCGGCACCCCGCTTGATCATTATTTAGTAGATCTGATCCGTTACGATTGCTCCTTGTTCTACAAGGATTAGTTTAATATCTGCAATAGTTAGGCCTTACAAAGGGGTGGAGGATCCAGCGGCACGTAGGGTGTCGTTCGCTGGCCCTAAACAGGATGTTCCGGGGATCAACCTTGTGTTGGTTTTTAGGCCTTGTTTAGGATCGGCTTACGATCACCGTGCGTGGCCGCGAGGCCCAACCGTGAGTAGGATGATCCGATTATGCGGTGAAAACCCTAAATCGTCGTAGATCTCATTAGCTTTATCTTGATCAAGCAAGACCACCATATATTCGTGCACCTCGTACGAATCATGGGTGGATCGGCTCCCTGAGCCGATTCACAGGATAACCTGAGAGCCGATCGAGGCTCGTATTTAATGTTTACGTGTATGCCATGCGAGGAAACTAAGCGAGGCATCTCCATCACCTTCCCGACCGGGTATAGGTCAGGGTGGCACGCCCTTGCATCAGCATCGGACGTGTGACCAGAACGCTTTGCGGGCCGTCGCTCGGAGGGACCTCAGCCAGCCGCAGCTCTAGGTTGTTCCCGGCTCTACGGTGTTGCCCGTCGCTGCCCGCCGGTGGATCAAGATAAAGCTAATGAGATCTACGACGATTTAGGGTTTTCACCGCATAATCGGATCATCCTACTCACGGTTGGGCCTCGCGGCCACGCACGGTGATCGTAAGCCGATCCTAAACAAGGCCTAAAAACCAACACAAGGTTGATCCCCGGAACATCCTGTTTAGGGCCAGCGAACGACACCCTACGTGCCGCTGGATCCTCCACCCCTTTGTAAGGCCTAACTATTGCAGATATTAAACTAATCCTTGTAGAACAAGGAGCAATCGTAACGGATCAGATCTACTAAATAATGATCAAGCGGGGTGCCACCCCCACACCTAAAATAGGTGTGAGGGCGGCTAGACATGCAAGGGTTGCACTACGATAGCATGTTACGCGAAGAACTATGCTAACCCTAACACATCTATGATAACTACGCTGCTCGCCATCAACAAGGTTTCGATACGAGCAACGCATGAACAACGTGGAGCTTGTCGCTGCCTAGATCGCAAGATGCGATCTAGGCAGCATGTTGCTTACCGGTAGAAACCCTCGAGACGAAGGAGTTGGCGATGCGCCGAGATTGATTTGTTGGTTGAACGTTGGTTGTTGTTTATTCCATAAACCCTAGATACATATTTATAGTCCAGGGGACTTTCTAATTCAGGCGTGCACCTAATCGTGCACGGGTCAAACTCTATCTTCTAATCTAAGATGCGATCTACTATATTAAGATACAAGGGCAAACTAGACCAAACTTTGCGCATAAGGCCGATTCATGTATATTCTTCCATGTATGATCTTTAAGTCCATCTTGATCGCGGCCCACCTCTGACCCGGTCAAATCCTGGTGATAACACATGCCCCCCTGGTTTTGGCAATGATAATTTCAAAACCACTATGTTTTCCTTTCGAAGGGTCATGTCGTGGCAGAGCAGAACCGTTGCAGTATTCTTCATCATGACGCCCTGTCTTCTCAGCTTCTCTGCAAAATTCGATAGCTTTAGCATCATCTCCTCGGAAACCGCAATGGCATTAAATCTCCACCAGGTTCCTCATTATTTAACCGTGCCGATCGATTAGCACTCTTCATCCCCTTCCTCCGTTCCAGCTATCGGCATCAAAAAACCCTCTCTTTCCATAGCCATGTCGTCTTCTTCCTCCTCTTCCGTTTCTCTCCAATCCTCTTCCTCAAGCGAGTCAATTCCAGAGCACGACCAGATGGAGGCGTACAACCGGCGTGCTCCCCAGCATTGGGACAAGCAGGAGTGGGACTTCGACTTCGTGCCAGAGGGCGAGGACCTTGTCTGGTCAGATGGGGCCATGCCCCTAACCGACGGGGAAGATGACCTCCGGTACCTGGTCGACGGAGCACTGGAGGCGGATAGCGACGACGACGACCCTCCCTTCCGGGGTAAATTCACCTCCGTCACCAAAGAAGAAGAAGAGGATGACGAAGACGAAGACATCTCCTCCGACCTGAAGAAGGAACAGGAGGACGACACCTCTTCCGACGAACCACCGCCAAAGCGCATTCGGGGCTGGGCTTGGTCAGACGAGGACGATGACGATGACGAGGAAGAAGCCTCGCCGAAGGTCATAGTAGCAAGCACAGAGGGATTCGTCGACAAGCAGCAATGAGGGCAGCTACCCCGGCGACGGCGAAGACGGCAACGGCCCTTAGAATAGGGACCTACTAGTATAGGATTAGCAGCAGTAATCTGTCCCTTTTGCTGAACAATCGGCTCCTCTTTGTAAGAAATCTTATTATCAATGAAAAAATTTCCTTTGATTTTTGCCGATGTTCTTTATGCTGATTTAGCCGATTTTTCCTCATCTGACTTTGCCGATTGTTAGCCTAACCAATGCTCAATGACCAGATGGGGCCACGCCTTGGTCTCTCACGATAATCTGCAAGACAGGCCAATTCAGTCATCCTTCCAAGTCAACTAGCCCTGCCGATGACGATAGCACTGGGTGCAGCCGATCGCAGCAGACCGGCGATTTGATCTTGAGCAGGCGTTCCCAAGAGAGCCCCGGAACTGTTGCTGAAACTGATAACTCTGTAACAAAGCATCATTCTTCAGAACAGTTGCAATGTAGAGCCAGCTGATTCCAACAAAATCGGCTCCCAAAGCCAAAAACCTCTCGGGCGAGTTGCCCTCCGAGCCTCATCCAAAGCGAGCCAAATGCGTCGCCATTGGCTTCCAAGTTATAATGCAGAACCAGCCGATTCCAACAAAATCGGCTCTCCAGAGCAAAGATATTTCAGGGCGAGCTGCCCCCCGAGCCTCTTGATTTTCGGAAAAGCCGTCGCACTGAAAAGCTTTGGACAGATCAGCAAATCTGTTCCTCGAACTAAGAAGCCTCAAACACAATGGCTTCTCAACTCCTTCCTTGCGCCTTGTTGATCAGATCGGCTCATCATCTCTGGCAAACTTGGTCCAGGCTAGGCAAAATGCCATAGCCGCCACCTTGGTCCATGCTTGCACTGGTACTGCCGAACTTGGAGACTTCTGCTCATAACAGCTGTACCTCTTGAGTCGATGGCCATGCATCGGCTGTATACCCACTGCGAGTATATTTTTTTTTACTGGCCGATTTTTCCCATCGGCCCCCAATGTTTCACTGCACACATGTTCATCTGCGCATGTTCATCTGATTAGATGCCCCCCGAGCCGAATCTGCCAGGTGACTGCAAATATCGGCTTTGTGGTTAGCCAAGGCATTGTCTTTGCACGTCGGCTCCGGTAAGACCAATGTTGATTTTCCCTGACGCATCAGCCGACGTAAAACCGCTATCCAGTAGATCGATGTTGAACACCAGCAGAACATGTGGTGAGGATAATTTTGGCCGATTGCTGGAATCGGCCTCCATATTGACTCGCCCAAATGAAGGTTTTGTAATGTCCCTTCATAGATCTTTGAAGCCGATCCCAAGGATCGGCCTTGCCACGTTTGCTTCATTGGTTCGTTCTTGCTACACGATCAGGCCGGTGGATAGGACCAGCCCAACCTTATCCTTTGTCAAGTCGATGCACTCGCTGTCGTCCACCTTGAGTGCATCGTGTAATCCTGGAGCACTAAGCTTCGTTGGAAGGACGAGCACCATGTTTGTGCCAGCCGATGTTTTATCATCGGCTTTCCTTTGCTTGGGGCGCCACTCCATTTTCCGTGGACGACCCTCTTCGTCCAGGGTTCGCTGAACTTTTGCAGCCAAATCAGGTCGCGCCTTCCTTAGCGTATGCAGGTATAACCTTTCGGCTTCCTCCAAGCCGCGCAATCGCTGAACCCTACGCTTTTGGGAACGGCTGAGTCCATCCGGGCACCACCTTGGACGGTGGTACCTGTCTTCTTCTTCTTCTTGTCCCTCGTCTTCTGAATCCTCGAGATCTGCCCAGCGAGGGGACTCAGCGCGTTTGCTTTGTGGCGGGAGAGGCCCTAAGCGCTTGAACACGGACACGTTGGCTGCCTCCTTCTTCTTCCGGTTGCATTCGGGCAATTGCCGATTGTGGGCAATCGGCTCATTCCTGAATCCCAGCAGTGTCTGAAGAAGGGGCAGTCCCAGTGCCTGTCGTTGTCGTCTTGCTCCCTTGATTTTTCCGTGGCACGGCGCTCGTGCTCCTCCTCATCGCGATCGTGCCGACGATGTCTTCTGGCTTCTCTAGCCAGACGATCTCTCTCATCATCATCGCTGGATCGTCGGCGTTGGTCATACTGACTCACATACTTGTTGAGGAGGTGATCAGAGAGGGGTCTTTGATATCTCATGTTCTTCACTTCTCCCTCTGTGACGTAGCGCTTGCCATCATGACGGAGCCGATCGCGTGGAGTGGCCTCTTCTGTGTCCTTGTTATGAGAGCAGCTGCCCTCGTCTCTATCTTTGCCAGAGTGGTTCCCAGGTCCTACCATGTTGATGCTGAACGAGGATCCTGGCTGGCAACCTTCAGGGTAAGTGCACTCTACCATGTTAACGGCGGGGAAGGGCTGGGTGTCGACCTTCATGGCGTATTGGTTGAAAATTGGACGCCCTTTTCCTATCGCCGCTTGGATGTGCTGACGCCATACCCTGCAGTCGTTGGTGTCATGGGAGAGCGAGTTATGCCATTTGCAGTATGGCTTTCCGTTCAGCTCTTGCACCGTGGGGAATTTGAGACCTTCAGGGAATCGTCAAGCTGTTTCTCCTTGAGCAGGAGGTCGAAGATTTGCTCGGTCTTGGTCACGTCAAAATCAAATCCCACAGGCGGGCCTGGTGGCTTTACCCATTTGCGGGATCACGGGGGTTCCTCCCCGAGTCCATTCGGCCACTGCTACCTCTTGGTCTCCCGCGAGAACTTCGTCTTCCTCTCGCATCGACCGGGACTACTGCACGCTTGAACTTGTCTTGGTACAGGTCCGGGTGGCGCTGTTCATATGCCGATAGTTCTGAACCATGTGCGCCGGTGAGGGATAATCTGCTTGGGAGGCCATGTCCTTGAGCTGTGTTGCAAGGCCTCGCTACCGCCAACTCGACTCGCTTCTTTTCGGTTATACGAACCGAATAACATCGGTTCCTAAGATTCCTGAAGCGTCTGGATGTATTCCGTCACGGTTTCTCGCGCTTCGACGTAGTTGTGCTAGATCGGCAATGCCGGACTCGGAAGCCTGCGAATGGTACCGCATATGGAACTGCTCTTCCAACTGCTTCCAAGTCCGGATGGAGTCCGGTGGCAAAGAGGTGTACCATCCGAAAGCCGATCCCGTGAGGGACCGTGAGAAGAGCCTCACGCGTAGTTGATCCGACACCGAAGCTCGGTCCTAGTTGCGCCAAATATCGGCCCACGTGCTCGATGGAGCCGGAACCATCTGATCCACTGAATTTGGAGAAGTCAGGGAGCCGATATTTAGGTGGTAGCGGGATCATCTCGTAGTCGTCGGGGTACGGCTTGGAATAGCCGATGGCCCTTCTTTTTGGCACCATGCCGAACTGGTCTCTCAGTATGGTACTGATCTGATCCGCTGTGCTGGCTGCAGGAGTTGAATTCTGAAGATTCGCCGGGGTGGCGTACTTAGCCAGCCCATGTTTGCTTTTCCAGCTACGAGCCAAGCTGCAGGAGCCGAGCTCGGAGGTTCGTCGGGGTGGCGTACTTAGTTAGCCACGTCCGCTCTCTCAAGCTCTGTCGCTGACATCCCTCCTGTTTTCCCAGAAGTCCCTGATGTTGTGGCCTGGTTTGTGAGTGCCCAGTTGCCACAGTCTGGCACATACGTGCACGTGTACCCGTGAGGGACTGATGCGTGTGGTTGGCACGTCCGTTGGGAACCCCAAGAGGAAGGTGTGATGCGCACAGCGGCAAGTTTCCCTCAGTAAGAAACCAAGGTTTAATCGGACCAGTAGGAGTCAAGAAGCACGTTGAAGGTTGATGGCGGCGGGATGTAGTGCGGCGCAACACCGGTGATTCCGGCGCCAACGTGGAACTCTGCACAACACAACCAAAGTACTTTGCCCCAACGAAACGGTGAGGTTGTCAATCTCACCGGCTTGCTGTAACAAAGAGTTAACCGTATTGTGTGGAAGATGATTGTTTGCGAGAAAACAGTAGAACAAGTATTGCGATGAGATTGTATTTCAGTAAAGAGAATTGGACCGGGGTCCACAGTTCACTAGAGGTGTCTCTCCCATAAGACGAACAGGCATGTTGGGTGAACAAATTACGGTTGGGCAATTGACAAATAAAGAGAGCATGACCATGCACATACATATCATGATGAGTATAGTGAGATTTAATTGGGCATTACGACAAAGTACATAGACCGTCATCCAACTGCATCTATGCCTAAAAAGTCCACCTTCGAGGTTATCATCCGAACCCCTCCGGTATTAAGTTGCAAAGCAACAGACAATTGCATTAAGTATGGTGCGTAATGTAATCAACAACTACATCCTTAGACATAGCATCAATGTTTTATCCCTAGTGGCAACGGCACAACACAACCTTAGAACTTTCGTCACTTTGTCCCGGTGTCAATGCGAGGCATGAACCCACTATCGAGCATAAGTACTCCCTCTTGGAGTTACAAGCATCTACTTGGCCAGAGCATCTACTAGTAACGGAGAGCATGCAAGATCATAAACAACACATAAGCATAACTTTGATAATCAACATAACAAGTATTCTCTATTCATCGGATCCCAACAAACGCAACATATAGAATTACGGATAGATGATCTTGATCATGTTAGGCAGCTCACAAGATCCGACAATGATAGCACAATGGGGAGAAGACAACCATCTAGCTACTGCTATGGACCCATAGTCCAGGGGTAGACTACTCACACATCACACCGGAGGCGACCATGGCGGCGTAGAGTCCTCCGGGAGATGATTCCCCTCTCCGGCAGGGTGCCGGAGGCGATCTCCTGGATCCCCCGAGATGGGATCGGCGGCGGCGGCGTCTCTGGAAGGTTTTCCGTATCGTGGCTCTCGGTACTGGGGTTTCGTCACGGAGACTTTTTATAGGCGGAAGGGCAGGTCAAGAGGTGGCACGGGGGCCCCACACCACAGGGCCGCGCGGCCAAGGGGGCCGCGCCGCCCTATGGTGTGGCCCCTCCGTGGCCCCTCTTCGTCTCTCCTTCGGACTTCCGGAAGCTTCGTGAGAAAATAGGCCCCCGGGCTTTGATTTCGTCCAATTCCGAGAATATTTCCTTACTAGGATTTCTGAAACCAAAAACAGTGAAAACGACACCGGCACTTCGGCATCTTGTTAATAGGTTAGTTCCAGAAAATGCACGAATATGACATAAAGTGTGCATAAAACATGTAGATAACATCAATAATGTGGCATGGAACATAAGAAATTATCGATACGTCGGAGACGTATCAGCATCCCCAAGCTTAGTTACTGCTCGTCCCGAGCGAGGTAAAACGATAACACGGATAATTTCGGAGTGACATGCCATCATAATCTTGATCATACTATTTGTAAAGCATATGTAGTGAATGCAGCGATCAAAACAATGTATATGACATGAGTAAACAAGTGAATCATATAGCAAAGACTTTTCATGAATAGCACTTCAAGACAAGCATCAATAAGTCTTGCATAAGAGTTAACTCATAAAGCAATAATTCAAAGTAAAGGCATTGAAGCAACACAAAAGAAGATTAAGTTTCAGCGGTTGCTTTCAACTTGTAACATGTATATCTCATGGATATTGTCAACATAGAGTAATATAATAAGTGCAATAAGCAAATATGTAGGAATCAATGCACAGTTCACACAAGTGTTTGCTTCTTGAGGTGGAGAGAGATAGGTGAGCTCGACTCAACATTGAAAGTAAAAGAATAGTCCTCCATAGAGGAAAAGCATCGATTGCTATATTTGTGCTAGAGCTTTGATTTTGAAAACATGAAACAATTTTGTCAACGGTAGTAATAAAGCATATGCATCATGTAAATTATATCTTATAAGTTGCAAGCCTCATGCATAGTGTACTAATAGTGCCCGCACCTTGTCCTAATTAGCTTGGACTACCGGATCATCACAATGCATTGTTTTTACCAAGTGTCACAAAGGGGTACCTCTATGCCGCCTGTACAAAGGTCTAAGGAGAAAGCTCGCATTGGATTTCTCGCTATTGATTATTCTTCAACTTAGACATCCATACCAGGACAACATAGACAACGAGATAATGGACTCCTCTTTTATGCATAAGCATATACCAACAATTAATAATTTTCTCATTTGAGATTTGAGGATTGTTGTCCAAAACTGAAACTTCCACCATGGATCATGGCTTTAGTTAGCGGCCCAATGTTCTTCTCTAACATATGCATGCTTAACCATATGGTGGTAGATCTCTCTTACTTGAGACAAGACGGACATGCATAGCAACTCACATGAAATTCAACAATGAAAAGTTGATGGCGTCCCCGAGTGAACATGGTTATCGCACAACAAGCAACTTAATAAGAGATAAAGTGCATAATTACATATTCAATACCACAATAGTTTTTAAGCTATTTGTCCCATGAGCTATATATTGCAAAGGTGAATGATGGAATTTTAAAGGTAGCACTCAAGCAATTTACTTTGGAATGGCGGAAAATACCATGTAGTATAGGTAGGTATGGTGGACACAAATGGCATAGTGGTTGGCTCAAGTATTTTGGATGCATGAGAAGTATTCCCTCTCGATACAAGGTTTAGGCTAGCAAGGCTTATTTGAAACAAACACAAGGATGAACCGGTGCAGCAAAACTCACATAAAAGACATATTGAAAACATTATAAGACTCTACACCGTCTTCCTTGTTGTTCAAACTCAAAACTAGAAATTATCTAGACCTTAGAGAAACCAAATATGCAAACCAAATTTTAGCATGCTCTATGTATTTCTTCATTAATGGGTGCAAAGCATATGATGCAAGAGCTTAATCATGAGCACAACAATTGCCAAGTATCACATTACCCAAGACATTTATAGCAATTACTACATGTATCATTTTCCAATTCCAACCATATAACAATTTAACGAAGGAGAAACTTCGCCATGAATACTATGAGTAGAAACCAAGGACATACTTGTCCATATGCTACAGCGGAGCGTGTCTCTCTCCCATAAAGTGAATGCTAGGATCCATTTTATTCAAACAAAACAAAAAACAAAAACAAACCGACGCTCCAAGAAAAAGCACATAAGATGTGATGGAATAAAAATATAGTTTCGGGGAGGAACCTGATAATGTTGTCGATGAAGAAGGGGATGCCTTGGGCATCCCCAAGCTTAGACGCTTGAGTCTTCTTAATATATGCAGGGGTGAACCACCGGGTGCATCCCCAAGCTTAGAGCTTTCACTCTCCTTGATCATGTTGCATCATACTCCTCTCTTGATCCTTGAAAACTTCCTCCACGCCAAACTCGAAACAACTCATTAGAGGGTTAGTGCACAATATAAATTGACATATTCAGAGGTGACACAATCATTCTTAACACTTCTGGACATTGCATAATGCTACTGGACATTAATGGATCAAAGAAATTCATCCAACATAGCGAAAGAGGCAATGCGAAATAAAAGGCAGAATCTGTCAAAACAGAACAGTTCGTATTGACGAATTTTAAAATGGCACCAGACTTGCTCAAATGAAAATGCTCAAATTTAATGAAAGTTGCGTACATATCTGAGGATCATGCACGTAAATTGGCTTAATTTTATGAGCTACCTACAGGGAGGTGGACCCAGATTCGTGACAGCAAAGAAATCTGGAACTGTGCAGTAATCCAAATCTAGTACTTACTTTTCTATCAACGGCTTAACTTGGCACAACAAAACACAAAACTAAGATAAGGAGAGGTTGCTACAGTAGTAAACAACTTCCAAGACACAAAATAAAAACAAAGTACTGTAGGTAAAAACATGGGTTGTCTCCCATAAGCGCTTTTCTTTAACGCCTTTCGACTAGGCGCGTAAAGTGTGTATCAAGTATTATCAAGAGACGAAGTGTCAACATCATAATTTGTTCTCATAATGGAATCAAAAGGTACCTTCATTCTCTTTCTAGGGAAATGTTCCATACCTTTCTTGAGAGGAAATTGATATTTTATATTACCTTCCTTCATATCAATAACAAGCACCAACAGTTCGAAGAAAAGGTCTTCCCAATATAATGGGACAAGATGCATTGCATTCAATATCCAAGACAACAAAATCAACGGGAACAAGGTTATTGTTAACGGTAATGCGAACATTATCAACTTTACCCAAAGGTTTCTTTGTAGAATGATCAGCAAGATTAACATCCAAATAACAATTTTTCAGCGGTGGCAAGTCAAGCATATTATAAATTTTCTTAGGCATAACAGAAATACTTGCACCAAGATCACATAAAGCATTACAATCAAAATCTTTAACCTTCATCTTAATGATGGGCTCCCAACCATCCTCTAGCTTTTTAGGAATAGAGGCTTCGCGCTCTAGTTTCTCTTCTCTAGCTTTTATAAGAGCATTTGTAATATGATGTGTAAAAGCCAAATTTATAGCACTAGCATTAGGACTTTTAGCAAGTTTTTGCAAGAAATTTATAACTTCAGAGATGTGGCAATCATCAAAATTCAAACCATTATAATCTAAAGCAATGGGATCATCATCCCCAATGTTGGAAAAAATTTCAGCAGCTTTATCAAAGGCAGTTTCAGCAGTTTTAGCAGTTTCGAGCGGTTTTCGCGCTTTGCATTAGAAGTGGAAACATTGCTAACACCAATTCTTTTATTAGTATGAGTAGGAGGTGCAGCAACATGTGTAGCATTAGCATTACTAGTGGTGGTAATAGTCCAAACTTTAGCTATATTCTTTTCTTTAGCTAGTTTTTCATTTTCTTCTCTATCCCACCTAGCACGCAGTTCAGCCATTAATCTTATATTCTCATTAATTCTAACTTGAATGGCATTTGCTGTAGTAACAATTTTATCATGATGATTCTCATTAGGTAAAACTTTTGATTTTAAAAGATCAACATCAGCAGCAAGACTATCGACTTTAGAAGCAAGTATGTCAATTTTCCCAAGCTTTTCTTCAACAGATTTGTTAAAAGCAGTTTGCGTACTAATAAATTCTTTAAGCATGGCTTCAAGTCCAGAGGGTGAACTCCTATTATTGTTGTAAGAATTCCCATAAGAATTACCATAGCCGTTGCCATTATTATAAGGATATGGTCTATAGTTGTTACTAGAATTGTTCCGGTAAGCATTGTTGTTGAAATTATTATTTTTAATGAAGTTTACATCAACATGTTCTTCTTGTGCAACCAATGAAGCTAATGGAACATTATTAGGATCAATATTAGTCCTATCATTCACAAGCATAGACATAATAGCATCAATCTTATCACTCAAGGAAGAGGTTTCTTCGACGGAATTTACCTTCTTACCTTGTGGAGCTCTTTCCGTGTGCCATTCAGAGTAGTTGATCATCATATTATCAAGAAGCTTTGTTGCTTCACCAAGAGTGATGGACATAAAGGTACCTCCAGCAGCTGAATCCAATATTCCGTGAAGAAAAATTTAGTCCTGCATAGAAGGTTTGGATGATCATCCAAGTAGTCAGTCCATGGGTTGGGCAATTTTTAACCAGAGATTTCATTCTTTCCCAAGCTTGAGCAACATGTTCAGTATCTAATTGTTTAAAATTCATTATGCTACTCCTTAAAGATATAATTTTAGCAGGTGGATAATATCTACCAATAAAAGCATCCTTGCATTTAGTCCATGAATCAATACTATTCTTAGGCAGAGATAGCAACCAATCTTTAGCTCTTCCTCTTAATGAGAAAGGGAACAATTTTAGTTTAATAATATCACCATCTACATCTTTATATTTTTGCATTTCACATAATTCAACAAAATTATTAAGATGGGCAGCAGCATCATCGGAACTAACACCGGAAAATTGCTCTCGCATAACAAGATTCGAGTAAAGCGAGGTTTAATTTCAAAGAATTCTGCTGTAGTAGCAGGTGGAGCAATAGGTGTGCATAAGAAATCATTATTATTTGTGGTTGTGAAGTCACACAACTTAGTATTTTCAGCGTTGGCCATTTTAGCAACAGTAAATAAAGCAAACTAGATAAAGTAAATGCAAGTAAACTAAATTTTTTTGTGTTTTAGATATAGCAAACAAGATAGCAAATAAAGTAAAACTAGCAACTAATTTTTTTGTATTTTGATTTAGTGCAGCAAACAAAGTAGTAAATAAAACTAAGCAAGACAAAAACAAAGTAAAGAGATTGAGAAGTGGAGACTCCCCTTGCAGGCGTGTCTTGATCTCCCCGGCAACGGCGCCAGAAATTTGCTTGATGCGTGTGGTTGGCACGTCCGTTGGGAACCCCAAGAGGAAGGTGTGATGCGCACAGCGGCAAGTTTCCCTCAGTAAGAAACCAAGGTTTAATCGGACCAGTAGGAGTCAAGAAGCACGTTGAAGGTTGATGGCGGCGGGATGTAGTGCGGCGCAACACCAGTGATTCCGGCGCCAACGTGGAACCTGCACAACACAACCAAAGTACTTTGCCCCAACGAAACAGTGAGGTTGTCAATCTCACCGGCTTGCTGTAACAAAGAGTTAACCGTATTGTGTGGAAGATGATTGTTTGCGAGAAAACAGTAGAACAAGTATTGCGAGTAGATTGTATTTCGAGTAAAGAGAATTGGACCGGGGTCCACAGTTCACTAGAGGTGTCTCTCCCATAAGACGAACAGCATGTTGGGTGAACAAATTACGGTTGGGCAATTGACAAATAAAGAGAGCATGACCATGCACATACATATCATGATGAGTATAGTGAGATTTAATTGGGCATTACGACAAAGTACATAGACCGTCATCCAACCGCATCTATGCCTAAAAAGTCCACCTTCGAAGTTATCATCCGAACCCCTCCGGTATTAAGTTGCAAAGCAACGAGACAATTGCATTAAGTATGGTGCGTAATGTAATCAACAACTACATCCTTAGACATAGCATCAATGTTTTATCCCTAGTGGCAACAAGCACAACACAACCTTAGAACTTTTCGTCACTTTGTCCCGGTGTCAATGCGGGCATGAACCCACTATCGAGCATAAGTACTCCCTCTTGGAGTTACAAGCATCTACTTGGCCAGAGCATCTACTAGTAACGGAGAGCATGCAAGATCATAAACAACACATAAGCATAACTTTGATAATCAACATAACAAGTATTCTCTATTCATCGGATCCCAACAAACGCAACATATAGAATTACGGATAGATGATCTTGATCATGTTAGGCAGCTCACAAGATCCGACAATGATAGCACAATGGGGAGAAGACAACCATCTAGCTACTGCTATGGACCCATAGTCCAGGGGTAGACTACTCACACATCACACCGGAGGCGACCATGGCGGCGTAGAGTCCTCCGGGAGATGATTCCCCTCTCCGGCAGGGTGCCGGAGGCGATCTCCTGGATCCCCCGAGATGGGATCGGCGGCGGCGGCGTCTCGGAAGGTTTTCCGTATCGTGGCTCTCGGTGCTGGGGGTTTCGTCACGGAGACTTTTTATAGGAGGAAGGGCAGGTCAAGAGGCGGCACGGGGGCCCCACACCACGGGGCCGCGCGGCCAAGGGGGCCGCGCCGCCCTATGGTGTGGCCCCTCCGTGGCCCCTCTTCGTCTCTCCTTCGGACTTCGGAAGCTTCGTGAGAAAATAGGCCCCCGGGCTTTGATTTCGTCCAATTCCGAGAATATTTCCTTACTAGGATTTCCGAAACCAAAAATAGCGAGAAAACAAGCAATCGGCACTTCGGCATCTTGTTAATAGGTTAGTTCCAGAAAATGCACGAATATGACATAAAGTGTGCATAAAACATGTAGATAACATCAATAATGTGGCATGGAACATAAGAAATTATCGATACGTCGGAGACGTATCAGGGACCTCCTTAGGCGCCTCGGGCAAGAACTGGTAGTCACTAGGGTCACCACCGATCTTGTAGACGACGAATGCCGGTGTAGCCGGCACTTCTGGTGCTGCTAACGCATATGGCAGCGGTGGACGGGACTGGAGTGGCAACTCTCCTTGATGCGTCCCGAGAGCTGGTCCCGACGGCGAGTATCGGTGCCTCATGATCTCCTGGATCACGCGAAGAGCGACACGCTCCAACGTGTTGACCAGGTTCTCAGAGTGGCGGTGTAGCGAGTGAGCCACCAAGTAGTTGATCTCCTGCCGCAGGGACCTGGTGCGTTCTTCCGACGGGGCAGAGAGGTCTATCCCATCCAGTGCACCATTAGGCGAGAACCCCTTCCACCTGATGCCATGTGAACGGGTTACGTGGAAAGAGCCGATGAGGTCGGCTTCGAGGATGACTTTGATCTCGTCATACTTCTTCTTGAGCTCGTCCGTCAGATCCTCGTACGTGACTGGCGTGCCGTCCGCCATCTCAGATGTAGATGGCGATGTGGTTGATGTAAAATCAAGTCCCACTGGGCGTGCCAGAATGTGTTGTCGTCAGAAACCCACCGGCGGGCAGCGACGGGCAACACCGTAGAGCCGGGAACAACCTAGAGCTGCGGCTGGCGTCGAGGTCCCTCCGAGCGACGGCCCGCAAAGCGTTCCGGTCACACGTCCGATGCCGATGCAAGGGCGTGCCACCGACCTATACCGGTCGGGAAGGTGATGGAGATGCCTCGCTTAGTTTCCTGCATGGCATACACGTAAACATTAAATACGAGCCTCGATCGGCTCTCAGAGTTATCCCGTGAATCGGCTCGGGGAGCCGATCCACCCATGATTCGTACGAGGTGCACGAATATATGGTGGTCCCGCTTGATCAAGATAAAGCTAATGAGATCTACGACGATTTAGGGTTTTCACCGCATAATCGGATCATCCTACTCACGGTTGGGCCTCGCGGCCACGCACGGTGATCGTAAGCCGATCCTAAACAAGGCCTAAAAACCAACACAAGGTTGATCCCCGGAACATCCTCGTTTAGGGCCAGCCGAACGACACCCTACGTGCCGCTGGATCCTCCACCCCTTTGTAAGGCCTAACTATTGCGAGATATTAAACTAATCCTTGTAGAACAAGGAGCAATCGTAACGGATCAGATCTACTAAATAATGATCAAGCGGGTGCCGCCCCCACACCTAAAATAGGTGTGAGGGCGGCTAGACATGCAAGGGTTGCACTACGATAGCATGTTACGCGAAGAACTATGCTAACCCTAACACATCTATGATAACTACGCTGCTCGCCATCAACAAGGCTTCAAGTACGAGCAACGCATGAACAACGTGGAGCTAGTGCTGCCTAGATCGCAAGATGCGATCTAGGCAGCATGTTGCTTACCGGTAGAAACCCTCGAGACGAAGGAGTTGGCGATGCGCCGAGATTGATTTGTTGGTTGAACGTTGGTTGTTGTTTATTCCATAAACCCTAGATACATATTTATAGTCCAGGGGACTTTCTAATTCGAGCGTGCACCTAATCGTGCACGGGTCAAACTCTATCTTCTAATCTAAGATGCGATCTACTATATTAAGATACAAGGGCAAACTAGCCCAAACTTTGCGCATAAGGCCGATTCATGTATATTCTTCCATGTATGATCTTTAAGTCCATCTTGATCGCGGCCCACCTCTGACCCGGTCAAATCCTGGTGATAACAATATCCGTATAACTTATGTGCATAATTCCTATCTGCATAACTTACGCACTACAGGAATGGCTCAAAATATCGACGGTCTGCTAATACGTTAACGGCCAAAAGTCGGGGTCGTAGGAGTATGGGCTCTCCAGGCCAGCCCACCAAAAGGGATATCGGCGTAGCGATGCCCTTAACATAGGAAACGCAGCGCCGACGGCTGCCCTCGGCACATCGCATCGCGGGCCATCGACGTAGGCATGTGCATGTGGCCCACCAAAGTTAGGCCGACGCCAACGGCTGCCTGGCATAGCCTTCTCCCCTTATTTATTTTACTATGCCGATAGCCACCCTCGGCATAGAGGTTGAATTCTTTTCCCCTCCATGCCCCCTCCCCCTCCCGATCGTCTTTTTAACTTTCAACTGAATGGTAGAAAGTGATAACAAATTAAAAAGTAAAATACTTCGAGATGTCCATGTGTTATGTCATCTAGTTGCAAGAGAATTTAATAAAAATGAATTTCAATCTTTTTTTTGCAAAACTACGTCATGTATCGGTAAAACGACTTTTCTGGTTGCCTACGAAGTCGACAAAATGTATAATATATCAAAATGTATCGGTAAAATGGCTTTCCTAGTTGCAAGAGGTTTACCCGGTTAGGCAATTCTTAGATTCTCAAAATTCCAAATGAACAAACGAAAGCAGGAGGATTTTAGTTTTTGACAGAAATTCAGAATTTTATGTTTTTTAAATAAATTAATAATTGCATCCTCGATACAAATTATTATTACTTAACCATTGATATCTATTTAAATACTTGTTTAAATTCAAACTAATAAAGAGTTCTGATATCATGGTCTAAGGGTTAATAGGATTGATATGGATTGATATGGTAGTATTATTAGCAATGTTTCGTGAAAAAGATAGAAGCTCAACCGGAAGGAAGAATATGTTAAACGTGCTAGGGGTGGAGGATGGGTGACCCGGGTGGAAAGTTTGACTATGAGCGGTAATTTGACCAAAGATTAAGTGTACTTAGAATTAAAATAATACATGTGATACATCGAATTTTTTTCAAAAAAATTGAGGTTAACAGACGGAACGGCGTGGCTTACGCCGAGGGCCTAGACGCCGACAGCCACCGTCGGCGTATCACAGCTACGCCGAGGGCCTAGTCTGTACCGACAGCCCATGTGACTCTGCCGTGGTGGATTTTTCCCGAAGCCCTACACCGATGACCCAATGTGGCTACGCCGGGGGGTTTCCGACCGTCGGCCTAGCGAGCCATTTCTGTAGTGACGTGGCTGTGGCCGTTGTTCTGTAGGGTGTCCACGTTCAATGCCGGATTAACGAACAGATATGCTCAGACGGCGGCCCGGTCGCTGTTAAATCTTGCACAGGTAAGGGGTAAGCCAGAGCATGCATGTCAGCATGCTAAGCCAGTTGCATTGCTAGTACATAGCCAATACGTAACCGATTTGGACTGGATTGCACGCCTGAGTATTTCGCGCGTGTCCGTCTTATCTTCATAACTTGAAGGTCTCACTTAGTCGCTTTCAGATCTGTCTCCGCTAAGTGGTCATTTGGACGGATCTAGTTACAGCCAGAGGAGATAGTCATGAATCATGATCCACAAGGCAGATGCTCACCAGGTTCCTGTCAGTTGTCAAATTGAGTTGCAAGAACTGCCGCGACCAGCACTTTCTTCTTCTTTCGAGCAACCCACACAAGTGTTGCCTTTCAATTCGAAAAGGAAATAAAATAGAAGTATCTGATTTTTAGTCAAGTGTCAAAACCACCAAAGCCCCGGTCACTAAAAGGACCTACCGACAGCAGGCCAATGCCTGAATATATGCTGTAGTTACTAAAAACGATTTTTGAATTTTTTTTGTGCGAATGGATTTTTGTTGTTGGATTTTTGGATTTTTAGAACTACCTACTTCTGACGCTCTGCAGTAAGTAACTACGTAGTGACGCAAGCATAGATACTCCAAGGATTCCACTTATTTACCCTGATTGTCCAAGCAAAGGTCTTGAACAATAAAAGGTATAAATTCGGAAATAGATTTGGTGCCCATGAGCACGAGTGCTCCTAGTTTCTAAAATATTTTAAAATTCTAAATATGTGTTTCAAAAAATTGTCACGTTTGTTTCATGAATATATACACATATTCTAAATACTTGTGTGAAGTTTGGGTAGAAACTGTATTGTATTTTAAGCTACATAAAAAAAACAAACTTGTGGCTACGCATAGGGGTAGATATTTGTCAGATTTTTTTTGTATAGCTTAAAATATAATATATTTTTCTCCAATTTTTTTTACCGTACCTTCAATTTTTTTTATATGTATATGGGTATTTAATTTCAATATTTTTGAAATACAAAAATATAATTTTTATAAATAAAGAGCACTCGTGCCTATATGCCAAAGGCACTTTTCTATAAATTCTGGTGTGAATTGTAGCTACGTCATGCTTGTAGCTTATCTATCTCAACTGTCATGGCAAAGGTTTTATGGTTGCTCAGAGAAGTAGAGTTTTGAACAAGGGCCAGCCTTCAGCACCCACGGAAGAATTCTCCTAACATGGACATGGGATGTGCAATCAGGTTCTCAGTTCAAACATCCATATCCACACAAAGTTACATTGGGCCGGCTTTGTCATCCGGGTTGCTCGCACTACCTTCATGCTTACTCTAGTCTACGGTCGTAGCATTGATGCTGAAAAGTGCAATTCCCTATATGCTGACCAGGTCGGTGGCTACTCCGCACCGCACACATTCTGGTTGGGTTTGGGTCAGGCCCATTTAACTGTTTTGCCTTTATCAATGGGCCGCCTCCTCCTCTCCCGCCCCCCTCCCGGGCGGCGGCGGAGGATCTACCCGCCCCGCTCCGAGCAGCCGCCCCCGGATCGCCGCACCTCAGCCGCCGCTGCCGCCGGCCTCGGCCCCGGCCCCGGCCTTGGCCTTGGCCCCGGCCCGGCCACAGCCCCGGCCCCGGCCTCGGCCATGGCGGCGGTGGCGGCGCCCCTTCCATCGAACGACGAGGGGGAGGAGAGGGTTTCCACGGTGGCGTTCCATGGGAGGTGATGAAGCGCCGGTGGAGGAAGCCGGGCGGCACGGCTACTTGGCCGGGGCCTGATGCTCTCCGTCGGTAGCCATGGAGGATTCGATGGAGCGGTGGCGGCCTCCGCCCCCGGTGACGGTTCAGTGGTGGTACGCATGATCCACGCCGCCGTCTTCTTCCCTGGTGATCCGGCAGGAGGGACTGGGCGTGGGGGCTGCCGGTCTTGCTTTGTTTTTGGTGGCGGTCCTCGGGTTTCTCGCAAGCGAAGATGAAGATCTACCGGAGGTCAGTTTGCTTTGATCTGGTTGGAGAGATGAGTTCCGGAAAGCTCCGTCGGCGAATGGAACAGTGCATATTTTGCCTGCAGTTTGCTGGATCGGGTGGTATTCGGTCGCGCGCACCCTTGTTTTTATTCCGACCGTTTGGTTCCGGAGGGAGCGACGCGAAGCTATATTCTGTGTTGACATCTGGTGACTTTTTGGTCCATGATGAAGTCAGAAGAAGGAATATCATGAAGGCCGGATTGGTGGACTGACTAAAGAAGGTTCGAGTCAACGTGATGTTGAGGGATCTGCTTGGCGTTCCGGACTTGCAGCAGTGGTATGCATGTGGGGGCGGCAGCACAGGGGATGTTCAGAGTCTTACCTCTTAGGGTGAAAACCCAAGGTCTGGCCTTAACTGGTTGTGCCTGGCAATATTCTTGTTGGAGGCATTGTTTTGAGAGTGGAGACTATCTTCAGGGAGAAATCCTAAGACCTTTGGTCAGGCGACGACGGCGCTGGTGCACTGTTTCCTTCTTGGAGGCCTCGCTTTTGGAGAGTCTGTACTTCAGGTGTTGTCATGGTGGTGGTTGTATTGCTGTTGCTAGGTCTAGAAGACTGTAGCGGGACTTTTATTTTTTAGGTTTCTTTTCTTTTTTTGGCTGTGTGCATCCGTACTGCCATTAGGGTGGGGCGTTGTTGCAGAGGCTGGGTGTAATTGGTATCCTTTGATATTAATATATTCCTTTTATCGAAAAAAAATCAACGTGGTTTTCAAGCACGATTTTCTAGTCCGATTTTCCATTCCAGTGTTTTCTTTTTTGGGGGAGTTTTTTGGTCTAGTTTTCTTTATTTGGCTGGTTTCCAAGATTTGAAATTTTAAAATTTAAAAATGTTCAATTTTCAAAAATGTTCAATGTTTGAAATATTTAGATACGAAAGTTGTTCGATTTTTGAAAATATTCAGATTTCAAAACTTTTCAAATTTAAAATGTTGAAATTTCGGAAATATTCAGATTTGATATTTTGTTCTAATTTCAAGAATGTTCAAATTTAAAATTTGTTAAAATTTTGAAAATGTTCAATTTTAAAATTTGTTTAAATTAAAAAGTTCAAACTTACAATATTATTTTTTGAAAAATGTTCGAGTTCAAAAATGTTCATATCTAAGAAATGTTCACATCTTGAAAAAAAATTCAACTTACTTTGTTTTTAGAAATAATTTGATTTTTATAAATTAGAAAAAAATGAAAATTGAAAAAAAGGAAAAGAGGTATTACCTGATCCTAGGCCGCGGCCCAACTAGCTATTGCGGCCACGGTTGTGCGGCACACGCACGCGGAGAATGCTCGGAGGTGATATACACCGATCTGGTCGGAACCAAAACAGGGCAAACCCTATACACCGACCAGGTCGGCGCGTACCGCGCGCCGCACACCCCGCTCGCGGTACAGGCCGACCCAGTTAGGTGCGGGCTGCCTCCTTTTTCGATTTTTCTTTTCTTTTTTGTTACTTATTTTCTGTTTCTTTTTTTCCTGTTTTCTTTTTTCTGTTTTCGTTTTTCTGTTTCCTTTTTTTACTTTTATTTTCAGATTCGAAAAATAGAAATATTTTAAAAAAATAAATTTAAAAAATGTTCAAATATAAAAAACCGTTCAAAATCTGAAAACCGTTCAAATTTCAAAATCGTTCAAACATGAAAATTGTTCAAACATGAAAAATGTTCAAATTTAAAAACCGTTCAAATTTAAAATTGTTCAAACTTGAAAATTGTTCAAACATGAAAAATGTTCAAATTTAAAAACCGTTCAAATTTAAAAACCGTTCAAACGTGAAAAATGTTCAAATTTTGAAAAATATAATTTTTTGAAAAATATTCAAAATATAAAATCGTTCAAATTTTAAAACTGTTGAATTTAAAAATGTTCATATTTGAAAAAAATCTTGAAAAATAATTTCATGAAAAATGTTAGATTTTGAAAAACAAAAATATTAATAACAGAAAAAAACAGAAGAAAGAGAAGAAGAAAAAAGAAAAAAATGTGCCTGAGCTAATGGGCCGTGTCCCAAACTACCCGACCTAGTCGCTGGGGGTGTGCGGCACCCCGCACGCGCCGACCAGGTCGGCGTATAGCAGTTCCCCCAAAACAGTTGCCGCACACCCCCACCTTCTTCCGCTCGTTCGTGGGCTTGGCCCATTAAGATTTCCGAACCGTTTTTTCACCTGTTTTCTCGTTCGTTTGTTCCGAACCGTTTTTTTTCTTTTTTTTCTTTTTTAAAAGAATTTAAAAAAATCTGAACATTTGTCAAAATTAAAAAAATCAAACTAAAAGAAATCACTTTTTAAAAATCTGAACATTTTTCAGATTTGAACATTTTTAAATTTGAACAAAAATGTATTTTTTCTATGAACAATTTCCGAATTTGAACATTTCTGAATTTGAACAAATTTTATATTTGAACAATTTTTGAATCTGAACGATTTTCATATTAGAACAATTCTCAAATTTGAACAAATTTCATATTTGAACGGTTTTCAAATTTGAACGATTTTTAAATTTGAATATTTTTGAATTTAAACATTTTCTCAATTTGAACAATTTTTTAAAATTAAAATTTTCGAATCTGAAAAAATATAAACAAAACCGAAAACAGAAAAAAGAAAAGAAAACAGAAAAAGAAACCAGAAAAGAGAAAAGAAAAAGGAAAAATGAACTGCTACAGGCTAAACAGCCACAAATGGGCCTGGCCCATACCCGACCAGGGGTGTGCGGTGGCTCGGTAGCACGCGCTACGGAGGCACTGTTTCGCTGAAGCGTTCGCTTCATGGGCTTGGCCCGTTATTCCCGATAGTTGGTTCCTGTCCTAGTGGTTCATTCCGGGTTTGACTATGCACTTCTTTCAGATTTTCAATTCCCTCGTCGCGCGCGAAGCCAAAGTGATTCCATGCACAGCCAAACACAGAGGAGGAGTACAGGAATGGTGTTCTTTCTTTCCGCCAATAAAAAATATAGCAGTATCATGTGGTTTATTCATCACTTGCTTTTGGGCAATTTTACTTCTTCTTTTTCATACTTTTCTAAAGTTTCTTTAATTTGGCCAAGTTCTTACATATTTCAGCATGGTTTTCAAGCAACATTTTCGAATCTAAACTTTATTCCTTTTTTATAATGCATATGTTGTTTCTTTCTGTTAAGGAGATTGTTATTGCCCGCCATTTAGGATGTTGTTCCCCTTCGTCGAGGCTCTTGTTCTTTTTCGTGTAGAATGTTGTTCCCCACCGTTTATGTCTCGATGTTCCTCTCCGTCCAGGCTCTTGTTCCCTTTCGTGTAGGATGCTGTTCCCCGTCGTTTAGGGTTTTGTTCCCCTACGTATGTCCTGTTGTTCCCCTCCGTTCAGGCTCTTGTTCTCTTTCGTGTAGGATGTTGTTCCCGGGCGTTTAGGTTTTTGTTCACCTACGTATGTCCCGTTGTTCCCTCCGTTGAGGCCATTGTTCCATTTCGTATAGGATGTTGTTCCCCGCCGTTTAGGTTTTTGTTCCCCTACGTATGTCCCATTGTTCCCCTCCATCCAGGTCCTTGTTCCCTTTCGTGTAGGATGTTATTCTCCACAGTTTAGGTTGTTGTTCTCCTACATCATGTTGTTCCCCTCCGTTCAGGTTGTTGCCCCCTACGTCCTATTGTTACCCTCCGTTCAGGTTGTTGTCCCCCTATGTCATGTTTTTTTTGACACCTAATGTCATGTTGTTTCTGTTGGAGATATGCCCAAGAGGCAATAATAAAGTGGTTATTATAATATCTTTGTGTTTATGATAAATGTTTGCATACCATGCTATAATTGTATTAACCGAAACATTGATACGTGTGTGCTATGTAAATAACAAGGAGTCCCTAGTAAGCCTCTTGTATAACTAGTTTGTTGATTAATAGATGATTATGGTTTCGTGATCATGAACATTGGATGTTATTAATAACAAGGTTATGTTATTGGTTGAATGATATAATGGACACACACCCATATGAGCGTAGAATAAGATCAAGTCATTAAGTTTAACTTGCTATAAGCTTTCGATGCATAGTTACCTAGTCCTTCGACCATGAGATCATGTAAATCACTTACACCGGAAGGATGCTTTGATTACATCAAACGCCACTGCGTAAATGGGTGGTTATAAATATGGGATTAAGTATTTGGAAAGTGTGAGTTGAGGCATATGGATCAATAGTGGGATTTGTCCATCCCGATGACGGATAGATATACTCTGGGCCCTCTCGGTGGAATGTTGTCTAATTAGCTTGCAAGCATGTGACTGGGTCACAAGAGATGGCATACCACGGTACGAGTAAAGAGTACTTTTCGGTAACGAGGTTGAACTAGGTATGGTGATACCGATGATCGAACCTCGGACAAGTAAAGTATCGTGTGACAAAGGGAATCGGTATCGTATGTAAATGGTTCAATCGATCACTAAGTTATCGTTGAATATGTGGGAGCCATTATGGATCTCCAGATCCCGCTATTGGTTATTGGTTGGAGAGGAGTCTCGACCATGTCTGCATAGTTCACGAACAGTAGGGTGACGCGCTTAAGGTTCGATGTCGCATAAGTAGATTCGGAATATGAGATTGAGACCGAAGTTTGTTCGGAGTCTCGGATGGGATCCATGACATCACGAGGAGGTCCGGAATGGTCCGGAGAATAAGATTCATATAAGGGAAGTTGATTTCTAGGTTTCGGAAAAGTTCGGGATTTTCCGGTGGAAGACCGGGAAGGTTCTAGAAGGTTTCGGGGGTCCCACCAGTGGCCCACGACCTTAAGAGGCCTAGCATGGGCCGAGGGGATGCTCCCTAGCCTAATGGGCCAGGGGCACATGCCCCCCAAGGCCCAGCCGGCCATAGGGCTTGGAGGAGGGGCCAAGCCATCCCTGGCCGCACCCCCCTATATAAAGAGGGGAGGGGGCAGGGGCGCAGCGCCACCCTCATCCCTTGTCCTCCGGCCGCCTCTCTCTCCCACCGATACGTTGCTCCGGCTTAGCCGAAGCCCTGCAGTTTTTCTTCTCCACCACCACCACCACGCTGTCGTGCTGCTGGGATTCCGAGGAGATCTACCACACCTCCGCTGCCCGCTGGAACGGGGAGAGGACGGGCTTCATCGACATTGTACGCACGATCGAGTACGGAAGTGCTGCCGGATTGCAGCACGGACGATCGACTACATCAACAACAAGATCTAATCTCGTAGGCTTTGGAATATTCGAGGGTTAGTCTGGCAATCTTCTCGTTGCTTCGATCTTGCTAGATTAGATCTTACTTCTTCCTAGATTGGATCTTGATTTTTGTTCTTGTTCACGGTAGAAATTTTTTGTTTTCCATGCATCGAACCCATCAGTGGTATCAGAGCCGTGTCTATGCATAGATCTGTTGCACGAGTAGAACACAATGATTTTTGTGGGCGTTGATGTTTTGTTGTTTTTATGACTGCTCTCACAGTCTCACTTGAACTCAATAAAAATATTAGTAAAGTAAAATAAACCATGCGACCTTAATAGCCCACTACGTATTTGAGAAATGCAAAAGCCTATGTGACCTTCATAGCCCACTACGTATTTGAGAAATAAACCATATGTAGAAGTATTTTCATCTCTTCAAAGTAATAAAATGATAAATATTCCATATATTCATATCATCCTATATCTTTGAACTCATCGGATAAGACAGGCATGCAAATCCACATACATATCCATTTTATAATGTACTTTTTTTTCTTTTCCTATACTGAATCTTGACATCTTTGTGAAAAGAATGAGCGAAACTTTCATTTTCCGAGTCTATACTCTATAGTTAAGAGGATGTACTAAGCAGCTTGGGTTACAAGGAGGTCAAGTTCAAGGGCCTGTGCCACACACTCCGGTCCAGAACCTAACTACACATCAGAGCATCCATTTGCTTGCAAATTTGTGAAAAGAGCAGCAACTTCTTTCCTCTTCTGAGCTTACTGTTTTCATTGAGTATTCAATTCATTTACATTGATCAATCCACGTACACCTATTCATCATTCATAGATTAAAGTTAATGATCTGAACCAAGGAACTCTACAGCTCGGTCAATATGGTTGTGTTTCTTCATTGCTGGAGCTGGCAGTCAGTTTTGAAAATGATTAATACTTTTTAGGTGTGTCCGAGCCAAGTCTTTTTCTGGTCCTGCACTTCTGGTTTATAGTAATGATATGTCAATTTACTGATGCTACGTATAAAATTAGATGATGCCATTTTCTCAAGGTTTCAATTGTCCATTGTTCCAGGCCATATGAGAGGCTCTAGCAATTAGCCCATGTCAAGGGTGCATCAGCACCTACCTCGATCAACAAGCCGACTGTCAAGATTATGGAGGTGGTGGTTGACCTTGCAACCTAATTTCCACTAAGGAGCTACTCTTATTTCATTGTGGTCAGTGGACTTTGTGTCTATGCACTTTGAGCAAATGGGAGTTTAAGAAGTGATCGTTATGTGATGTAAAGTGCTTTACTTTGGGCGCTGATCTTCTGGTTAATTACCATCTTTCTTCATGTGCATTTGGTATTGTATTTTAGGTCCGTTGTGTAGAATTTGTGCAAGCTTGAGCTGCAAGTTGTGTTCTCGAGATTCTGGGAAGTTTGCTTTTGCTCTACTCTTTTCGGTCATTCCTGGTACTCTGTTACTGCTTTATAGTGTTTTTCTTAAAGTTGGAATCTCTTCTAGGTAGATTATGAAAATTTTAGCAAATCAAGGCTATCCGAAGCCACACCACAAAGACCCAAAAACGCACAAGCAAGCAAACACGAAATGCTGCAACGCTCAATCACTGCGCTGCAGAAGCATATCTATGTATATGTGAGCATCTCTGGACCAAGATTAACCAACAACCAAGTGGGCAATCTGTACAAAATCACATCCAAGCAAATCAACTAAATTATTTAGAAGGGAATCCATAAACATCTATCACCCAACCACCATATGGTGCAGCGTGCCAATATTTTTGGCAACTGGCTAAATGGGATAGATCATAGGTATAAAACTTTTATTAGGGTGGGAGCGATTGCAGTAATTTGGTCGCTTTGGCTATGTAGAAATGACAAGGTTTTTAATAACAAAAATGTTACTCTATTGCAGGTTATCTACCGGTGCACCAGTTTGCTCCGTTCGTGGTCGTCACTTCAGCGTACGGAGGACCGCGGCCTCTTTACGGAGGTGTGTACACGGTTGGAGGATACGGCGAAGGACTTTGTTACCCTACATGGGTGGCGGCATAATCGCGAATTGCTCCTCCCGATTCTTAGTTTTCCGGGCTGCGTCCTGAGTATTTATCCTGTGTCGTTTACTTTGTCGATTCTCTATAACTTGATACCTTTGGTTTGCGGCTGTGTGCATCTCAGTTATGCAGAGGCCGGGTGTAATGCTTAAACCTTTTAAGTAATGAAATCGCCCTTTATCGAAAAAATATGGTGCAGCGTGCCGCCGCGCCCATCATTGCTAGTTTACTCTTAAGGTGGTACAATTTAGAACCGTTCTAGAAAATATAGAAGGCCTAAGCTGCAGCTTACCGTGCCTCCACTCCGATTCTTTTTAATAAAAAAATTATTTTAATAATATATAATTTTTCATGTTGACACGATTTCTGTTTGGCCTTCTCAAATGCGCATGAAAACACCGATCCTCATAACTTTTTGTGATTAATTCTAGAGATATATATGTATATACATGTGTACATAAGTAGCTATTGTTTTAAATAAGAATCATGTATACATTTCTCTCGATCAGTATAAATATTATTTAGTTCTCTATTACATTACCCTAATATTTCTCTTTCATAATACTAATATCTTTTAAGTCTTTTGTGTGTGATCAAGTGACGGAGCCTGACGGAGATTGTTAAGAGACCTAGAACACTAATCATACTTAAAATTTAAATTCTATTTAATAAATTAGCATAAATTAGTATATTTAAGGATTTTTTTAGAGTATGGGGCCATGGCCCCCTACCCTAAAAAAGCTTAGGTACTGTGAACAAGGAGCACTTGGTGTCATTTCGCCCTAGGTCGCCTGAGCTCAACCAAGGCGTGTTTTCAACCACCCCCAAGTTTGAGTTCATTCAATCCAAGGAGAGGAGGTTGCATGTGAGAAAGAGTTATTGCTGAGAGTAGAGCCTATATCCACAAATATACATACAGTTCAAGCCAGATGGCAACAAGTCTACATTTCATCCAAGGCTACTTCCAACCACCCGGTCGAGCTGATCCATAGTTGCTTGTGAGAAGATTTGGCTCTCGCTTAGTGTTGAGCCTAGTTCATCCATCCAAGGTCTTGAGTTGATCCATAGTTGCATGTGAGAAGAGTTTGCTCTGGCCGAGTGTAGAGCCTACCTAGTTCATCCATCCAACGTCGAGTTCAAGGGATTTCAAGGGATTTCCATATTTGTATGTGTAGATTATGAATCATGTCCTTAAAAAGATAGCTTTCATAAACTATGTGAGAGGTGTCCTAACAGTAGCTTTTGCGATGCTGCTCCCCCTTCCCGGTGTCAAACCCCCCTTCCGGCCTGGCCAAATAGCCTTGGCTCTGACACTTGTGAAGGGTGCAGGCACCCTTCTCACCTATGCTGTCATGTTACCGCATTCTAGGCCGGTACAGTACTTGAAAGAATGGTCGGTGGCAGCCGTGGCCACTGCTGCCGGCGGCCTGCCCATGCTGTTGGCGAGAGGGCTGGGTCCAAGGACCATACACCTTACGTTTTGGTGGGATCTGCACTTTTGTCAGTTTGCATTCTAATCGTGCAGATCACCGGCAGTGGCGAAGCTGGGGGCGGTCCCCCCCCCCGAACTCTACATAGCTCCACCACTGAGCACCAGGATCCGCACCTTTTCTATGGTGCTACTTGCAGCTGTAGCGTTACGCTTGGCCCACACCATCCAGGCGGAGTAAAAAAGTCTCCCACGAACAGATCTCGGGTCAGCCACGCAACTCCACCGAGCTTTGAGATCAGTGCCCGTAACTTGCTGCTTCTCACTGCGTATGGAGCCTCACTCGACCACGCTGGCCCTTTCCTCCTGGGATTCCTAGTGTTTAGAGCATCCCCACTCGTTGGCGCTCCCCACGCCCAAATTCGGACAAAACTACCGCCGGATTGGACGAAATTAAGGCGTGGGGAGTACCATATTTCCAGTCGTCCACCCGGAGTTCGGCGGATAGAGTTTAAATTCAAACAAATCGCCGTCCCGCGCTACAAGTACGGCCAGTTGATCGGCAAAAGGAGCAAAAGGATCAGCCACGGATCGGCGATCGGAGGGAAATTACACGGAGACGAGCTCGTCGGCGGTCCCGGCCGGCACGGCGGTGTCCGACGGACCGATTTCCTCACACGCCGTGGCCGAAGCCGGCTGCGGCGGGCGACGATGAAGCAGCGGCGGTGGACGTCGAAGCGGCCGCGATCGACGAGGTAGATGGTGAGGTAGACGAGGTAGGAGCCGGCGGAGACGACGTAGTGCCTCGGAGGATGTCGTTGCGGTGGCCACGGTACCAATTCCTCGTCTCCTCGTCCATCGGTTCCATGTCGCCGCCGCCCATGAGGAACGCCAAGTACGTGTTCCTCTTCTTCGCCGCCACCGTCGTCTTCGGCGGGGCGATCCGGGCGCCTTGGTTGGCGAGCATCTCCCGCCACCTGCCGTCGAACTTGTCGTTCCTCCCGTCGGCGTGCGATCTCAAGTCGGCCCGGCACTTGTCGATCGACGCCCGCATCCTGTCGGCGGGATTGTCCGTCCGTTTGAGCTCTTTACGCTTCTTCGGCCGAGCTCGGGGCGCCCTTCCGCCGCGCAAGCCGGCGGAGCGTCGGGGTTGTCTTGCTCGGTCTTGCTTTTCGAGAGGGACGTGCGAACTTCCTTCCACTTCTCGCACTTCTCGAGGCGGGCGTAGACGTTGAGGAACTTGAAGCTGCAGGCCGGTGTCGTCCGTGTACATGTCCAAAGCTCGGCGCAGGCTGGGGAAAAAGAGCACGGCGATACGGGTCGGCTAACGACGATGTACCTCGGTGGTGTAGGGCCGGCGGAGCATACCCTTTGCTCCAAGTCGTGGCCGGCTGATCGGCCGTTTGTCGATCTCCTCCTGTACGCCGTGCCATTTGCTGCACGCCGTACGCATGATCCCCCAATGGGTGGCCATCGCCTTGTCTCCCGGTACACGTTCATGTTCGTCTTGTTGAAGTAGGGATCGACGAGCTTGCGTTCCTCGTACGCCTGCCTCACTCGAAACCGGTATGTGTCGAACGGCGATTGGCCCCGATTATGCCGTTCGTGGACACGGTCATCCAAGCTTCGGCGAGGCACTCCTCTTCCTTCGGCGTCCATTTGATACGCGGTTCGGCGGGCGGTGAGTCCTTCTTCCTCTTCTTCTTCCCCTTCGACGGGTTGGCGGCGGCTTCGATTGGCTCTTCTTCTTCCTCGCCTTCTTCTTCGACGGCTTGGCTTCCGTCGGCAACATCCTCCCGATGCTCGTTGCGCGCCGCCACGGCTGCCGTCGCCCTCGTCTCCTCTTGCGTGAAGAACCCCGGGCACGCAGCGGCGGCGGTCATGAAGAACCCCGGGCTCGCGGCGGCGGCGGTGGAGCCGGAGGTGATCATCTCGTGGATCTCCTCTTCGTTCGGCGCCGCCATCGCACCGAACGTGAGCGGCCCTCGTCGCGGGGCCGGCGAGGTGCCCTCGAACAGGCCGCCGCCGCCGACGTCAAGCTCGGGCGGCGACGGTGTGGGCTTGGACGGTTGGACGTAGGCGCCCTCTTGGAACACGGCAGTCGGCGACGGCGAGTACAGCGAAGGCGAGAAGGAAGACGGGGAACTTGTTGTACCTTGCATCGGCCATTGGCCGGGGAACATGCCGCCGCTATAGGCCATGCTGATCAGCCTGGCTTGTTCGTCCTGGGCCGCCTCCGCCGACCTCTTGGCGGCGGCTCTTTTCACCCTCTCCGCCCTGGCGCTTGTTTCCACCTCGCGCCGTTTCTCGTCCGCCGCCCACTCGGCGTTCGACATGCCCGGCGGCTTCGTCTTCTTCGCCCGCATCTTCCTCGCCGGCGCCTTCGGCGGCATTGTGGTGGACGAGAAGACGAGGAGGAGAGTGGTGGTGGACGAGAAGACGCCGCCGAGGAACTGGAGGCTGGAAGACGAGGAGATTGGGGGATTTCGGCGGGAGAGAATGGGGATATGCAAGCAAATTGGAGGGAATGGGGATATGCAAGCAAATTGGAGGGAAAATCGACAGGATTTGGTTTTCCAGTCGCCGACTACGCGGGTCCACACGCCGTTTCGCGCCAAAATCTTTCGTCCGGAGTCCCCGAGCGCTCCCCGGGGGGCCGGGGGTGGCGTGGGCTCGCCGGATGGATTAAGGGCCAAATCCGGACGAAAACGAGGAACCGGGGGCGCGACTGAGCCGAATTTCGCCGTCCGGATGGAAAAAACGTCGCTCGGGGGCCTCGTCGGGGGGACGAGTGGAGATGCTCTTAGACCTCATGCATGAGCAGCTACGCCGGCGAGGAGTAGCTAGCTTCGGCCGGTAACCCTGTTGCAACTCACCACATATGTGAATCACAATGGAAATCCAACTGCCCCAGAGAGTTGACCAAGCTCTAAATTCTCAGAACTAGCAAAATAGTATTTATGTTGTTGGGATTATAAAATATGATCTTAGATGCTTATAGGATCATGCATCACGACACAACCATATTGATCCTGTTGTTTAGACACAAACAACATAGCCTAAACCAGTATTGGAGTTTTGCACATCTGTTTGATCGGGCTTATCCACCATGATAAGCTAGCCTCCTCTGATAGAGTAGATTCCGAAAAACCACCATATTACAGAGACAATTTGAGAAAACCACCACTACTCATCGAAATTAGAAAAATCGGTTCACTTGAATTCAGTGAATTAGTTGCAATGTGCATTGATTTGCTGGTTTAGCCTTGCTAACAAGGAATCTGACACTGGGTCCCACTGCTAGTGTTAACATTGTAGAGGGAAGACCTTGCAGATGAGGCAGATCTAACTATTGGAGGCTTTTTGTAAATTTTAGCACTTCTGCTCAGGTGCTTCTCCATTGGAAAAATTCTGGATGCGTCAAACACAACAACGGTGGAAATCCTCCCATACTTGTTTGTAAGCAGGGGCACGATCATAATTTTAGTGTAGGTCCGCCGTCCGTACAGCCCTGTACAGGCTCGTATGGCCCATGTTGTGTTCTACCTTGTTTTTGTACGTATCTATGGTCATGTGCGTGTACCGAAATAGAAAGCTCCTATAAAAGGTCGTTGGCGTGGGGCGGTACTTAGGTGGACGAGATCATTAACCGGTCGCGTGACCTCTTTTTTTTCTTACGTGATGTACACATACCGTATCATTATAGACGGGTAAATATGGACTGGATATGGGTTTCGGTGAACCAAAACAGGAAAACGAACCAACTATGACCCTTCAACTTCATTTAGGGGGAGCACTAGATCAACCCTCAAATTTTAGAGGGTCCCAGTTGTTAGCTCCGTCTTCCTTTTTTTCTCTATTTATCTTTTTTCCTATCATGGGTTGTGGCTTGTTTGACCCATCGTGGACATGGAGGATCTCAAGCCTCCACGGGCGAGGTCTGGCAGGGGCGTCCATAGGCAAGGCCCGCTGGGGCAGCCACGAGTGAGGTTTGGCAGGGCGGCAACAGGAGAGCTCGATCATGGGGCCCCTGGCGGGCTCCGGTATATAGTAGCGGCCACAGCAAGCTTGGGCAGGGGACGACCGTGGCGAGGTACGATAGGGTGGCCACAACGAGCTCGGGCAGGGGACGGTCGCCGCGAGCTTGGGCAAGTGATTCTTGTGGAGAGATCCGGGCAGTGGGCGGTCGCGGGCAAGGTCCAACTGTGCAGCCACATGCGGGCTCTAGCTGTGGCAGCCACCGCGAGCTCGGGAAGGGGATATGGCCGCAGGCGAGCTCGGGCGCAGGACGGCCACGGGCGAGCTCCGGCAGAGGGCGGCTACGGCGAACTCTAGCAAAGGCGAGTTGCGTAGTTAAATTCCTGGCAAACTCCAGAATTTGGCCCCAAGCAAATTCCCTTCTTGGGACTCTTTTTTAGAGAGGAATGAGAATTTTACATAATGTTCCAAATGGATAACCTTTCTAACATTTGTCACCTTTAGCGTCAGTTTCCTGCCATGTCAATGATGATAGTGGGATCCGTTGTGAGATTCCTTGCTAACACGGTTAAACTGGTAAATCAGTACACATTGGAACAAATTCACTGAATTCCGGTAGATTTTTGTAATTTCAACAAACAGTGGAGGTTTTTCGAACTTCTCACTTTAATGTGGTGGTTTTCAAAATATACTTCCTCGAACGTCAGCATTCGAAGTTCAATGCCAAATTATTCAAGATCAAGGAAGGATAAGGAGCCTACAAGTGTACGTACTGGCTGGTGCAACGAAAAGGATATGTGTGAAGTCTATCCAACACATGGAAAAAAAATTAGGCAGCACGAATCGCAAACAAGTGGGGACACGGGGAGATAAACCTGGTGGTAGTACGGGTGGAATCTCGGCCGCGTTGCGAGCTAGGGAGAGAACTTTGTATCTACGGGAGCGGATCGAGAGATGGAGCAGACCACGATCTACGGCATCAATTGCTAACCCTAGCTCCAAGAAAATGTAGGTGGTGACTTAGCGTGCGTTTGGTTGATGGTTTCCTAGGGAAGGGATAGGACCATCCACACCATGAGGATCGGAATCTTGGATGGTCCAATTTTCAGCATTTGTTTGGTTCGTAAAGACCAGGATGCGGTTGGGATGAGTTGCAATCTGCTTAGGATGGGAAACAACAAGGCTACGAATTTCCTTAAGATTAATTAACAGCAATGAGCAGAGTTCTCTACACCGTAGAGACACAATCCGACGGAAAGTGAGGGCAAGGACAATCCGACGGAGCGGCCACGGCTGACGGCGTTTCCGGTCGTCGGCGGCTCCCTAGCCTCGGCCGGCTGCATCTCCCGTAAGATCTGTTGGCAGCCACGTAGGTTGAGGCAGGCGGCTTCGCTGGAGGCTCTCCCGTTTCCGGTCGTCCGCGGCTGAGGCGGCTCCCTGGTTTCGGCCAGTTGCATCTCTCCTAAGATCAGTCGGCAGTCACGGAGGTTGAGGCGGGACAGCGCGAGCTTGAGGCAGGCAGCTTCGCCGGCGGCTCTCCTATTCACGGTCGGCGGCGGCTCCCTGGTCTCGGCCGGCTGCAGCTCTCCTAAAATCGGCCCGCGGCGGCGGAGGTTGAGGCGGCAGCTCGGCGAGCGGCAGGCTGGCGAGTGGAGGCCGGACTTGGACATGGTGGTGGCTCGGGGCTGCAGCGCTGAACTCAGATGGGGCGGCTAGTATTCATGATTAGCGTGAGGGAGAAAGATTAGGAGTGGTCCACCAATTAGAAAAACATGGACGAGGAGGTCCGGCCAATTTTGAGGGATGACTTGAGTCGGCATCTTAGAGGTATATTCTGTTAGCTGGATGGTACCATCCCTCTTCATTTACAACCAAACGCATGCAAAATTAGGACCATCCCATCCCATCCCTTCTTTGGTCTGGAACCAAACGCACGCTTACAGTACGACTCAGACATGGATCCCTTCTAGAACCACGACTCAAACATGGATCGCATCTAATGTAACGCAAACTCCCTTGTACATGTCCATGCATGCTACGATACCAACATGCCTAATATAAATACCAGCGCCTCCTCTCCGACACAACCATCAACCAAAGCCCGCAAGTCCACAACCAACGCCTCCGGCCACCATCCGCTGGCTCCCCACGGAACCACCAT
Source organism: Lolium rigidum (assembly GCF_022539505.1). NCBI lineage: Eukaryota > Viridiplantae > Streptophyta > Magnoliopsida > Poales > Poaceae > Lolium > Lolium rigidum. Next base: position 56,172,186 of record NC_061514.1, on the reverse strand, counting down.
GAAGTTATTAACATCGGCCATCCTCTGTCTGTTCGCCCTTACGCTCAATGGTACGTGTCTGTACTCAGTTCCCATCTCCCAGTAGCAGCTCTTGTACGTTGGGTTGATACCGGCCGCGTATGTGCACTCTGAGTATTGATGGATCGATCGGGGCATCTTGTCTTGCTAGCTATGAATGCCTATCTTGTCGTTACTCTTTTGCTCGCTAGCTAAGCATATGTTGTCTCTAATTTCTGAAGTGATCTTTACTCTCCTTGGCATATGCTTACACAGCTGCTCGTGTGGAGTCTCGGCGAGATCCTGATGATCGTCCAGAGTTCCGCCACCTCTTCGTCTTTGGCGACTCCTTTGGCGACAATGGCAACACCCCGAAGCCACGGAGGAATCCCTTCTTGGGCGCCGCTGCGGTCACCAAGAAGTCACGCCAATGGTTCTTCCCCTATGGCTCCTTCACTGACGGCCGCGATCACCCCACCGGCCGCTTCTCTAATTACATGGTCCAATCCGATCTCGTTGGTATGTGTATTTTCTTGCCAAGCTAGCTCCTTTTATCTACGCAATCAAAGAAGTGGTATTGTGCATTCGAATAATTGCTGAAATTGTTTGACGCTTGCAGCAAAGATTATGGGGCTGGACATAGCACCTCCCGCATACATGCTCACGGAGAAGGGCACCTGCGACAACGACGGCATGACCTTCGCAGTCGGCGGCGCCGGCGTGTTCCAGGTGCCGAACAAGGTGGCCACCCTCGGCGACCAGGTAGACACTTTCGAGTCCCTCATCGCGGACGGAACCATCTCCAAGAAGCGCGTCAAGCACTCGGTCGCTCTCATCGCCATATCCGGCAACGACTACGCGTCCATCGGCGCCGAACGCTTCGACCCCAACATCCACGCTTTTGTCACGAACGCGACGATCCATGATTTCATCAAGAACGTGACGAGCGAGATCACGGCCAATGTGCAGCGGCTGCAGGAGATGGGGGTGACCAAGGTTCTCGTCAACAACCTTCCGCCTATCGGCTGTGCGCCATCACAGACCGTGCCGAACAACTTCGACGAATGCGACAAGGGAGGCAACCACTATGCGGCGGTCCACAACAGTGACCTGAAGAAGCTTTAAACATAAGGCACAAGTGTCCAGCTTTAAATTAATAAAGCCACAAACGGCCGAGTTTGATACAAGATGCTAACCAGCTTACAAACAACGAACACCAAAAGCACAAGATACACACAAGAACACAGCTTGTTGATGTCGAAGCCTCCTCGCGAAGCCACCAAGGAAGGAACAGCCCAGGTTCGAGGGAACCGCCTGCCGCCTTGAGGAAGACCATCATCTGCAGCACATGATGGGAGGGGGAGCAGCATCGACCATTTCCAGCGCCGAAGAGGGACCCTTCCCTCTCGTCCTGGCTCGAAGGACGCCGAACCGTCGGACGCTAGATGCACTCCCCTGAGCTATGGCCGATACTGACCACACACCAATCCGAGTCGAGCTAGAGACCCCTCGCCGAAGCTGACAAACCATCGAGGTTGCGCTGCCACACACCGAAGGAGCTGCCGCTGGGAACGTAAACAGGGACCGTAATCGCTGATGAGGAAGGAGCAGGGCACCAAGAAGCCTCGGATACCACCGCAACCAGCCTCCAACCACCAAAGGCAACCTCAACCGGCCAACTGTTCCCCAAGCCACGCCCCCAAGGAGGAAACGGCGCCCATGGCGTCGTCGTCGCCCAATCCGAAGGATTGTAGGTTTTCACCCGGGAACACGGCCGGGTGGGGAGAATCGGGACCTCAACAGCGCCTCAAGAGGGATACACGGCGCCCGTGGGCGTCGCCACTGCTGTGGTCAAACCAGCCGACCAAGGATTTCTCCCAGACCCGATCTCACACCACCACCCCCCAATCGGCACCGAAACCAGCAGGCTCCGACTACCAAACCTGGTGGGGAAGAGGACCAGAGGGAGGGGAAGACTGACCTTCCGATCTGACGGGTGGTCGCTGGGGCAGCCACCGCGTCGCGACCGCCGTCCACCGCCACCTTGCCGCCCACGCGACCAAGGACGACGGCGCGCATCCGCGGACGCCGCTAGCCGCCATAGCCGACGCCGCCGCACCACCAGAGGCCGCCGCCTCTTTGCCCGAGCACCCACCGCCTGAAGAAGCCGCGCCGCCGCTGCCGCCGTCCGGGGAAGATGACAGCTTTGCCGAGCTCCGCCGCCTGCACCACGAGGAACCGCCTCGCCGCGGCTCGCCGGCCCACCGCGCGAGGAGTCATCGGTTCGTCGCTTTAGATCGCCGCCGTCAGAGTGGAGAAGCCCCGCGCCACCACCTCACGCGCGGGAGCCAGAGATCCGCCGCCGCCGGCAACCGCACGGGCTTTGCCCGGCGGCTCGCGCCGACGGCGGCGGCGGGGGGAGGGGAGGAGGGGGCGGCTTGAGCTAGGGTTTGGAATCGCCCTTCCGTCACCCGCGGGGAGCGACGGGACGGGCCGAAACGTTTTCACGACCTGAAGAAGCTACTTAGGGCGATGGACGGCGTGCAAATTGTTGATCTCAACGCTGCCTTCACCAACATCATCAATCCCGCTAAAGGTACATTGTACATCAGTGCACAACTGCACATACTTGCTAGTTCCATAATCGCATCCTAGCTTGAAATTTACAAAATCAATCAATCGGTTTGATGTATATGTGTAGGAGAAAAGACGGAGGTGTCAACCTTCTTTGAAGAGAAGCTAGCCCCGTGCTGCCAGAGCATGGACCCAATGGGATACTGTGGTCAGATGGGCGAGTCGGACTCAGACATCCGTTACACACTTTGCGACAACGCCGACAAGTATTTCTACTGGGATGACATGAATCCTACACAGGCCGGATGGGAGACTGTCATGGAGCAATTGGAAGACCCCATCAAGAAATTCTTGGAGCTCAATTAGATCTCCAGATAGCCGTACATAATTAGTCTTTAGAAGGTTTTAGCTAGGTTTTCAGCATTTATTGGTGCCACGTCTATTTCGTTTAGCAAGTTAGGTTTTAATCTGTCAAGACTTTTGATTTGGAGAGCAACCCGTTTGATAATGTTTCAAAATAATATTTTTCTCCTGAATTTACATTCTTTTGAAAAGGGAAAATACCCTGCCTCTACATCTATTATTGCATTGTTCCAGAGTTTATTACAAAGAGTTGCATCTCACAGATAACATTAAGTTGAATCATGAATCAACAACCTAAATAAAGCTAATAACACAAAGCGCAGTACAGGTTGAATACCCGTGCCGTCGCCTAAATTTACATGTGGCTCTCTTTCTATTAGGAACTGGCCACAGTTATAAATCCATTGTAATGTAAAACCGGCTGAGTTGTGCTGCTTGATAATGTTATGAAGACGTAAATTCATGACAATGTATTTCTAAAATCACATGGGTTGTATATTGTTTGTTTGTTTGAGTATTTGTTTGATTAGATATTATTATATTATGGCTATGGTTACAGTTCAGCCCAACATTGAATCCTTAGTCTTCATATATATTAAATTAGTTTTCAGCGTATTATAATTTCTTGAAATCCGTTGGGAAAAACCTCAGGAGGGGTGGCTGAAATGTAATATTAATGCAAGATTCTTAGAAAGAGTTAGAAGAAAGGTAATTGGGGTACAGTCTTGGGATACCTTAATGGTGTAGGTATTTGCTTGGCATGGGGTGTCAGTACACACTGTCGGTCAAACTGTCATGGGGTAAGAAATTGCTTGTCTACAAGGACTGGAGGTATCTCTACAATATTTATCGGAGAATCTGATCATGGAAACTGACCATTCGGCTGTTATGGGAGCTTTTAATGATGAAAGTATAAACACGGTTGATGTGGGCATTGTTGCGAAGGAATTTAGACTGAAAAGGCCTCCTGGTCCCCAAGTCTCTCTAGTGAAGGTTGATCGAAAATGCAATATGACGGCTCATGCTTTATATCAGACGAGTTGTAGAAAGTTGAGTAGTGGTGTGTTAGTAAATGTGCTTCCGACCTGCGCATCGAGATTGGCTTGAAATGATGGTAATAAAAAAACTTGTTGATTAATTATTACGAGGCCACTTTAAAAAAAATAGTGCTTACAGGAGCTTCGAGTGGATTCCGTTGGTTAAATTGATCTAGGTTCTTTCTTCTTAAGCTTGCATATTTGCTAGCATTGTTGCGTGAATTGTTTAGTAGACAATCCGTGAAGATATGATAATGGGAAGCATCCTCCACTGCCTCAAATCGGAACTTTGTCAAGTAATAGAAATACTGGGCTAAGGCCAAAAAAGTATACACGATCAATCAAAGAGGTCACCAACAAATATCTTATTGGCAAACAGGCTCCGTCACGTGCAGCCCAGGGCATCAAAGGGAGGCCCTATTGACGCGCTTATTGTGGTGAACGCGCTTATTGTGGTGAACGCGTCAATGCTCGCATGCACGACATCGCTGGCTGAGTTCCGCCGTTATCACCGCTGCTTGGCGTCAATTCCCGACCTCTATCGTCGGCTAGACCATATGTTACCACCATTTGTGTTCGTCCACTCCAATTCTTTCACGGACAGCACTACATGGCGGCGCCGCACAATGCCTTGGCTGTGTGGCGGATTTTTCTCCTACTTAGCTTGCATGCATGCAGTCACATATGATTTTACGTCATCTAGATTTTTCTCAATGTGCAAATTTGAAAATATCTTTATCTCTCAAACCGCTAATCTATTTGAAAATCTGTTTTCACCATGGGCTTAGTCGCGACGAGATCTTCGAAACTAGATCTCATGTTGGTGTGTTTTAAGAACTTTTTTTCATCAGTTATTGCCATATTATGCATACGTAGTAGCCAGATTATTCACTACCTAGTTGCTAGATTATAGTAAGTTGGTTCGTAGGCTATGATACCGAATTTGTGAGGAATGATATCATCGTTTAGGTTTTAGAGACAATTGAATACTCGTTTATTAGCTCAATATATCATCAATAGTAAAAATATAAGTAAAACAATTATCCAATAACAATGTATAAGTATCTTAGTAATTGTTTGTTGCTAATCTGAAAACCATATTACTATAACCTCGCAACTGGTGTGACGTGAAAAAACATCGTCACACTACATGCTAGGTAATTCAATATCTAGAAAAACAAGTACAAAATTATTTGATAACTATATAAATTATTAGGGTCGTTGTGCGATATTTGATAACTATACAAAAGTAAAAAATCTTCGAAACATAGCGACAAAGAATCTTGTTTTGAAGCTCTCGTCGAGACGAACTTAGCGGTACAAACGGATCACTAACTGGAATAATGGTTTAGAAGATAAATATTTTTTAATTTTTCAATTTGGCAATTAATACGATGATATGATCCATGAGGTAACAGATTCTTGCAGGCATGCATGTCCCTTCCCCTATAGAGAGCGATCCAAAATAAATCTCCCGCACAAATCAGCCATACATGCACCCCTTTCACATAGATTTTCCCTTCTTTTATTGCCTCAGATATTCCTCTACCCACTCCCCTCCCTACCGTAGATTCAGCGAGCCCTCACCACACCTTGACTCCTAAGACCCCATGGCAGGTGACCTCCCCGCCACCCTAATTCTATTCTCCGCCTCCACCGCAGCGCCGTGTTGTAACCATCTCTGTGAGGAAGGTGAATCATAATTGTATTTGCCTTATCTAGTGTGTCGCCTTCTACAAATCCTATTTGAGTATGTTGGTGCATAGGCGGTTGGCGTCCCCTGAAGGCTGCCTCAAACAGGCGTACCCATTTAAATGAATCTTTATTTTTTCAGCTTTTTGTTTCTCCCTTTTTAGTTTATTTGTATCTAGTTTTATGTTTTATTTTCCTTTTTTCCTTAATGTTTATATTTATTTCAATATATTTTTGTTGGAGATATGCGCAAGAGGCAATAATAAATGGTTATTATATATCTTTGTGTTTATGATAATGTTTACATACCATGCTATAATTGTATTAACCGAAACATTGATACATGTGTGTTATATAAACAACAAGGAGTCCCTAGTAAGCCTCTTGTATAAACTAGCTTGTTGATTAATAGATGATCATAGTTTCATGATCATGAACATTGGATGTTATTAATAAACAAGGTTATGTCATTATATGAATGATGTAATGGACACACCCAATTTAGCGTAGCATATGATCACGTCATTAAGTTCTATTTGCTATAAGCTTTTGATACATAGTTACCTAGTCCTTTCGACCATGAGATCATATAAATCACTTATGCCGGAAGGGTACTTTGATTACATCAAACGCCACTGCGTAAATGGGTGGTTATAAAGGTGGGATTAAGTATCCGGAAAGTATGAGTTGAGGCATATGGATCAACAGTGGGATTTGTCCATCCCGATGACGGATAGATATACTCGGGCCCTCTCGGTGGAATGTCGTCTAATTAGCTTGCAAGCATATGAATGGTTCATAAGAGATGACATACCACGGTACGAGTAAAGAGTACTTGTCAGGAGACGAGGTTGAACAAGGTATAGAGATACCGATGATCAAACCTCGGACAAGTAAAATATCACGTGACAAAGGGAATCGGTATCATACGTGAATGGTTCAGTCGATCACTAAAGTCATCGTTGAATATGTGGGAGCCATTATGGATCTCCAGATCCCGCTATTGGTTACTGGTCGAAGAGAAGTCTCAACCATGTCTACATAGTTCGCGAACCGTAGGGTGACACACTTAAGGTTTGATGTCGTTTAAGTAGATATGAAAATATGAAATGGAGTTCGAAGTTTTGTTCAGAGTCTCGGATGGGATCCAAGACATCACGAGGAGGTCCGGAATGGTTCGGAGAATAAGATTCATATATAGAAAGTCATTTTCTAGGTTTGAAAATGATCCGGTATTTTTTCTGGAAGGTTCTAGAAGGTTTTAGAAGAGTCCGGAACAAATCAGCATGGAAGGTTGAGTCCCAGAGGAACTCCAACCACCTTTTCCGGCCAGCCTAAGCATGGTGGCCGGCCACCCCACCAAAGGAAAGGGGGGAGCCCCACTCCCCCTACGTTTGGTCATATGGAAGGTTTTATGTTGGGGTCTTATTCGGAGACTTTTGACCTAATCCTTGGGGCTTCCACCCATGGGCGGAGCCAGGGCCCGGCATGCCCGGGCAGCTGCCCGGGCTACGCTGGCCAACTTTCTTGTACTATTATGAGGCAGTGAGGATGAAACAAGAAAGTATGTGGGCAAATCGTAGACCAATGGAGATACACGTAGATTTTGCCCGGGCTACAATGGAGAGCTGGCTCCGCCACTGCTTCCACCTATATAAAGAGGGGAGGGGAGGGGCTGGCCGCACACACCAAGACCACCATGGCCGCACCCCCCAAGAGCCCCCTCTCCCAGAAACCCTAGCGGTTCCCTCCTCCCTCTCTCTCCCACATAGCTTAGGCCAAGCTCTGTCGGAGATCTCCACCACCACCGCCACCATGCCGTCGTGCTGCCGGGATTCCGAGGAGGATCTACTACTTCCGCGGCCCGCTGGAATAGGGAGAAGGACATCGTCGTCAACACCGAACGTGTGATTGAGTACGGAGGTGCTGCCCGATTGTGGCACCGTCAAGATCTTCTACGCGCTTTTGAAAGCGGCAAGTGATCATCTTCTGCAACAACGAGAGCCTCCTCTCGTAGGGTTTGGAAATCTTCAAGGGTTAGTCTCGTTCATCCCCTCGTTTCTACCATCTTCTAGATTGCATCTTGGCTTGGATTGCGTTCTCGCGGTAGGAATTTTTTTGTTTTCTATGCTACGAATCCTTACAGTGGTATCAGAGCCGTGTCTATGCATAGATTGGTTGCACGAGTAGAACACAATTGTTTGTGGGCGTTGATGCTTTGTTGTCTTTAGTTCGAGTACTTTGCATCTTTGTGGCATGGTGGGATGAAGCGGCTCGGGCTAACTTTACATGACCGGGTTCATGAGACTTGCTCCACGTTCGACATGCAACTTGTATTGCATAAGTGGCTTTGCGGGTGTCTGTCTCTCCCACCATAGTGAAGATTCAATTTACTCTTTCTATTGACAACACTAGTATCACCGTTGTGGTTCATGTTCGTAGGTAGATTGGATCTTACTCGAAAACCCTAAACCACGTAAAATATGCAAACCAAATTAGAGACGTCTAACTTGTTTTTGCAGGGTTTGGTGATGTGATATGGCCAAGATGTGATGATGAATATGTATGAGATGATCATTATTGTATTGTGGCAACCGGCAGGAGCCTTATGGTTGTCTTTAAATTTCATGTTGAGTAGTATTTCAAAGTAGTTGTAATAGTTGCTACATGAGGTGAACAACCATGAAGACGGCGCCATGGACCTTGACGCTACGCCGACGATGATGGAGATCATGCCCGTTGATGATGGAGATCATGTCCGTGCTTTGGAGATGAAGATCGAAGGCACAAAGACTAAAGGGCCATATCATATCACATATGAATTGCATGTGATGTTAATCCTTTATGCATCTTATTTTGCTTAGAACGCGACGGTAGCATTATAAGATGATCCCTCACATTAATATCAAGATAATAAAGTGTTCTCCCCTCGTATGCACCGTTGATATAGTTCGTCGTTTCGAAGCATCTCGTGATGATCGGATGTGTTAGACTCAACGATTACATACAATGGGTGTAAGCCATGTTGCACACGTGGAATACTTGGGTTTGCTTGACGAGCCTAGCATGTACAGACATGGCCTCGAAACACAGGAAACCGAAAGCTTGAACACGAGTCATATGGATGATATGACCAACATGTTGATGTTCACCATTGAAGCTACATCATCTCACGTGATGATCGGTTTTGGTGTAGAGGATTTGGATCGTGTACCACTTAACAACTATGAGGGATGTTGTATTAAGTGGGAGTTCATTAGTAATTAGATTAAAACATGAACTAATTATCATAAACATAGTCTGAGTAGTATTTTAACTTAATATCTATTTTGGTTGATTTTTAGGAATTATTTGAATAGGGAAAAGTCCCTACCTTCATCTTTTTGTCAGATTAATTCTACAACAGATCTCAAGGTGAGACCAGTGCCAAGTTGTAAAACTTTTTCATAGCTTTCCAACCATATGAAATTTGTCAAATTTGGCCAAGCCAAACAGATTCTATGAATTTCCAAAGTTGGGTCCAGTATTGAATTTGAACTAAAGTATTTAAACTCGATTTGAATTAAAAAGGCCGGCGGGAAACACAGTTGGGCCTAATTGGATTAAAACGGCCCAAGGCCAGCCAACCACGCGTCCACGCACGCGCGGGCTGCCTGACAGTGGGCTCCACCCGTCAGCGAGTCAAAAACCCGAAGCGGTATGAATCAAAGGGGTGCGTTGGATTAGAACACGACCGGACGGTTCACGAGCGTCGTCGTCGACGGCGAGAGAGGGGCTCGCCGGCGGCTCAGGTAGGGGGTCGGAGGGCTTACGGTGGCTCCAGCTAGGGTTGGCAATGTGCTCGGTGAAGTTGTGGACGACGGCGAAGCTCCTGGTACCGGCGGCGGCTCCGTGGGCGGCTTCCTTCTCCGGCGATCGTCGGCTACGTGGGCGGCGGCGATCTAGCAATTGGGAGCTTCGGTGGCTAATCGAGCATGGTGAGGTGACGAGGAAGTCGAGGAAGGGGAGGGGAGTGTTGCGGTGTGAAGGAATCGTCGAGGCGATGCCTCCTTTTATAGGCTCGAGGTTGGCCGTGGGTGCTGCGACAATGTCGACAAGGGCGCGGCTTCTCCGGTGACCTAGAGGGCTAGGCGAGGGCGCGGTCGTGTTCATGACGTCATGGCGGTGCTGAGAGCGTGAACGGTGCAGCAAGGGGGTGCGTGTGGTGGTCGGGTCCTTGCATGTACTGGCGCGACCGTGGCGGGCGCGCTCGTCCTCTCCGGCGACCTTAGGTGCTAGGTGGTGATGACGGCGTGTCCGGCGGACTCCGCGTGGCGAGAGAGGTACCAGGGCGCGCGGATATGGTCGGGGTACGGCGAGATTCGGCGAACGCCGCGTGGCCGTGTCGCGCGCGTCCGTGCACGATGACGTCGCCATGCCGCTCGCGTCGTACCTGGGACGTCCTGGGCGCGCTCCGTCCGGGGCTTGTCGGCGTCCACTCGACCAACGGCGGGTACAGGCGAGCTCCTGAGATCATGGGCGAGCGATTTGGCAAGGTGGCTTGGTCGGGAGTGGCAGAGAGAGAGGGGTGGGCGTCGAGGTGGAACGTGGCCGGCATGGCCATGGCTAGGCTCGATTTGGTCGTTTCCAGGGCTTGTCCAAGCATGGGTTAGGTGTAGGAGGGTCCAACGATCATTGCTAGGTCGAGTGATGATCAAGTGCTAGCCCTGTTTGATCAAAATTTGAAAATTGGTGATCTTCCAAATGTTTCAAAGTCCTCTCTTTGATTGCCTCTAGCTTTTGATCCAAGGAGAATTTGGTGGGATGGTTTTTACAGAACTTGTTCACCTTGTTGAGTACTTGGATGACATGCAAAGAATAGGATTTGTTTGGTTCAGAAATCTTGAAAACTAGAGGCTCAAAGTGGTGATCAGACTATGAAAGTCAAAAGTGACCATTATTCCATGTGATCAAGATTTTGATTTTTGATTTGGTTCCAAAGTGTTTCTTTGATTCTCCAAAGTTGTAATAAGTCTTTAGCAACATAATACAACTAATGGTGAAGGCCAAATTGGTCTAGGTCAAAGATTTGGAAAAATGGCATAAGCCATATGTGAGGGTTTTGTGATTTTCTAACTTTTATTCTTTTATTTTTCTTTGCTTCATTTTGACAAGAGTGAGGTTTATTTGGTGTTATATTGGCTTAGGTCAAAGGTTCAAACTATTTTGAGGCAATGGAAATGGCTAGGTCAAGATTTGATCATTTGGCTAAGTGCCACATATGCCTCTATGCATATGTTTGATTTTATTTTGTTTCTCACTTGAATTGGGTGGTAAGTACTTGGTTGAGTGTGTTGAGGTATTTCAATTCATCTACTCAAGGTAGACAAATCAAAGCTCATTATTTTCAACAAGTAGCCATAGGCTTGCATATGCCTTTTTCTTAAATAAAATCTTTTCCTTTTATTTTATTTTTCAAAGATTGATGACAAGAGGGATGAGGTTTAGGGTTTAGTAATTTTTGCAATGGTTCACCACCATTCAGCAAAGTAAGAAAGGTAGAGTTCAAAATCTCCATATTAGGGCTATATGCCCACATATGTCTTTTTCTTTATTTTGGGTTTCTCAAAATAGATCCAAAGTATTGTTGAGAAGGTTAGGGTTTAGGGTTTTTCTTATTTGATTTCTTTCTCTTTTATTTTATTTGGTTTGTGATCTTCACTTGATCACTTTAGGGTTTTAGGTTTTATTACATAAGCATAATAACACTCATCATGGCAAAAACACAAGTAATAGGTATGGGCACTAAGCCTAGCACTTTATTTAAGAAAAGTTTTTCTTGGTTCTCATTTTTGGAAAAAGGAAATTCATTTTCTCTTTGTTTTAAAATTTGGGGTGTTACAAGGCTCCTCGGATAAAGTAAATTCCATAGTTTTAAATAGCCCGCTATAGCCTGGCTATAGCCTTTCAGGAGACCTACCGCTGCGGCTATGCCCTTTGTAGGCTAAATGAGGAAAAACCGCTAATAGCCGGCTATAGCCTAATTTAGCCCCTATTTAGCCTCCAATTTAGCCGCCAAATCTCCTGTATTTTGAATTTATCTTCTCTTTGATTTTTTATTTCTTGTTTTCCGAGTTTGCATTCAGTATAATTAGATAAAACATGTGAGTTGAATATCCGAATACTTGTTTTTCTTGAATAGTTAAATAAGTTGTATCATAAATCGTATTTGAGTCATAGTTTTCCTCGTCTTTTGGTAAGATATGACAAAAATATTTTAAATTTTTGAAAAAAGGCTAAATGGAATAGCCCGCTATAACCCGGCTATAGCCTTTTATAGCCTCTAAAAAAATTGCGGCTAAATGAGATAGCCCGCTATTTTAAACTATGGTAAATTCTGAAAAACCACCATATTACATAGGCAAATTTGGAAAAACGACCACTAGTCATTGAAATTGGGAAAATTGATCCACTTGAATTCAGTGAATTTGTTGCCAGTTTGGCCATGCTAACAAGGAATCTCACACCGGGTCCTACTGCTAGTGTTGACATTGTAGAGGGAAGACCTTGCAGATGAGGCTGATCTAACTATTGGAGGTTTTTTGTAAATTTTAGAGGGCCCCACTTGTTAGCTCCTTGTTCTTCCTTTTTGTCTATTTATCTTTTTTCCTATCATGGGTTGTGGCTTGTTTGACCCATCGTGGACATGGAGGATCTCGAGCCTCCAGGGGCGAGGTCTAGCAGGGGCGTCCACCGGCAAGGCCTATAGGGGCAGCCACGGGCGAGGTTTGGTAGGCGGCAGCGGGAGAGCTCGATCATGGGGCCGCGAGCGGGCTCCGGTAGTAGAGGCCACGACAAGCTTGGGAAGGGGAAAACCACGGCGAGGTCCGATAGGGTGGTCGTGGCGAGCTCGGGCAGGGGACAGCCGCGGCGAGCTCAGGAAAGGGATGATTGTGGAGAGATTCGGGTAGTGGGAGGTCACGAGCAAGGTCCATGTGTGCAGGCACATGTGGGCTGTAGCTGTGGCGGCCACGGCCAGCTCAGGCAGGGGACGGACGAGGGTGATCTCAGGCACATGAAGACCGCCGGAGAGCTCCGGCAGAGGGCAGCGACGGCGAGCTCCAGCAAAGGTGAGCTGCATCGCTGAATTCCTGGCAAGCTCCAGAATTTGGCCCGAAGCAAATTCCTTGTTGGGACTTCTTTTTAGAGAGGCATGAGAATTTTACAAAATGGTCCAAATGTATAACACTTCTAACATTTGTCACCTTTAGCATCAGTTTTCCTGCCATGTCAATGATGACAGTGGGATCAGTTGTCAGATTCCTAGCTAACACGGTTAAACTGGTGAATCAATGCATATTGGAACAAATTCACTGAATTCCGGTAGATTTTTGCAATTTCAAGGAATAGTGGTGGTTTTAAAAAAATTACTCCCTGAAACATTAGCATTCAAAGTTCAATGCCAGATTATTCAAGATCAAGGAAGGCTAAGGAGCCTACAAAGTATTTACATGTTTAGGTTTGTTATGGAGTATCTATTTTTGCCTAACTTCGAGAAAGTACAAGATTATGTATTGCCAGAAATAAAATTGAAGACCTCGAAGATTTGCTAGTATCTTTTAGACTTCAGTTTGTAATCATTGGAGACAGCTCATCTCTACCATGTACTATTTGTTACTATAAATATATATGTGGTATTGATTGTTAAAAAAGAAAGGCTAAGGAGCCTACAAGTGTACGTACTGGCTGGTGCAATGAAAAGGATATGTATATGAGTACATGGAAAAAATTACGCAGCACGAACCGCAAACAAGTGGTGACACGGGGAGATAAACCTGTGGTAGTACGGGTGGAATCTCGGCCGCGTTGCGAGTTAGGGATAGAACTTTGTATCTACGGGAGCGGATCGAGAGATGGAGCAGACCACGATCTACGGCATCAATTGCTAACCCTAGGCTCCAAGAAAATGTAGGTGGTGATTTACAGTACGATCGACTCAGACATCGATCGCTTCAAGAACCACGACTGAGACATGGATCGCATCTAATGTAACGCAACTCCCTTGTATGTCCATGCATGCTACGATACCCACATGCCTAATATAAATACCAACGCCTCCTCTCCGACAACCATCAACCAAAGCCCGCAAATCCAGAACCAACGCCTCCGGCCACCATCCGCTGCCTCCCCACGGAACCACCATGAAGTTAACAGCGGCCATCCTCTGTCTCTTCGCCCTTGCGCTCAATGGTACGTGTCTGTACATACTCAGTTCCCATCTCCCAGTAGCAGCTCTTGTACGTTGGTTGATACCGCATATGTGCACTCTGAGTATTGATGGATCGGTCAGGGGATCTTGTCTTGCTAGCTATGAATGCCTATCTTGTCGTTACTCTTTTGCTCGCTAGCTAAGCATGTGTTGTCTCTAATTTCTGGAATGATCTTTACTCTCCTTGGCATATGCTTAAACAGCTGCTCGTGTGGAGTCTCGGCGAGATCCTGATGATCGCCCAGAGTTCCGCCACCTCTTCGTCTTTGGTGACTCCTTTGGCGACAACGGAAACACCCCGAAGCCGCGGAGAAATCCCTTCTTGGGCGCCGCCGCGGTCACCAAGAAGTCACGCCAATGGTTCTTCCCCTACGGCTCCTTCACTGACGGCCGCGATCACCCCACCGGCCGTTTCTCTAATTACATGGTCCAGTCCGATCTCGTTGGTATGTCTGATGTGTATATTTTTTTTTTGCCAAGCTACTCCTTTTATCTACTCAATCTAAGAAGTGGTATTGTGCATTCTAATAATTGCTGAATTTGTTTGACGCTTGCAGCAAAGATTATGGGGCTGGACATAGCACCTCCCGCATACATGCTCACGGAGAAGGATACCTGCGACAACGACGGCATGACCTTCGCAGTCGGCGGTGCCGGCGTGTTCCAGGTGCCGAACAAGGTGGCCACCCTCGGCGACCAGGTAGACACTTTCGAGTCCCTCATCGCGGACGGAACCATCTCCAAGAAGCGCGTCAAGCACTCGGTCGCTCTCATCGCCATCTCCGGCAACGACTACGCGTCCATCGGCGCCGAACGCTTCGACCCCAACATCCACGCTTTTGTCACGAACGCGACGATCCATGATTTCATCAAGAACGTGACGAGTGAGATCACGGCCAATGTGCAGCGGCTGCAGGAGATGGGGGTGACCAAGGTTCTCGTCAACAACCTTCCGCCTATCGGCTGTGCGCCATCACAGACCGTGCCGAACAACTTCGACGAATGCGACAAGGGAGGCAACCACTATGCGTCGGTCCACAACAGTGACCTGAAGAAACTACTTAGGGCGATGGACGGCGTGCAAATTGTTGATCTCAACGCTGCCTTCACCAACATCATCAATCCCGCTAAAGGTACACTATACATCAGTGCACAACTGCACAATATTTGCTAGTTCCATTATCGCATCCTAGCTTGAAATTTACATGATCAATCAATCGGTTTGATGTATATGTGTAGGAGAAAAGACGGAGGTGTCAACCTTCTTTGAAGAGAAGCTAGCCCCGTGCTGCCAGAGCGTGGATCCAATGGGATACTGTGGTCAGATGGGCGAGTCAGACTCGGACATCCGTTACACACTTTGCGACAATGCCGACAAGTACTTCTATTGGGATGACATGAATCCTACGCAGGCCGGATGGGAGACTGTCATGGAGCAATTGGAAGACCCCATCAAGAAATTCTTGGAGCTCAATTAGATCTCTAGATAGCCGTACATAATTAGTCTTTAGAAGGTTTTAGCTAGGTTTTGAGCATTTATTGGTGCCACCGTTTAGCAAGTTAGGTTTTAATCTGTGCAAGACTTTTGATTTGGAGAGCAACCCGTTTGATAATGTTTCAAAAATAATATTTTGCACCTGAATTTACATTCTTTTGAAAAGGGAAAATACCCCGCCTCTACATCTATTATTGTATTATTCCAGAGTTTATTACAAAGAGTTGCATCTCACGGATAACATTAAGGTGAATCATGAATCAACCAACCACCTAAACAAAGCTAATAACACAATGCGCCTTAACATCAACATGTTATTCTGAAACGCCAGCGCGCACACGTAATAACCGTGCCATCGCCTAAATTTACATGTGGCTCTCTTTCTATTAGGAACTGGCCACAGTTATAAATCCATGATAACGTAAAACCTGCTGGGCTGCTCTGCTTGATAATGTTATGAAGACGTAAATTCATGATAATGTATTTTTAAAATCATATATGGGTTGTATATTGTTTGTTTGCTTGAGTATTTGTTTGATTAGATATTATTATGGTTACAGTTCAGCCCAACTTTTGTATCCTTAGTCTTCATATATTAAATTAGTTTTCAGCATATTATGATTTCTTGAAAATCCGTTGGGAACCCTCATGAGGTGTGGCTGAAATGTAATTTAACGCACGCTTCTTAGAAAGCCAGAAGAAAGGTAATTAGGGTGCGGTCTTGCGATACCTTAATGGTGCAGGTATTTGCTTGGCATGGGGTGTCAATCCACATTATCGGTCAACTGTCATGGGGGAAGGAACTGCTTGTCTAAAAGGGCTGGAGGTATCTCTACAATGTTCCTCGGAGAATTTGATCATCGAAACTGACTATTCCGCTGTTATGGATCTTTTGATGATGAAAGCATTAGAACATCTGATCTAGGCATTGTTGGGATGGAATTCAGACTGGAAAAGCCTCCTGATCCCCAAATCTCTCTAGTGAAGGTTGATAGAAATTGCAATATGGTGGCTCATGCTTTATGTCAGATGAGTTGTCGAAAGTTGAGTTGTGGTGTGTGACTAAATGTGCTTCCAACCTGCGCATCGAGATTGGCTTCAATCATGGTAATAAAAAACCATGTTCATTAATTAATACAATACCACTTTCAATAAAAGAATTAAATATAGTGCTTACTAGAGCTTCGAGTGGATTCCGTTTGTTAAGTTGATCTAGGTTCTTTCTTCTTAAGATTGCACATTTGCTAACATTGTTGCGTGAATTGTTTAGTAGACAATTCGTGAAGATGTGATAATGGAAGCATCCTCCACTGCCTCAAATCAGGACTTTGTCGAATATTAGAAATACTCGGGTAAGGCCAAAAAAAAGTATACACGACAATCAAAGAGGTCGCCGATAAATATCCTATTGGCAAACAGGCTCTACCAAGTGAGGCCCAGGACATCAAAGGGAGGTCCTATTGACGCGCTTATTATCGGTGAACGTGTCAATGCTCGCATGCACAGCATCGCGGGCTGAGTCCCGCCGTTATCACCGCTGCTTGGCATCAATTCCCGACCTCTATCGTCGGCTAGACCATATGTTACCACCATTCATGCTCGTCCACTCCCATTCTTTCATTGCCTCAGACATTCCTATACCCCCTTCCCTCCCTACTGTAGCTTCGACGAACCCTCCCCGCACCTTTACTCCTAAGACCCCATGGCAGTTGACCTCCCTGCTACCCTAATTATATTCCTCGCCTCCACCGCAGCGTCGTGTCGTAACCATCTCTGCGAGGAAGGTGAATCGTATTTGTATTTGCCTTCTCTAGTGTGTCGCGTTCTACAAATCCTATTTGAGTCTGTTGCTGCACGGGCGGTTGGTGTCGCATGAAGGCTGCCTCAAAGATGGCTTACCCATTTAAATGGATCTTTATTTTTTCTGTTTTTTTTTTGTTTCTTCTTCTTTTATTTTATTTGTATCTAGTTTAATTTTCCTTTTTTCCTTAATTCAAAATGACTAGATTTTGAAAAAAAAATTGAAAATATTTTCCGGCATTTGGACAACTTGTTCATGATGTTTGAACAAAATGTTCATGGGGTTCCAAAATATGTTCATCAGATTGAAAAAATGTTCACATTATTAAAAAGTTACTTAGTATGAATTATAAATCTATACCTAATAATAAAGGAGCTAAGGTTTCTGTCAAAAAGTTTCGTCAACGCTTTTTTTGGGACCGTTTTACCCTCCCACGAAAACGCATAATACTTCTACTGCCATTGTACCTGTTCGCCAGAGAGCGGTTTGTCGTTCTGTTCCGAAGAAAAACAGGAGAGCGCCTAGCTTCTTCTCATCCGGTTGCCGCCGGCCATTATGGGTCGAGCTCTGCACGTGGGCTTATGTGAGAGAAGCGAGGTGGGCGCTGGAGAGGAGCAGCCACAGGTGCTGGCTGCCAAAAGATGAAGGAATCGAGG
The DNA here is from genome assembly GCF_022539505.1 of Lolium rigidum. Taxonomy (NCBI): domain Eukaryota; kingdom Viridiplantae; phylum Streptophyta; class Magnoliopsida; order Poales; family Poaceae; genus Lolium; species Lolium rigidum. Next base: position 56,154,323 of record NC_061514.1, on the reverse strand, counting down.
ACGCACCCGTGGAGGAGCAGAAACTTCGGGTAAGGATCCCGCGCAAGATGGCGAACAAGATCCAGAAGAGAGACATCGACCTTCAAAACGAGGCCTGGCAGGAGAGGGGCGTGTTGCGTCGTCGTAGAGAAGAGAGAGAGAGAGATAGAAAGAGCGGGGGTGGGGGAGGGAGCTTGCGTGAGGAGCGCCTTCTCGATCAATGGTAAGACACTGTGGAGAGTGAGCTCGCCATGGCGCTCACCCCAACGGCCCAACCTGTGCACAGATTGAAGAGGGCCGCTGCTGCCCAACGCACGGAGCTCCCGCCGCCCTGCTGTTGTACACCGTGCAAAGCTGGCTCTCAATTGCTTTATTTAATTGAACAAATTTTCTTCTGATGTCCCGAATTTGTCTGTAGGAAGGAAGAAGAAACGAGCGAAAGAAATAGAGAAGCGATGCCAGGGCTGGGGAAGGGGATGAGTGGCTCGGGCTGGTGGACAGAGACGTAAACTGAGGGAGGGGATAAGAGGTAGAGATTGGGAAATAAAGAGTAGATCGCGCGCTGATTTCGTGCCTTTTCTAGCTGTTCTGCTTTGCATGCGTGCTTGGTTCTGGCACATGATGATTCTGTGATTTATGTGCGTGCTTTGCTTGCGTGGATGATCTACTGCTGATTGCTAGCTGTTGTGATCGCCACAGATTAATTTATGTTCATGTGATAACATCAGAGGTAAATGGGTGACAATGACTGAAATTCGTCAAATGCATAATAGACAAACATACTATATTTGGGGACAACGGTAGTAATATTATTGAACCGAGACCATTTAATAACAATCTTATTAAGAAACGACAAAATTATACTCCCTCTATTTCATTCTATAGTGCCTATAGTTTTTTGGCACGGAAATTAGCGCAAGAGTATTTTTTACACAAGACTCGTAGCTGAACGATTTGAGATCAACGTAAAATTTGGGAAATCCATATCTTACTAACCTACCATAATAAATTTGGAAGCTGAACGATTTGGGAGCTTAACAGGGAGGGGGTAATTGAAAAAAAGCTAAGCTACAACCTTATATTCCGAAACAAATGCCAAAAATCTATAGGCACTATAAAAAGAAACGGAGGGAGTATAATTATTCATTCAATTATGTTTGAAGGTTACAGTGATTTAAACTGGATCTCTGACGTAGATGATATTTACGCCAATATGCGCATGCAGTTTTATAGCATCAGGCTAATCAAGCTATAACTTTCACTTCCTTTCACTCAAACAAGTTTTTGTAATTTTAGCATAATTTCTCAGTGAAACAAGAGATCAAGTCCAGCGCCGGTTCCAGTTATGTATGTCACCACCTACATGTTTACGATCGAAGACGAAGAACGACAGGGAAATGGCTGACTTCTTCCGGCCTATATTACACATCTGCCAGTTTCAAGGTGAACTTCATGTGTACTAGAAGCAAATCGATATGAGAGAGATTTACGTGATGTTCAAAATTAAGAAAAATGCAGAAAATACTACTTCTTAAAGAGACAACTAAGTATTTAAAATCCGCAGCAACGCGCGGGCACTTTCCTATAAGTCTTACATGATTAAAAACTGATTACAAGCAAGTGGGAAATCATCCTAATGGGCCGGCCCAAGCTGCGGACGTGCGGTGCACACCGTCCCGCAATGAGCAAGAGAAAATGGATTAGCCTCGCCTTCTTCCTTCTCGGACATCGTCTGCCAGCTAAACGGGTCAAGACCCTATACTCCGCGCGTGGGCGTCAGCTATGGAGTTGACGCTGGCAAACCCTATACACCGACCAGGTCGGCGCGTACCGCGCGCCGCACACTCCGCACGCCGTACGGGCCGGCCCAGTTAGGTGTGGGCTTCCTCTTTTTTCCTTTTTTCTCCTTTTATGTTTCATTTTTCCTGTTTATTGTTTTCTGCTTCTTTTTCTTTTATTTTTTCTGTTACTTTTATTTTTCACATTCGAAAAATAGAAATATTTTAAAATTTCCAAATTTAAAAAATGTTCAAATCTAAAAAATTCATCTAAATTTGTACATATTTTCTAAAAGAGTAAAATTTTAAAATCAAATTTTAACAAGTGATATTTTTTGAAAAATGTTCAGATCAAAAGTATAATATTTTAAAAATATTGTTGAAATATAATAATTGTTCAAGTATGAAATTTTTTGAAATTAGAAAATTGTTCAAAATATAAAAATTGTTACAAAATTAAAAAATGTTCAAATTCGAAAATTGTTAGTATATAAAAATATTAAATTTTCGAAAATAATGTTTTTCGATTTTTGAGACTTCGGTTTTAAAAAAAATTTAGGTTTTAGAAAACGTAAAAAGAAAAGGCGGAAAAGGAAAGGGAAAAACAAAAAAAAAATAAAGAAAAAGTGAAATGAAATGTTGGGCCGGCCCAAATCATCTGCCTAGGGGTGTGCGACTCCTGGTCCGTACCGACCAGGCTGGCATACAGCATGGCAAATCCTATACACCGACCAGGTCGGTGCCTACCAGACACCGCACACCCTGGTCGGGTATTGGGCCTGGCCCATTTTCACATTTTTTTCGTTTTCTGTTTCTGTTTCTGTTTTTCTTTTTTTCTTTTTTCTTTTTTCTGTTATCTTTTTTGTTTCTTTTTTATTTTCGGTTTATTTTTATTTTAGTTCAAAATTGAACAAGTTCAAATTTGAAATTTTCAAATTTGAAAATAGTTAAAATTCGAAAAACGTTCAAATTTGATAAGTGTTCAAAATGAAAAATGTTCGAAGCTAAAAATTGTTCGTATCCAAAAAATGTTCATAATCGAAAAATGTTCAAATTTTCGAAAAATGTTCAAATTTTCGAAAAATGTTCAAATATTGGGAAAATCGAATTTTTGAAAAAAAAAGACAATCAAAAAATGTTCAAATTTTGAAAATGTTCAATCTCAAAAATATTCAAATTTTGAAAAACAATATTCAAACATAAAAAATGTTCAAATCCGAAAATTGTTCAAATTCCGAAAAAATTAAATTCTAAAATTGTTCGAATCCAAAAATTGTTCAAATAAAAAAATGTTCAAATTCGGAAATTATTCATATAAAAAAATCGAAAATAATGTTTTTCAATTTTTTGAAAATATACAAATTTAAAAATATTCAGATTTTGAAAAGTTTATATTATAAAGATTTTGTTTTTTCGAAAAATTTTTGCATTGGCATTTTTATTTTTTTAAAAAGAAAAGAAATGAAACAGCAGAAAAGAAGAAAAACAGAAGAAAAAAAACGTGACTGGGCCGGCCCAACAGGCACCCTAGGGGGGTGCAGCACCTGGTCCGCACCGATCAGGGTGGTGTATAGGGGAGCTGCTTTACACCGACCTGGTCGGTGTATAACAGCCACCGACCCCCCCCCCCCCCCCGGTCTTTGTTGGGCCGGCCCACGATTTGCTGAGACTGGTTCGCTATGGATTCGGTGCGGACGGGCCGGCCCAAGTTTGTTTTTCTTTTTCCTTTCTCATTTTTTCTCTGTTTTAAATCTGAACAGTTTCAAATTTGAACAAAATTCGAATTGAACGATTTTCGAATTTGAACAAATTTCGAAAATTGAATGATTTTTTGAATTTGAACAAATTTTGAAATTGAACGATTTCCGAATTTGAACATTTTTCGAAAATTGAACAATTTTTAGAATTTGAATAAATTTTGAAATTGAACGATTTTCGAATTTGAACAAATTTCGAATATTGAACGATTTTCGAATTTGAACAAATTTCGAAAATTGAACGATTTTCGAATTTGCACAAATTTCAAATGTGAACAATTTTTGAATTTGAACATTTTCGAATTTGCACACTTTTTGACTTTGAACATTTTTGAAATTTAAAAAAATTTCTGTTTGAACAAAAAGAAGAAAGAAAAACAAAATAAGAAAGAAAACAGAAAAGAAAAAGGAAAAAAAGAAAAAAAAAACAGAAAACCGAAAAAGAGAGAGCGAACTGGGCCTGGCCCATACCCGACCAGGGGGTGTGCGGTGGCCGGTAGCCACCGACCTGGTCGGTGTATAGGTTTTCCCGGTGTATAGCACCTCCCCATACAGCATCCCCCGTTGACGCTACCATCATCAAGTTGTTATAGAAATGTTTCACTTAGTTATTGGGCAAAGCCCATCACTCCGTAGTAATAAGGTCTATCTCCATGATCATTGCTAGGCCCAGGCCTGTGTCTTCACATAACATTGCTAGGCCCAGGCTCATAGCGTGTGTATTCAGTTCTTCTTTGAAAAAAAGCGTATGAATTCGGAAGGGGATTTCGTACTCCTGAGCACCAGTGCTCTCACCAGGTGGCTGTGCGTGGTTCGCTGCTTTGGGCCTTGAAATCTGTGCCAGAATTCATTTATACAGAATACAAGCAGCTGAAATATAGAAATACGAGCAGATACAAAGGCTAGAGACAGTCGATACTGCAGGAGGTAGGTGGGATGTTGGGACCATCAATTCGGGTGTCCAAGCTTTCGTGGCACATTTCTCAGCTATGGATAAGTAGGATATTAAATTGAGTGGACCATCCAGCGGATTTGAACAGTAGCTTTGAGCGGTTTATTATGTGTAATCCAGACAATGGCTGCTATGTTGCTTAGGGAAAATAAAATATATTAAAAAGTCCTAAATTAGACCAAAGGAATTCTGTCTACTAGAATAAAAAGGCGCTTTCGAATTGATCTCATCTTTGTAATATAAGATTTTTTTCTTTATTCAGTTAATAACTTAATCTTGGAACAAAACACTTGTTATAGTAATTAAATTAATAAATGAAAAGATTTAGGCATTATAAGGAATTTTGCATGCATATGTATTAGAGGAAGGAATCTTACATCCGCGAGGTTAAAATTTGGGTCCATTCCAAACTTAGAGGCCTGACGTACAATGATCGGATTGTTCGTGCGAAAATATTTTCTAGCTTAAATTTGGACTGCAAATGCATCCACGCGGACAGTCAGGTTGCACATCCGCTTGGAAGGTTTCCGGGACCGCCAAGCTATCAGATAAGCCAAAAAGTTTTTTATTACTATTAGTTAGCTTAAAAGATCATCTTTACAAAGATGGTTAGAGTCGAATTAACCTAAAAAATTTACGGCCGTATCTACTATTGTTTGGTTTACTCGCAATCGCGCGGCCTACTGGCCCCTAGCGTGTGTTGACGTCCGAAACCCACCGGCGGGCAGCGACGGGCAACACAGTAGAGCCGGGAACAACCTAGGGCTGCGGCTGGCCGAGGTCCCTCCGAGCGACGGCCCGCAAAGCCTTCTGGTACACACGTCCGATGCTGATGGAAGGGCGTGCCACCTGACCTATACCTGGTCAGGAAGGTGATGGAGATGCCTCGCTTAGTTTCCTGCATGGTATACACGTAAACATTAAATACGAGGTGCACGAATATATGGTGGTCCTGCTTGATCAAGATAAAGCTAATTAGATCTACGACGATTTAGGGTTTTCACCGCATAATCGGATCATCCTACTCAGGATTGGGCCTCGCGGCCACGCACGGTGATCATAAGCCGATCCTAGACAAGGCCTAAAAACCAACACGAGGTTGATCCCCGGACATCCTGTCTAGGACTAGCGAACGACACCCTACGTGCCGCTGGATCCTCCGACTCCTTGTAAGGCCTAACTATTGCAGATATTAAACTAATCCTTGATGAACAAGGAGCAACCGTAACGGATCAGATCTACTAAATAATGATCAAGCGAGGTGTCGCCCTACACCTAAGATAGGTGTAAGGGCGGCTAGATATGCAAGGGTTGCACTACGATAGCATGTTACGCGAAGAACTATGCTAACCCTAACACATCTATGATAACTACGTTGCTCGCCATCAAAAAGGCTTCAGTACGAGCAACGCATGAACAACGTGGAGCTTGTGCTGCCTAGATCGCAAGATGCGATCTAGGCAGCATGTTGCTTACCGGTAGAAACCCTCGAGACGAAGGAGTTGGCGATGCGCCGAGATTGATTTGGTTGGTTGAACGTTGGTTGTTGTTTATTCCATAAACCCTAGATACATATTTATAGTCCAGGGGACTTTCTAACTTAGACGTGCACCTAACCGTGCACGGGTAAAATTCTAACTAACCGACACGTATCCTAATATGTTACAGATACAAAGGCAAACTAGCCCAAACTCGAGCATAACAGGCCGATTCACGTAATTCTTCCATGTATATTCTTCAAGTCCATCTTGATCGCGGCCCACCTCTGGCTCGGTCAAATTCTGGTGATAACACATGCCCCCCTGGTTTTGGAATTGGTAATTCCAAAATCACTCTGCTTTTCCTTCGTCGGGTCATGTCGTGCCAAAACCGTTGCAGTATCCGTCATCATGATGCCTTGCCTTCTCAACTTCTCCGCGTGACCTGGCAGTTTTTTTTTCTTTTAGGCACCACTTCCTCGGAAACTGCTGTGACATTGAATTTCCACTATATCCCCTTTTATTTAACCGCTCCGCACAGTTTATTTCCGCATCTTCTTCGCATTAGCACTCCAAAAGCCCTCCTGTGCCACCATGTCTTCTTCCTCCTCTGCCTCATCGGATCTTTCCACCCAGTCCTCTTCCTCCCGCGAGCCGACGCCGGAACCGAACCCGACGGAGGTCCACGCAGCCAACACCCGCCGCGCCATTGAGGCCGGGGAGGAGTCTAGCCATGACTTCTCCATCTGGTCGGATGACGACAAGTCCCTGACCGATGGGGAAAGCGACCTCCGCTTCCTCGCCAGCGGGGAAACGGAGGAGGAGAGCGACGACGATCGCTTCTCCTGCGACTTCACCTCTCCCGAGGAGGTGGAGGAGGAAGAAGAGGAGGAGGAGGAGGATGATACCTCCTCCGACGAGCCGCCGGCCAAGCGGTTCTGCCCCTGGCCGGGGAACCTCAGCGACTTCGACAGCGACGATGACGGCGCTGACGAAGAGGACGAGGACAATGAGGGCCCGGTCGGCGGCCATTGGAGCGACGACGAGCCCGCTGGGAGCAGCGTCGACAGCGGCGATGACGGTGACGACGAGGGCAGCGACGGCCCGTAGATAAGACCTCTAGTATAGGACCAGTAGTAGTAGATGGGGCAATGTATCCCCTAGTACTTCCTTTTGAGAGCAATCAGCTCTTTATGTAAGAAATCTATCAATGAAGAACTTTCCCCAATTTGATCTTGCCGATTTCCTTTGAGTTTAATTTAGCCGATTTCTTCTCATACTGATCTTGCCGATTTGTCCCCTTTGCCAATGCGTAATGAGCCGATAGCAACGCATCGGTCCTTTAAAATTCACCCTTCCATTCTTCAACTGATGATCTTGAAATCTGGTGGATAATGTAGAATCTTCAGGGAAGCCTTTGAATTCTTCCAACCAAACCTAATGGTCTTCTTTAACACTCATCATTTGTGAAGAAGGTTGCGACGAAAGACCAGCCGATGGTACCCCAATCGGCTCTTAAACAGAGCATCCATCGAGCCTGCTGCCCCCGAGCCTTACTCGAGGCGAGAATGTCAGAGAGGACGCACCCAAGCCGATCACCTTTCCTCCTTAGAAAGCCGATATACCCCTTCTGTCAACACAGCTGAACTAGTACCAAAGGTTGGTGGTCCTCGACAAGAAGGTTCAGGAACCCGGATCGGCTCAAAGCAGCTGAAGAAGTTCTCATTGTTTTACCCCCGCGAAGAAGCAGAGGGCCCCACAGCTGAACTGGATTTAGTGGAGATCCGGTAAACCTCGTGTAATTGCACTAGAGTCGATGGCTGCGCATCGGCTGTAAAAATTTTTTTTTACTGGCCGATTTTCTCCTATCGGCCCGAATATTTCACTGCACACATGTTCTCCTGCACCTGTTCCCATGTTCACCGTGTTTAGGTGCCCCCCGAGCCGAATCTGTCAGGGAATGGCAGATATCGGCTCTGTAATTCGCACGTCGGCTCCGATAGGATCAAGGACGAACACAAGTAGAACATGTGGTGAGGATAATTTTGGCCGATTACTGGGATCGGCCACCATAATGATTGAAGTGCTAACTGAAGGTCCTGTAATGTCCCTTCATAGATTTTTGGGGCCGATCACAAGGATCAGTCTCGCCACGTTTGCTCATTGCTTTGCTTCAGCTACATGGTCAGGCCAGTGGATAAAACCAGCTTAACCCTTCCCTTCGTCACGTCGATGCGCTCGCAGTCGTCCAAATTGATACCCGAGAGGGGTTCTTGGCCTCGTCGCTTCCCATGCGTTCATGCCGCCCGTCGAAATTTCGGCTGAGTCATCGGCCTGGACGACCTCTACCTCATCTCCATCCCACTGTATTATGCATTGGTGCATCGTGGAGGGAATGCAGCAGTTGGCGTGGATCCAATCGCTTCCTAGCAGAACAGCATAAGTGCTCGTGCTATCAACGATGAAGAACGTTGTAGGGATAGTTTTCCTTCCTACGGTCAGATCCACGTTCAGAACACCTTGTGCGTCGGATGCTTGGCCGTTGAAATCGCTCAATGTCACGTTGGTCTTGATTAGATCTGAGCTAGAGCGTCCCAGCCGACGTAGCATAGAGTACGGCATGATGTTGACTGCCGCTCCGGTGTCCACCAGCATCTTATTTACAGAGCCTCCCATCGATGTAACCTCGCAAGTACGGGGCCTTCGGATGTCCGTAGCTTCTTTCTCGTGGCTTCTCAAAGATAACCGGCCGTGGGCCGCGATCAAGTTGTGCCACGGGTGCCTCGTCTAATCTCGGAGCACTGAACTCCGAAGGGAGGATGAACACCATGTTTGTGCCAGCCGATGTTTCATCATCGGCTTTCCTTTGCTTGGGGCGCCACTCCATTTTTCGTGGACGACCCTCTTCGTCCAGGGTTCGCTGAACTTTCGCAGCCGAATCGAGGTCGTGCCTTCCTTAGCGTATGCAAGTATAACCTTTCGGCTTCCTCCAGGCCGCGTAATCGCTGAACCCTGCGCTTTTGTGAACGGCTGAGTCCATCAGGGCACCACCTTGGCCGGTGGTACCTGTCTTCTTCTTCTTGTCCCTCGTCTTCTGAATCCTCGAGATCTGCCTACCGAGGGGACTCAGCGCATTTGCTTTGTGGCGGGAGAGGCCCTAAGCGCCTGAACACGGACACGTTGGCTGCCTCCTTCTTCTTCTGGTTGCATTCTGGGCAATTGCCGATTGTGGGCAATCGGCTCATTCCTGAATCCCAGCGAGTGTCGAAGAAGGGGCAGTCCCGGTGACTCGTCGTTGTCATCTTGCTCCCTTGATTCTCCTTTGGCACGGCGCTCGTGCTCCTCCTCATCGTGATCGTGCCGACGATGTCTTCGGCTTCTCTAGCCGGACGATCTCTTTCATCATCATCGCTGGATCGTCGGCGTTGGTCATACTCGACTCACATATTTGTTGAGGAGGTGATCGAGAGAGGGTCGCCGATATCTTATGTTCTTCACTTCTCCCTCCGTGACGTAGCGCTTGCCATCATGATGGAGCCGATCGCGTGGAGCGGCTTCCTCTCGTGTCCTTGCTACGAGAGCAGCCGCCCTCGTCTCCATCTTTGCCGCAGTGGTGCCCGGGTCCTACCATGTTGATGCCGAATGAGGATCCCGGCCGGCAACCTTCGGGGTAAGTGCATTCTACCATGTTAACGGCGGGGAAGGGTCGGGTGTCGACCTTCATGGCGTATCGGTTGAAAATTAGACGCCCTTTTTCTATCGCCGCTTGGATGTGCCGACGCCATACCCTGCAGTCGTTGGTGGCATGGGAGAGCGAGTTGTGCCATTTGCGGTATGGCTTTCCGTTCAGCTCTTGCACCGTGGGGAATTTGAGACCTTCGAGAATCGTCAAGCCGCTTCTCCTTGAGCGGGAGGTCGAAGATTTGCTCGGTCTTGGTCACGTCAAAATCAAATCCCCTGGGCGGGCCTGGTGGCTTTACCCATTTGCAGGACACGGGGTTCCTCCCCGAGTCCATTCAGCCATCGCTACCTCTTGATCTCCCGCGAAACTTCGTCTTCCTTCGCATCGACCGGGACTATCGCACGCTTGAATTTGTCCCGGTACGAGTCCGGGTGGCGCTGTTCATATGCCGACGGTTTCGAACCATGTGCGCCGGTGAGGGATAGTCCGCTTGGGAGGCCATGTCCTTGAGCGGTGTTGCGAGGCCCGCTACCGCCAACTCGATCGCTTCCTTTTCGGTTATACGAACCGAATAACATCGGTTCCTAAGATTCTCGAAGCGCTGGATGTACTCTGTCACGTTTCTCCACGCTTCGACGTAGTTGTGCTAGATCGGCAATGCCGGACTCGGAAGCCTCTCGAATGGTACGCATATGGAACTTGCTCTTCCAACTGCTTCCAAGTCCGGATGGAGTCTGGTGGCAACGAGGTGTACCACCCGAAAGCCGATCCCGTGAGGGACTGTGAGAAGAGCCTCACGCGTAGTTGATCCGACACTGAAGCCGGTCCTAGTTGTGCCAAATATCGGCCCACGTGCTCGATGGAGCTGGAACCATCCGATCCACTGAATTTGGAGAAATCAGGGAGCCGATATTTAGGTGGTAGCGGGATCATCTCGTAGTCGTCGGGGTACGGCTTGGAATAGCCGATTGCCCTCCTTTTCGGCACCATGCCGAACCGGTCTCTCGGTATGGTGCCGATCCGATCCGCTGGCTTGGCTGCGGAGAGTTGAACTCTGAATATTCGCCGGGGTGGCGTATTTAGCCAACCACGTTTGCTTTTCCAGCTCTGAGCCAACTGCAGGAGTTGAGCTCTGGAGGTTCGTCGGGGTGGCGTACTTAGTTAGCCACGTCTGCTTCTCAAGATCTGTTGCTAACGTCCCTCCTGTTTTCCCAGAAGTCCCTGATGTTGTGGCCTGGTTTGTGAGTGCCCGAGCTACCACAACTCGGCACATACGTGCACGTGTACCCGTGAGGGATCTCCTTAGGCGCCTCAGGCAAGAACTGGTAGTCACTAGGGTCACCACCGATCTTGTAGACGACGAATGCCGGCGAATTCGGCACTTCTGGTGTTGCCCACGCAAATGGCAGTGGTGGACGGGACTGGAGTGGCAACTCCCCTTGATGCGTCCCGAGAGCCGGTCCTGACGGCGAGTACTGGTGCCTCATGATCTCCTGGATCACGCGAAGAGCGACACGCTCCAACGTGTTGACTAGGTTCTCAGAGTGGCGGTGTAGCGAGTGAGCCACCAAGTAGTTGATCTCCTGCCGCAGGGACCTGGTGCGTTCTTCCGATAGGGCAGAGAGGTCTATCCCATCTAGTGCACCATTAGGCGAGAACCCCTTCCACCAGATGCCATGTGAACGGGTTCTGTGGAAAGAGCCGATGAGGTCGGCTTCGAGGATGACTTTGATCTCGTCATACTTCTTCTTGAGCTCGTCGGTCAGATCCTCGTACGTGACTGGCGTGCCGTCCGCCATCTCAGATGTAGATGGCGATGTGGTTGATGTAGAAGCTCGTCCCACCGGGCGTGCCAGAATGTGTTGACGTCCGAAACCCACCGGCGGGCAGCGACGGGCAACACAGTAGAGTCGGGAACAACCTAGGGCTGCGGCTGGCCGAGGTCCCTCCGAGCGACGGCCCGCAAAGCCTTCTGGTACACACGTCCGATGCTGATGCAAGGGCGTGCCACCCGACCTATACCCGGTCGGGAAGGTGATGGAGATGCCTCGCTTAGTTTCTGCATGGCATACACGTAAACATTAAATACAAGCCTCGATCGGCTCTCGGGTTATCTCGTGAATCGGCTCAAGGAGCCGATCCACCCATGATTCGTACGAGGTGCACGAATATATGGTGGTCCTGCTTGATCAAGATAAAGCTAATTAGATCTACGACGATTTAGGGTTTTCACCGCATAATCGGATCATCCTACTCAGGATTGGGCCTCGCGGCCACGCACGGTGATCATAAGCCGATCCTAGACAAGGCCTAAAAACCAACACGAGGTTGATCCCGGAACATCCTGTCTAGGACTAGCGAACGACACCCTACGTGCCGCTGGATCCTCCAGACCCCTTGTAAGGCCTAACTATTGCAGATATTAAACTAATCCTTGATGAACAAGGAGCAACCAGTAACGGATCAGATCTACTAAATAATGATCAAGCGGGGTGCCGCCCCTACACCTAAGATAGGTGTAAGGGCGGCTAGATATGCAAGGGTTGCACTACGATAGCATGTTACGCGAAGAACTATGCTAACCCTAACACATCTATGCTAACTACGTTGCTCGCCATCAAAAAGGCTTTAGTACGAGCAACGCATGAACAACGTGGAGCTTGTGCTGCCTAGATCGCAAGATGCGATCTAGGCAGCATGTTGCTTACCGGTAGAAACCCTCGAGACGAAGGAGTTGGCGATGCGCCGAGATTGATTTGGTTGGTTGAACGTTGGTTGTTGTTTATTCCATAAACCCTAGATACATATTTATAGTCCGGGGATTTTCTAACTTAGACGTGCACCTAACCGTGCACGGGTAAAATTCTAACTAACCGACACGTATCCTAATATGTTACAGATACAAAGGCAAACTAGCCCAAACTCAGCATAACAGGCCGATTCACGTAATTCTTCCATGTATATTCTTCAAGTCCATCTTGATCGCGGCCCACCTCTGGCTCGGTCAAATTCTGGTGATAACAGCGTGCCCTGACGACCCGACGCCATCCGAGCTCATGTGCAAGGCGTGAACCTAGCGCACCCGATGGTTGTTGAGGCGGGCGGCGAAGGCCTCTCGGCGGCGCATGGTCCTCTCCTCGGGGGAGCGGGGACCCCTGGCCCCGGTTGTGTCCTTTAGTTGGCGGCGTGCCTACCCCTCGGCCAGAGCGGACTCCTAGCGGGCTCTCTTGGTTGTTGCCACCGCCGCTCTAGTCGCCGCCGTGACCGCCGCCTCAACTTTGGCCTCGTAGCGGTCGGTGTCCCACGCCAAGACAGCCATGGCGTTGGCCATCGCTGCGACCAACTCATCCAGCTCTAGGTTATCCTGGTCCACCCGCGGTTGCTCCTACCAGCTCGCCGTCACCTCCTTCTTGCGCGTCGCACAGTGAACCGCCGCCGGGGTCGTCATCTTGTACGGCCGCCTAATAGCGAGCGCTTTGGCGCGCATTTGGGCCTCCACCGCTAGGACCTAACAGCGATCGGAATCCCGTCGGACGCTCTCACACGATGTAAGCAGCGCCCGCTCCCCGTCCGTCACGTCGAAGTTGGTGAGGTCATTGTCGTTGCTGAGGTCGAGGAAGACAGGGTCCGCTGGCTAGGCTAGTGGCAGTTGTCTCTTTGCCCTACACCTGTACTTTGCCCCAATGACTTGGGTGTTCCTGCAACTCCCGCAACTGCGCCCTCGCTTCGGCGAGCATGGGCGCTGGCCGCCGCGAGGTCCGTCTAGATGTCGGCGTGGGAAAACTAAAAAAATGGATTATTTAATTTCAGCAATAACAAACGATTAAAGTGAGAAAACAAAAAAAAATACCACAGTTTGCGATGCAGCAATGATATGCACCCACGAGAAAAAAATGAATTTCCAATTGTTTTTACATCTTACACGGTGTGAGGATCATATGCACCCACAAAGAAAAATAAAGTGAATTTGTGAATCGATTGACCAAGAATTAGTCACACCCATCAAATAAATATCCCATTTAAATGATGGAAAACGCTTCGGATCCGGCGACCGATCGCTCGCCAGCGATCGGTCGTGCTTGCTCGCTCCCACGACCCTATATGGGCCTGCTTTTTCGGCCTAAAAGTGGAGAGTGTTGCTTTTTAAAAAAAACTACGGTATTGTTTCCAGATTGTAATAATTAGATTAAAAAAATTATGTAAAATCACACGACATAACATGTAAGATTTTTCTAAGTGATATGTTACGAAAACGTAGGTTTCTTAATATGTTGTAAAGATTTTTTGTCATGGACACCTTTTTTCGTAGAGATGTTGTATATGTTCGTTAGTTTTGTAACAATTGCGTATAAAAGTTATAGAGAAAGCATGTCAGAGATGTTATAATGTTTACCTGGGCGTTTGCCATAAATTATTTTGTTATAATCGCTTATAATTTTTGGTAAAATAGCGGGTGAATTTTGTTGTAATTGGATATATATAAATGTGTTATTTTTAACCAATTTTTCACATTCACGAACACATGTTTTTCGTTGTTGTTATAGCTTTTGATTTTTTATTGTAATTGATGTCAATTTTTGTTGTAAACCAACCTATAGCAAAATAATTGTTGTTTAACTACTTTTTTTATAAGACTATTTATTTACTTTTTTTGTAATTTTTGTTCTAATAGTACATATATTTTGTAAGCGGAGTGAGAGATTTTGTTACATACTACATATGAGACTCGGATTAATCGTAGAGTGGCATTTTTTCGTAAATATTGAGAAGGTCAGACCCAAAGAAACATAACCTTTCGGGTTAACTGGGGATGTACGGACTGCGGGTTGAGTTTACAAAAATTAGGGGGCAAAACGAAAAATTTGTATCACGGTTGCTTTTGTACATCGGATTGCGCGGAGGATAACCGATTTTTTGCACCAAATCCAGCGACCGATGCCCAGCTTTACCCTTAAATGATAGTGTAGGACAGTTAGACTCGTGGGACTATGGACCCACTCGTCAGCCATACATACACAGAGACCTGGGCGTCCAGTAAGAAAATCCCTTGGATCATAATGTGCAATGCGCGTACGCGTCTTTCTGCTCTGCTTGCAATATGCGTGGTGGATTAGCATTAGTCAAAGTCTCCTCTCCGGTTCCTCAAAAAAAAAAGTCTCCTCTCCGGTGGTGGATTAGTATACACGTAACTAAACTCGAGCTGTTTTTCCTTCCGTCCAGCCGCGCCGAGCGTTTGGTTTCGATCTTGTTGCTTGCGGACGGCGAGCCGGCAAGCTAGCTACTCGGCAATGGCCCCGAGGTCCGTCACGAACTCCCGGCCCAGGCTGGATGTCCTCCGCGAGCGCTTCCGGGACCCCTTCCCGCCGCTCCTCGCAGCGGCGCCTACGCCAGCGGAGTCCGGGAACACGAGCGGGCCGCCCGGGGCGTCGTGGTCGTTCGCCAGCGCGGCCATCTCCTCAGCCTGCAGCTTGAAATGGAGAAGTCGAAATTTTAAATTGGTTTTCACACTGTAAACCGGTCAGGCCAGATCAAACAATAAAAGTCAGTGACTCCTCTCACACAGCTTCCAATAAATTGACCTCAGGGGCAGGGGCTCTGAGCAGCACACCACATCCACAAGGCACGCATGCATACGCAGCATCATTGCTTTCTTCCTCTCGTCCGCAGTGGCTGTGCACGTGGTACACATTAAATGCGCGGCTGCAGGAAAATACACCAACGATGCTCATATACTTGCATGTATACGGTACTGGAGCTCTGTGTGCAGTGCAGAGGATACAGACAGGTGGATGACCAGGTTGAGAGAACCAACGGCTGAGAATCGCTCCAGCTGGCGGGAGCAGTGGAGCTCATGTGCCATTACCACTTTTCGTATGAATTCAGACTTTTTTTTTTGAACAGTAAGATTTTCATTCATGCTCAACAACACTTTACAGAGACAAGCGTGCATGAAGCAACGCAGAAGTTTGAAAGTACATTCCTAAAAGCACAATCCTCATTTCCTCGAGCAGTAGACACACACCTAAAGGAAAACGGTTTATTCTGTAGCCTATGAGCTAGTCTTGATTGAAAATGGGCTTTGAAATTCAGGGAACGTATCCGGTGAAAACGCAACAGATTCTGCAAATCTGAAAATCGTAACCAGAACCGTCAGATCATGTACCAACGTGTGGATCTGCACAGTTCACTATTCCGGTCTCAACTTCACACGTTTCGCATAAATCCCCAAGGATAACTTCACCCTCTCATTCTGCATCCCTCTCTCTCCCAACAGAACATCTCCATCTCTCTCTTTAATTTTCCCCGTTCCTCTCCTAGCGAAATCTGCTTCAAATTTCAGGTGAGGCGGCATGGACGGAGGAGCCTGCAGCACATGCCATAAATCTTGTGTCTTCTAAACTCCGCACCTCCCGATCTGGATACATGGTGTTCCTTGACGCCGGATTTGGTAGCGACATCATGCTCCCGGATCCGCGTTGCAAGATCTGTGTTGACCTGTTCTTGGAAGACTTTATCTGTTTGTTTGATATTTTTCCTTGATCCTGTGAAAATGGCAGAGTTCTTCTTGATCTCGTTTGAGTAAATTTTTTGCTGCTAATCCTTCCATAAATTGCCCGTTCGTGTTCTTATCTGAATGTGAAAAGGCCAGATTTCTGTAGAAACATTCAAGTTTTCTTATTGGTTGATGCTCTCAATAGATTGTATGTACAATATGTCCACTGATGCAAATCTAAGTTTCATAAAATACGAAGATTCAGCGTTCGTGGCCTGCTTCGAGGTCTGTACTCTGTACCTCAATCTGGAAAAGTGAACCCCAACGAATGTATCCATATGAATGCAAAAGAACTGTACGTACAGGGGGTTTTATGACAAAAATGCTTCAAGTGGTTGAGGTGGGAAGGAAGACTTCAATCTGGCCACTAGCACATGATCCGACGGCTAGAAACAGAAATTTGCAGATTTGCAGATTTATGCCATTTGCACCTGATACACCCCCTTGAAATTCATGCTCCTGGAAATGTGGAAGATCTTGTGGTGATCGAAAGAAGGACTGGCTAAAATCTGAGCTAGCTGAGGGCATCTCCAACCGCGCGACCCAAACGGACGCGCTGGGCCGTCCGTTTTGGGCCGTTTGGGTCGCCGCCCGGACACGCGGACAGCGCCCCGCGTCCGCGTGTCCGTTTGGGTCGCGCGCTGCGCCCAACGCGCGGACGCATCGCAAATTGGAGAAACACGAAAACAAAATGAAAATGGCAAATTTAAACGATATTTGATTAAACATATGCCCTATTTTGGGCAAATTTAGTACATAGCCCTATTTTGGGCAAATAAAACTAACAAAAAGAAGCCCCTATATGGGCTTTTAAATTTAAACTAAAATATAAACGAGAAAATAAAAAACCCTCTAGGGTTTGGTCGGCGGCGCGGTGGCCGCCGGTGCGCCGCCTAGCCCCCGTGGGCGTCGTCGGCGACGTCGTCGAGGTCCCCGGCGGCGAGGCACCTGTTGTGGCTCGACCGGGCCGGGGACTCCGGCCAGGGAGACCACGGGGCCTCCTCCCACGGCGAGCGGGGGTCCGGAGCCACCCGCGCCGCCCGGAGGCGGCTGCCGCCTCTCCGCCGGCCGGCGGCGCTCGGCCTCCTCGGCGCCGCCTCCTCCGGCGGCGGCACCTCTCCTCCTCGGCGGCGCTGCCGCTCGTCGGCGCGGCGCCCGGCCTCCTCCGCCGCGCCGCCTCCTCCTCCTCCCGTCGCGCCCGGAGGGCACCGGGCGTAGAGCTCCCGGCCCTCCGCATCCTCCACCTCCCGCCGCGCCGCCTCCTCCATTTCGGAGGTGCGAATGGCCGCATGGAGTTGCGGCCATTTCGCCTCCTCCTCCGCCGCCGAGATGATGAGGGCGGCGCGGAGGTCCGGGTCCTCCTCCGAGGACTCGGGCTTGGGCTCGAGCGGCGGCGGCGGCGGTTGCGGCAATGCCGCGCCGCCGCGGCGGCCTCTCCGATGTGGAGGCCGCCTCGGTTTCCGCACGATGGCCGCGGCGCCGGCGGACGACGCCGGCCGGCGTCGCTCGTCGTCGTCGTTGGCTCCGGCGAAACTCGCTTCGGGGCCATGGCGGCGGTTTCGGCTGCGGGAGTGGAGTGGGGACCGGAGTGGAGGGCCGGATCCCTCCGGTCCCCATTTAATAGACTCCCCTGGTCACCGACGGGTGGGCCCAAGGGAGACGAGGCGACCGGCGCGGACGCGAGCGGACGGCGCGTGCCATCCGCGGCCACGCAAACCTAGCCCAGATTTGGGCCGGGTTTGCGTCGTTCCGGACGCCGCGGCCGTCCGCTTTTGCGGTGCGTCCCCGTGTTGGGCCGGGTTTTTGTCCGTTTCGACCCATCCGGACGCGCGGGCGCGGGATGGGTCGCCCGGTTGGAGATGCCCTGAGGTCTGATCTCCCAGTGGCCTGGGTTGTCGATGATATTTCGACCTGCTGCACATTGCAGACCACAAACTGTGGAGCGAACGAAATTGGTTAGATTAGCGGCAGTACAAGGCTGGTACAAGAAAAGTTTACCAGACACGACGTGGCCAACAGCAATTGACACGACAACACCACACGAGAGAAAGTCGTTCGAAGCACGAGCTTAAACAGTGGATGAATCAGCTGACAAGCCGAGCGGCAAATCGCCTACTGTTCCGTTGGAGACTGGAGTCCCGGAGCAGTAAAGCTCGGACGAGATTCGTGGAAGAAACTGTTACCAAACTGGTGCCTGAAGGGTCATGTCCCGTCCTGACGCACAGGCTCCGATCCAACAGCGGCGCCTGCCTGCCTTGTCGGCCAACAGAGCCGTCGCGAAACCTCGGGAAATCGATCGTGACAAAATACTCCAGGCTGCTCTCGGCAATGCCCAAGGGAGGAGAAGAAGTGAAAGTGATCGTTGGACTTTGGCTATGTCTTGGCTCGGTGCGTAGAACCGTAGTTCGTTCATCCATCAGTGTAGCAGAATCAGTGGATGTTACTGGTCCAGGTGCACGCACGCACGCGTCTAACTGAATGATTCATTCTAGTAGTCTACAATGTCGCTCCTGTCGCACTGGATGCCGACTTGTCCCAGTGTCGACAAGAGGTTTCCGGTTCTCCGCCATGCCGTAGCTTGCACGTTCTTCGTGCATGCCAGGTTGATCATTCAACTGCGTTGAACTGGTAGTCCCTTTGACATTTTGAGGGCACTAAAAACTCTATACACGCTTAACTAGTCCACGTTATAACAAATGCAACCTGGCACCCGAAATATAACAGAAAAAAAAATGTAGGCCGGTGCCCTCCTTGTCCATCCTTGCCAATAAGAATATTCTGTTGAACCTCTATGCGAAAATTATTTCTTGTCTGACCGCTTGCAAGATTAATTTAGAATATGGCCCGCGCATTTCACGCCATCGAGAATGGAGCTGAAATTGTGTAGGTCGACGTCAAGAAAATGTTGTGGAGAAGTACACTTGTAGTTGGGCGCCATTGGCACCGCGCCACCGCCATCGACCTGCATAGCTTCAGTTCCGTTCTCGATGGCTCTGGGACGGCGTCGAGATGGTGGAGGCGACGTCGCGTCGGAATAAGGATGCTGGAGCTCGATCCCCATCTCGGCAAGGCCACTTGTGGCGGCGTCGGCGAGCTGTTGGCCTGGTTTCCTCTCAGATCTGCGGATCGGGGAGGGTGGATTCCCCGGGCACGGTCGAATTTCGACCATGCCGTGGAGTTTGCGGAGTCTGTTCTGGAGTCGGAGGAGTGCTGATGTTGTTGCCTTCTCCTCGGCCGGCCGTGGTGGCGAGGGAGAGGAAGGAGATGGCACCACTGTCTTCCTTTTTAGGGTTTGTGTTCTTCTGGTGGCTTGCGGCTATCACGTCTTGCAGCTTCTTCTCGGCCGGCCTTGGTGGCGAGGGGAGGAGGCGGTCCGACGTGGCGACGCCAAAATCGGCCCGATGGTCGGGAGAAAGACCCTTCTTCCTCCTTGTCGGTATGATTTGCTGCTGCTGTTTTTCTTCCTCCTCGGCGCTGATGCTGGAGGGAGTTCCTGGTTTGCCCGGGCGGATGGCCCGGCCGCGGTGCTGGACCGGTCGGTTGACTCGAGTTCCCTTCCTTTCGGAAGGGACACTTTTCGTGGTACTCAAAGCCAAAGATGGCGACGGCTGCTGCAGGCGTGTTGGATTGGTGTCCATGCCTTCTCGGCACTGGTGTCAAGGAAGGAGGAAGCAGCGTGGTGGCAATTGCACCGTGGTCGAAGATGATGACCTGCTTGCGCTTGGTTGTAGTTCTTTCTGCGGGGTCTTCTCTCAAGTTTATGGGATGATGACACAGGGCTCCGGAGATCTTCATGGGCTATGGTGTTCTTAGGGTGTTCTAGGTGTTTTTGGTCCTTTGTATTTGTGTTTCTCTGTGCTTGTAAGGGTCAACAACTTTGTATCTTTCCGTGATATGAATGCAGAGAAATTCTCAAAAAAAAAAAAAAGAATGGAGCTGAAATTGTGTAGGTCGACGTCAAGAAAATGTTGTGGAGAAGTACACTTGTAGTTGGGCGCCATTGGCACCGCGCCACCGCCATCGACCTGCATAGCTTCAGTTCCGTTCTCGATGGCACTGAAAACAGACGTCGTTCCTCGCTTTGCCTAAGAATAAGATTCACTTAGGGGTCAGGTTTATCAAACAAAAAAAACAATAAAAGCGTCAAACTGGCCAAGCACTAGAAATGGACACGGACACGTGTCGAATCCACATTCGGTGGACCGAATCAAATATATGACTACAATAGTTGTCTAGCTTAACTTGAGCAGGCACATGCCAACGACTTCATCCGATGGCCAAAACTTGTCAACCAGGCAACATGTACAATTAGAGCATCTCCACTCACCCTCCCAAAGGCACCCTATAGGCTTTTGGGGACGTTGGCGTCAAAAATCGTGCCCAGTCGCGGCCTCCAATTTGTTTTCCGCGTCGACGCGGCCAACCTTTCCATCTGGCGCTCCTAGACCGAACCCAATAGAAAGGGAGGCTAGCGGGGTTGCCGGACGGCGGTAAAATCGCCGCGGACAAGCCTTGGCAACGTGATGTGTCTACATCTTTCCGCCAGTTCCGCCGATTCTTGCCTACATCTTCCCGCCCTTTCCACCTCTTCCCGCCATTGTCGCCGCTATATGTAGTCCGGAAGTTATGAAAGGGCCACATCTCATACCCTAGTTGGCGCTTGAGCGCGGGAGGTGTACCGGTCTCCCTCGGCCCCCAAGGTTCAGCTCGGCGTGCGGCCATGACCCACCACTACTACGTCAAGCTCACCCCTGGGCAGCGCATGGATCCTCGCTAGGATCCCGACAACGCCGCAACTTGGGACGCCTTCTTCTCCCATCGCTGGGAAATGGAGCTCGCCAGGTACGAGGGGGATGGCCTCCTCCCGTGGACAACAGCGAGGCCGGCCAGCTGCTATGGTGTGGCAGCCGAACCCTCGAGGGTGTGATGAACCACATCTTGGCGGGCGACTACCCTCGCCTGCGATACCCTTACTTCTAGCCGTCGAAGAAGGGCGGCAATGTGTGCAGCGGCTTCGTCATCCAAGCGCCGTCTTCCCCCCGCCCCCCTTCCCCGCAGCGAAAGGGGCCGGAGGGGACGGAGGGACCGGAGGGGCTGAAGGGGCCGGAGGGAAATGAAGGGCCGGAGGGACTAGAAGGACCGGAGGGATCGGAGGGGACAGAGAGGGACCGAAGTGGAAGGCGCCGTCGGAGTACGCCAAGGTCGCCAACGACTTTACGCGACCCGAAGGAGTTCCCGGGCTAACGTAGAGGAGAAAAGTACAAAATGTAGAACAAAAGTCAGAGGACTGTAGCAAATACTGTACGTATTCTACCCGCCCCGCTCCGAGTAGCAGCCCCCGGATCGCCGCACCTCAGCCGCTGCTGCTGCCGGCCTCTGTAAGGGTATTTTACCCTTATCCATTATTTTGGTAACAATGACACCGTGCTAGAGTATTTGACCTAATACGTTTACAAGGATTATCTCAGGTATTAGGAAAAGAGGCATATATGGTGTATCAGAGGAACAAGAAGGCTAAAGGAGACCCCCCACTTCAACAACAATCGAAAAGGGGTCTACAGCAGAGATCCGGTCTGCCACCCGGTCTGCCGGCCTCAAGACCGGCGAGTCCGGCGCACGGTCCGGTCGACCGGGCGCCAACCGGGCGCCAACCGGCCCCCCAAACCAGCGCCTAAGTGGTCCGGTCTTCGGCCCGGTCTGCCGACCTCCTGACCGGCGGGTCCGGCGTGCGGTCCGGTCAACCGGGCGCCAACCGGAGGAGCTTCCTGGACGTCGAAAAAGTGTCTCCGGTCTGGATCCGGTCTACCATCCGGTCACAACCGGCAGGTCCGGTCACTGGTCCGGTCTGACCGGCCTCGCACTCGGACAATCCGGTCGGGGGTCCGGTTGACCGGGTTTGTCGAGAGAAAAGATGAGGTGGCAAGTGACCAACGGCCATATTTCGAAGAACACTATAAATAGGCCTTCTCCTACCTGCGAATAGTTAGGCACTACACTACAAGCTGTTCTTGAGCTCTCTCTCTCATACTCCATTGCTAGAAACACCAAAAGCCTCAGATCTCTCTTCTCCTCCACCCAAACTCAAATCCCTCCGGGGAAACGTTAGAGGAGGACCCGATCTACTGTTCTACCAAGCCAAATCTCATTCCCCCTTGTATTCATCAAGAAGCTTGCTTCCTAGGGTTCCTTGGAAACCATAGGTGGGTAAGAGTGGTCCAGAAGCATCCGGGCTGTGGATTCGCTCCGGGCAAGATTGTGAAGGTTTGGAGGCTACCTCAAAGTCTACCACAAGTGAGTGAGCTATTCCTTCGTGGGATAGGCTCCGGAGAATAGGGTGAGCCTTCGTGGCGTGGGGAATCCTTCATGGGACCTCCACCCCTCCAAACGTGACGTACCTTCTTGCAAAGGAAGGGAACACGGGAATACATCCTCGTCTCCGCGTGCTATCGGTTATCTCTAACCGAACTCCTTACTTGTGATTTAACTGCCTATGAGAGCATTCGTGCTCGAGTTAGTTGTATCCTCATATAGGTTGTTTCACCTAGTTTGCATTAGGCTCATCTTTATATTCCGCAAAGCCTAATATTGCAAAGAAAGAATTAAAATCTGTAGAAACCTATTCACCCCCCTCTAGGTTTACCATCTCTATACTTTCAATTGGTATCAGAGCCTGGACTCTTATTAACTTAAGAGTGAGATGGAAAAACTATTCGAGGGTCTAGATGAAGACTCTAACCTTTCGGTTAAAGAGATGAAATCTAGATTCTTGGCATATGATGCCGAGAAGAAGAAAAAGGAGGATGAACTACAAAGCCAAATGGCGGAGATGTCCGCCATGCTTAAGAACTTGACTAGTGGGCCTCCTAGTGGGGCTTCGGCCTCTCTAGGGAGCTTTCATGAAGTCAACCATGACTATCCCAAAAACACTTCACCCATGCCTCATATAAGCCATAGTGGGAACGTTCCCCATTTTGATGGAACTCACTTTCCTTTTTGGAAATCTGCTATGGAATCTCATATTCGCAGCTGCAGTGTGGAGTTATGGGAGATCATTGTTCATGGATACCGAGTGCCACAAGATCCCATTTGGTTGACCTCCACCAAATTCTACAACCGTCAACTCAATGCCTCCGCACGTGACAAGATTAGGAGTGGCATCAACCACAAGCTCCTTGATCAAGTCAATGACATAGACTCCGCTAAAGAGTTGTGGGATCGAATCATAGTACTCCAAGAGGGAACCGATTTGATCCAATCAGCTCTTTACGAGACCGCAAAGCAAGAGTCTCATCAGTTCATGATTCGAGAAGGAGAATCCGTGGCCGATGCTTATGCAAGGCTTGGTGCTCTTAGAGTAAGGGTCAAGGGACTTGGTGTTGAGAAGTACAACGACGGCTTCGAGATGAATGAAGCATTCATAAAGTCCTAGGTCATTGCTATGATTGCTGTCAAGCAAGAAGACACCAACCTTGCACTCAACTTGCAAATCATGACCAAGAGCGCCGATCTCAACTCCGATGATCTAGTCTCCTATGTGGCCGCCAATGAAAACATGGCCAAAGCAGGAAAGAGGCTCATGGCAATGAACCGTGTTGATGAAGCCTCACACAACCATGAAGCGTCACACAACCTCGCTCTCAAAGCTAGAGCCGACCATGGAAGAGAAGAAGACTATGAAATTGAAGGAGATGAAGGGATGACTTCAACTAGTGACATTGCTACCGACTTTGCCTTCTTTGCCAAGAAGTACAAGGCAAAGTTTCCAATGCTCCTCAATGACAAGAAGAAGAAGAGAACTTGCTACAATTGTGATGAAGATAACCACTTTGCAAATGAGTGCCCTTATGAGAAAAGGGTAGACAAGCCAAAGTTCATCAAAGGGGTCAAGCCAAGATTGAAGGCAAACCCAATCAACGATCGATACAAGAAGAACAAGGGAAGATCCTTTGTTGGAGCCGAGTACTTGTCCGATGAAGAAGAGGAAGATGAGGAGAAGGAGGCCGGAGTGGCCGGTTTGGCTTTCTCTAAGCCCGGGTCACTTTTCACATATGACTACTCCAAGGATTACTCCACGGAGAATGATGTTGGCTCTTCCTTCATGGCAAGAACAACTCAAGATGATGACTCCAATGACTCTACCTCCTCTACAATCGTTGGCTCTTGTCTTATGGCACGGGAAACCAAGGTAATGGAACCCCCACCTTCTCTATCTAGTGTTCTTGATGATGAAACTGAAAATCAAGAAGAATTAATTGTGCTTAAGGAACTTTATAATGTTAGATGCACCCTTCGTGGTGAAGCTCTTGTCAAGTTTGATTTCTTGATGGACTCCCTCAAAGAAAAGGATGAGTCTCTTGAGGAATTAGAATATCAATTGAATGAAAAAGATCGGAGATTCAATCTCCTAAGACAAGAGATAAAAACCGAAAGGTGCATATCTCAAGGTCTTAAGCAACAAATTGAAACTTATGAACTTGATAAAGTTAAGGACCTAGAAACTAATGATAGGGCTCAATCATTGACTCAAGAGCTCAATGCCTCAAAGGAGGAACTTGAAGTTGCTCATGCTTCTCTCACTAGGGATCTTGACCACCTTGAAAGAGCTAACAAGCTTGTTAAGGATGAGCTCAAGAAACTTGGAGAGAACCATGAACTACTCCAAGAAACCTACGAAAAGGCTCTTGGATCAATGAAGGATCCCATTGTTGTTGAAAAGCTTGCTTGTTCCTCCACCTCCTTTACTAGTGAGCATGCTAAACTTGTTGAGGAACATGTTCGCTTACAAGAGGAACTCTCTTTGCATGTTGAGACCAATGCATATCTTGAATCCTTGGTAACCAAATATGGTCTCGACTATCATCCTAATGAATCTTCTTGTGAGCAAGCATCTATTCTTGAGGAAAATGTTAGGTTAACAAAGGAACTTGCAAAGTTCACCACCGCCAAGAACAAGATGGGATTGGATGACCTCTTGAGTAAGCAAAGGTCAAACAATCAAAAGTTTGGACTTGGATATGTTCCCAAGTCCTACAAGAAGAACAACTACAAGAAGGAGAAACCCGCTCAAGATAAGAACAAGAAGGTCACTAATGATGGCAAAGCCTCAAAGGGCAAAGCCACTAGTGGTGACCGCACGGGGCCAAACGATCACTATGCTTTATTTGTAGATTATTATGGTGATGTCTATGCTAAATATGTTGGCCCTCCTAATGGCTATGCTTATAGAGAGTACTCAATTTGGGTACCAAAAGATATTGTTGCCATTGCAAAGGGACCCATTAATCGATGGGTTCCTAAATCCTCTACTTGATTTTGTAGGGGTATTCCTCCGGTGGTCCAAAATGGGTGTTTGATAGTGGATGCACCAATCATATGACCGGAGGAAGAGGTGTGCTTGATCAATTCATTGAAGATATCAACAAGAAGTCAAGCATCACCTTTGGTGACAATTCAAAGGGAAAGGTACTTGGGTATGGCAAGGTGGCAATCTCTAAGGACTTGTGCCTTGAGACGGTCATGCTTGTTGAATCCCTTGGCTATAACTTACTTTCTATATATCATCTTGCCGATGCTGGTTACAATTCATATTTTACTAATTATTGTGTGAAAGTCTTTAGGAGTGACAATCTCAAATTGGTCCTTGTTGGATATGTGGAGAACAACCTTTACGTGGTTGACCTCTCGAAAGAGAGCTCCTCTCCCTCCACATGTCTAATGGCGGCCAAGCATGCCGAAGGTTGGTTGTGGCATCGCCGCCTTGGTCATATTAACATGAGAAATCTTAAACAACTCCTAAAGGGTGAGCACATTATGGGACTAACCGGCATTTCTTTTGAGAAAGATCGTGTTTACAGTGCATGTGTAGCCGGAAAGCAACTCAAGATGAAACATCCTATCAAGAGTATTGTAACCACATCTAGGCCTTTGGAGCTCCTTCATTTGGATCTCTTTGGGCCATCACATTATGATACTCTTGGTGGGAGCAAGTATGGACTTGTCATTGTTGATGATTACTCAAGATACTCATGGGTCTTTCTCCTTAAGTCTAAGGACAAGACCCATAGAGAGTTCATCACCTTCGCCAAGAAATCTCAACGTATGTATGAATCCGAGATCAAGGCGACTAGGACCGACAATGGCACCGAGTTCAAGAACTACACCATGCAAGAGTTTGTTGATGATGAGGGCATCAAGCATGAGTTTTCGGCACCATACACCCCTCAACAAAATGGTGTTGTTGAAAGGAAGAACCGGACTATCATTGAGATGGCAAGAACCATGTTGAGTGAATTCAACTCACCCCACAACTTTTGGGGAGAAGCCATCTCTACGGCCGTCCACTACTCCAACCGGCTCTTCCTCCGTCCCCTCCACAACAAAACTCCATACGAGCTTCTTACCGGTAACAAGCCTAATGTCATGTACATTCGTGTCTTTGGATGCAAATGCCTTGTTAAGAACAACAAAGGAAAGCTCGGTAAATTTGAAACTAGAACCATAGAGGGTATATTTGTTGGGTATGCGGAGAACTCTCACGCCTATAGATACTACAACCGGTCCACGGGGACTATTGAAGTATCTTGTGACGTGGTGTTCTTGGAGGATAATGGCTCCCAAGTGGAGCAAGTTGTTCCATGTGTTGCAGGTAATAATGATGATCCATCTAGTGCCATCAAGCATATGGGCATTGGACACATCCGGCCCATGGAAGTTCATAATGATGATCAAGATGATGGAGTAGAAGTATCAAGCTCGGCTCAAGTGGAGCCTAGCTCAACTCAAGCCGAACCATCAAGTGCAACTCCAGAACCATCCTCCACTCAAGATGAGTCACATTCCGAAGAACAAGAAGAAAACCCTCATACCACGGAGCAAGACCATGATAATGATCAAGAAACATCCTCAACTCATGATCAAGCTCCAGTGGTCCCTCATGATCGAGTACTAGCAAGAGATGAATTCATTGATCATGAAGGAACCATTCGGAAGATCAAGGCCGCTACAAGGGCAGGTGACATGAAAGTAGATCAAGTCCTTGGTAGCATCTCAAGAGGAGTGGTAACTCGTAGACACCATGCATTACTTATCACTTATTGTCAACACCATGCTTTTGTGTCTAGTTTTTAACCACTCAAGGTACATGAATCCTTGGTTGATCCGGATTGGGTAATTGCCATGCAAGAAGAATTGGAGTGTTTCACTCGTAATGAAGTATGGTCTCTAGTTGAGAGACCCAAGGATCATTGCATCAATGTTATTGGGACCAAATGGGTATTCAAGAACAAGCAAGATGAGAATGGCATTGTCATACGAAACAAAGCAAGGTTAGTGGCGCAAGGGTTTGCCCAAATAGAAGGTATGGATTTTGAGGATACCTTTGCGCCGGTAGTCCGTCTTGAAGCTATTCGTCTTTTGCTTGCATTTGCATCTTTCCACAATTTCAAACTATATCAAATGGATGTGAAAAGTGCATTTTTGAATGGTCCCCTAAAAGAAACCGCATATGTGGCTCAACCCCCGGGTTTCGAAGATCCATGCCGACCCAACCACGTGTATTTACTCCATAAGGCACTCTACGGTCTCAAGCAAGCTCCACGTGCTTGGTATGAGTTTCTTAGGGATTCCTTACTACATGATGGGTTTTGCATGGGTACGGTCGATTCCACCCTTTTCACCAAGCGGGTTAAAGGGGGTGGCTTATTTATATGTCAAATATATGTTGATGATATTATCTTTGGTGGAACTAACCCCAATCATAACAAAGCTTTTGAGCTATTGATGACTAGGAAATTTGAGATGTCCATGATGGGAGAGTTGAAGTTCTTCCTAGGCTTCCAAGTGAGGCAACTTGCAAAAGGCACCTTCATCTCTCAAGAAAAGTATGTGAAGGACATGCTCAAGAAATTTAACATGACCAATGCAAGCCCAATGAATACACCCATGCCCGTAAAGGGGCAACTTGGCTCATGTGACGGTGAGAAGGATGTGGATATAAAGGTATACCGCTCCATGATAGGATCCTTGCTCTAACCTTTGTGCCTCTAGGCCGGATATCATGCTAAGTGTAGGGATGTGTGCTCGTTTTCAATCCGCTCCCAAGGAGAGCCATTTAATGGCGGTCAAACGGATTCTAAGATATCTTGTTCTCACTCCTACTCTCGGGCTATGGTATCCAAAGGGGTCAACCTTTGAACTCATTGGCTATTCGGATTCCGATTGGGCCGGTGATAAGGTTGACCGGAAGTCTACCTCCGGGGCTTGCCAATTTATTGGCCGGTCATTGGTGAGTTGGTCATCCAAGAAACAAAACTCCACCGCTTTATCCACCGCCGAAGCCGAATACATATCCGTGGCATCTTGTTGCACTCAATTGTTATGGATGAAGCAAACCTTGAAAGACTATGGTGTGTCTCTTGGTACGGTGCCTCTTCTTTGTGACAATGAAAGTGCAATTAAGATCGCCAATAACCCGGTTCAACATTGTCGCACCAAACATATTGACATTCGCCATCACTTCCTACGTGATCATGTTGTCAATAAGGATATTGATCTCACTCATGTGGGGACAACTTACCAATTGGCGGATATTTTCACTAAGCCTTTGGATGAAGCCCGGTTTGTTAACTTAAGAGGAGAACTTGGTATTCTTGATCCTAAAAACTTGGATTGATTAACTTCTTGCACTATATTCTTGCATTTATCGTGCTCTCTCGCTTAGAGGCATAGCACATATGGGGATAGTCATCCTACCATGTCTTGGTATAATGCATACCTATGTGTGCAACATAAATAGACCCAATGTCATTATATGGACCCAAGCATGTCTCTTCGAGGTCTCATGACATTTGCGCTTTCACATAGGGGGAGTAATCCCCTGCCCCTCATTGAGCCTTCATTACAACTTGATTTGATTATATACGGCCAAATGATCTTATTGCAAAAATCATTTCCAAATGACTTATGATTCTTGATATACATTTCGAATCATGCCCATTGTTGCTATTTACATCTTGTTTGGATTTTCTCTCCAATGGGTATGCCTAGAGAACTTTGTGTTTCCAACCCCATGTCTATGCTCATCTCATCGTCATCTATCTATCTATATGTACATGTCATCATCTGAGCATTCACACACATTTACACAAAGAATAGGGGCAAAACGAGGCAAAACGAGACAAAACTGGGCTATTCGTCCCTGGCCGGTCTCTGGCCCGGTTGGACCGGCCTCTGGGCCGAACCAGCCGGCGCCAGTTCCGGTCGACCGGGCGCCCGACCGGCAGTGCGGCCTGATATGAGTTGGGAGGGGATACCCCTTGGGGTCATCTTCCTCATTATCCCCCAACTCCCAAACCTCCATGGCCGCCGCCTTCATCACCTCCACCACGATCTAGGACCTTCCCACCACAAGAATCCCCCCAAACTCCACCAAACCATAGATCGGGCCCCTTGGAACATCTCCACCTTTGGATTTGGTCCCTCTCAAGCTAGTTTGGGAAATTTCGGAGTTCTTGTTTTTCAATCCCTACCTAGTGTTCTTCTTGCTCTCTTGATCAAGGAGGACAATGTCTTCGGGTAATGTACTCTCCCTTCCTCCCTATTTTCTCGTCCTCATCACACATTGCACTTTCTTGACAAGATTTGAGGAAATTTTAGGGTTAGGGTTAGGGTTAGGGTTTGTAAGTCCTCATGCCTTTAGAGTGTCTCACAACACAAAGCACATACTCCACTCTATTGCTATAGTCTATATTCAAGTTTCTGAGTTTTTGCATGAATTTGTGGTAGAAAATCTGGGCAGCTCCTCACAAGTCGACAGATCCGGTCACCAGCCCGGTCAACCGGCCTCTCAACCGGCCGGCCCGGCGTGTCGCCCGGTCTAACCGGATTGGCAACCGGCTTGTCCGGTCTGCCGCCCGGTTGGACCTGCCTGTGCGCCGGATCGCCCAGTTTTCGCACAATCTCATCAATACACTTGGATATATACTATGCTTTTTGGCTTCCCTCTTATTGATGACATGTACACTTACCCTACTATTATCCTCGCTCTATTCTCTCATTCACAGGAAGTTGGAGTGGTGAGCCACGTGACACTGTTGCCAAGAGAGGATGGACTGCTGAGAATCCACCTCGCCGAGCTAGTGCTCGTGTACCCCCTGCAGCTCATCAGACTACTGACACTGGCAGCTCGGAGAGGAGAAGAACCAAGTCAGTTGGTGGTAAGAAAAAGGATAAGCATGCCTCCCAAGAGGATGATGAAATAGTGCCAGATTTCAATCTTGCGGATGCACACCGTGGTCATTGGCGGGAAGTGAGGACGGTGAATCTGTACCGCTATGAGCACCGGACTTACACTGGTGGGGATAATTTCTTCTGGACCAAGACACAAGCAGCCCTATGGCATGGTTTCTATGATGCTCAAGAGTGTATGAAGAATGGTGCTGTTGTGATGCCCAAGGCCATCAATCCTGAAGAGCTTGCCTTGCATGAAGCCACAAAGTACCGCTTTGTGGTTGAAACCTTGAAGGGTATGGGACTATATGACCTTGTGTGCCTAAAGCCCGATGCTGCACAAGAAGATCCCACCTATTGTCCCCTCCTGATCCGTCAGTTCCATTGCACAGTCTTCTTCCATGACGACGTGGACCGCACCATGACTTGGATGACTGGCAGGGAGAAGTACTCCTGCACCTACACTCAGTTCTGTGCGTCCATGGGTTTTGGTGGTGACCGTGCTCAAGGATACAAAATTCATACTCGGCCTAAGATGACTAGAGGTGACATCTCTTTTTGCTATCCCACTAACCCCACAGCTGGACCTCCCACTATCTCTGGGATGTACTACTCATATCTTGTCCTTGCCAAGATGTTCCGTGAAAGCCTCATCAGCAAGTCACGAGATACTAGTGAAGTCAGGAACTATCACCTGAATCTGATGTACTATTGCCACCCTGCCAGGCTAAGGAAGATTGATGGTTTGTATCTTATTCATTGTGAACTGAAGCGTGCAGTTATGGACCGCATGACTCCCAACTATGCTCAATATGTTCAGCGGCTCATCAACTACATTGTTCCTGCTCCTCTCAACACCCTTGATGAAAGGGTCATCATGGAACCATTCAGGTTCCCTACTCAGGACGGTCGCCCGGAAGTCCCTTCCATGATGCCCGCCAATGAGCATCGTTCCAAGGAACACCATGATCATGCAGCAAGCTCCAGTTACACTCGGCGCCCTCAGCGTGGTGCCGCTCGCTTCTTCTCCAGCATGTGGCAGATGTGCAAGAATACCAATGATGTTGCACATCAGAGTCTTGCCTTGAACCAGGAGACACGGAGGAGACAGAGTGAGTTCATGGCTGCACGGAATGCTCCTGTTCCTCCTCCTGGCCCTGAGATGGAGCCTGTGGTTGCACCTGCTTGGGAGATGCCTCCCATTACTGATGAGATGCTCCAGAACTTCGATCTGACCATGTATGTTCATGGTGGCCTTCCTCCTCGGACTGCTCGTGCTCCTACTCCTTCTGATGATGATGGTGATGAGGATGACGGTGGTGCGGCTGCGCGCGATGATGGCGAGAGCTCCTACTCCGTCGGGCATGAATTCTATTGATGGGTGTGATAGCATCTCTCCTCTTTTCTTCGCCTTTTTGGTGTTCCGATGCCAAAGGGGGAGAAGAGAGTAGAGTCTAGGACCACGGGGTTCCTTGATTGTCACAAGCCATGGGAGTTGCTTTATTTGGATCTTATATGGCTTGTGCTTATTTGCTTTGATTTTTTCAAGAACCATTTGCTACTTTGAATAATTTGTGTATGGACGTGTATGGACAACTATGTATGCTTAATCGCTCTATTAGGATAATCATGCTTTATGCTTATATATCTTGATATACTTGTCCATACCATGCTTATTTCCTAAAGATATTGGGGGAGCTTCTCATATTCCACAAATGGTGCACTTTGCATTCAAACGCAAATTCTCCAAGTGCACACATTATGGGGGAGCTGCTGTAATATCTTATATGGAATCAAGGTTTAGAGCTTATCATAATATCTATATGTGACTCTAGCTCGGTTTGTCATCGTATACCAAAAATGGGGAGATTGTAAGGGTATTTTACCCTTATCCATTATTTTGGTAACAATGACACCGTGCTAGAGTATTTGACCTAATACGTTTACAAGGATTATCTCAGGTATTAGGAAAAGAGGCATAAAAGGGGTCTACATCAGAGATCCGGTCTGCCACCCGGTCAGCCGGCCTCCAGACGGGCGAGTCCGGCGCACAGTCCGGTCGACCGGGCGCCAACCGGCCCCCCAAACCAGCGCCTAAGTGGTCCGGTCTTCGGCCCGGTCTGCCGGCCTCCTGACCGGCGGGTCCGGCGTGCGGTCCGGTCAACCGGGCGCCAACCGGGCGCCAACCGGAGGAGCTTCCTGGACGTCGAAAAAGTGTCTCCGGTCTGGATCCGGTCTACCATCCGGTCACAACCGGCAGGTCCGGTCACTGGTCTGGTCTGACCGGCCTCTGCACCGGACAATCCGGTCAGGGGTCCGGTTGACCGGGTTTGTCGAGAGAAAAGATGAGGTGGCAAGTGACCAACGGCCATATTTCGAAGAACACTATAAATAGGCCTTCTCCTACCTCTGAACAGTTAGGCACTACACTACAAGCTGTTCTTGAGCTCTCTCTCTCATACTCCATTGCTAGAAACACCAAAAGCCTCAGATCTCTCTTCTCCTCCACCCAAACTCAAATCCCTCCGAGGAAACGTTAGAGGAGGACCCGATCTACTATTCTACCAAGCCAAATCTCATTCCCCCTTGTATTTATCGAGAAGCTTGCTTCCTAGGGTTCCTTGGAAACCCTAGGTGGGCAAGAGTGGTCCGGAAGCATCCGGGCTGTGGATTCGCTCTGGGCAAGATTGTGAAGGTTTGGAGGCTACCTCAAAGTCTACCACAAGTGAGTGAGCTATTCCTTCGTGGGATAGGCTCCGGAGAATAGGGTGAGCCTTCGTGGCGTGGGGAATCCTTCGTGGGACCTCCACCCCTCCAAACGTGACGTACCTTCTTGCAAAGGAAGGGAACACGGGAATACATCCTCGTCTCCGCGTGCTATCTCGTTATCTCTAACCGAACTCCTTACTTGTGATTTATTTGCCTGTGAGAGCCTTCGTGCTCGAGTTAGTTGTATCCTCATATAGGTTGTTTCACCTAGTTTGCATTAGGCTCATCTTTATATTCCGCAAAGCCTAATATTGCAAAGAAAGAATTAAAATCTGTAGAAACCTATTCACCCCCCTCTAGGTTTACCATCTCTATACTTTCAGCCTCGGCCCCGGCCCCGGCCTTGGCCTTGGCCCAGGCTTCGGCCCCGGCCAGGCCACAGCCCCGGCCCCGGCCTCGGCCACGACGGCGGTGGCGGCGCCCCTTTCGTCGAACGACGAGGGGGAGGAGAGGGTTTCCACGGTGGCGTTCCATGGGAGGTGATGAAGCGCCGGTGGAGGAAGCCGGGCGGCACGGCTACTTGGCCGGGGCCTGATGCTCTCTGTCGATAGCCATGGAGGATTCGGTGGAGCGGTGGCGGCCTCCGCCCCGGTGACGGTTTAGCGGTGGTACGCATGATCCGCGCCGCCGTCTTCTCCCCTGGTGATCCGGCAGGAGGGACTGGCGGCGTGGGGGCTGCTGGTCTTGCTTTGTTTTTGGTGGCGGTCCTCGGATTTCTCGCAAGCGAAGATGAAGATCTACCGGAGGTCAGTTTGCTTTGATCTGGCTGGAGAGATGAGTTCCGGAAAGCTCCGCTGGCGAATGGAACTGTGCATATTTTGCCTGCAGTTTGCTGGATCGGGTGGTATTCGGTCGCGCGCACCCATGTTTTTATTCCGGCCGTTTGGTTCCGGAGGGAGTGATACGTCTCCGACGTATCGATAATTTCTTATGTTCCATGCCACATTATTGATGATATCTACATGTTTTATGCATACTTTATGTCATATTTATGCGTTTTCCGGAACTAACCTATTGACGAGATGCCGAAGTGCCGGCTTCTGTTTTCTGTTGTTTTTGGTTTCAGAAATCCTAGTAAGGAAATATTCTCGGAATTGGACGAAATCAACGCCCAGAGTCTTAGAATTGGACGAAGCTTCCAGAACACCCGAGAGCCGCCAGAGGGGGGCCACAAGGCCACCAGATGTGTGCCCGGGGCGGCCAGAGGGGGGGCCGCGCCACCCTGGTGTGTGGGCCCCCCAGAAGCCCTCCGACTCCGCCTCTTCGCCTATTTAAGCCTCCTCGACCTAAAACCTCGGGACGAAAAAGCCACGGTACGAGAAACCTTCCAGAGACGCCGCCATCGCGAAGCCAAGATCTGGGGGACAGGAGTCTCTGTTCCGGCACGCCGCCGGGACGGGGAAGTGCCCCCGGAAGGCTCCTCCATCGACACCACCGCCATCTTCATCACCGCTGCTGTCTCCCATGAGGAGGGAGTAGTTCTCCATCGAGGCTCTGGGCCGTACCGGTAGCTATGTGGTTCATCTCTCTCCCTATGTACTTCAATACAATAATCTCATGAGCTGCCTTACATGATTGAGATTCATATGATGATGCTTGTAATCTAGATGTCATTATGCTAGTCAAGTGGGTTTTACTTATGTGATCTCCGGAGACTCCTTGTCCCACGTGTGTAAAGGTGACAAGTGTGTGCACCGTGTGGGTCTCTTAGGCTATATTTCACAGAATACTTATTCACTGTTATGAATGGCATAGTGAAGTGCTTATTTATATCTCTTTATGATTGCAATGTGTTTTGTATCACAATTTATCCGTGTGCTACTCTAGTGATGTTATTAAAGTAGTTTATTCCTCCCGCACGGTGTAATGGTGACAAGTGTGTGCATCGTGTAGTACTTGGCGTAGGCTATGATTGTGATCTCTTGTAGATTATGAAGTTAACTATTGCTATGATGGTATTGATGTGATCTATGCCTCCTTTCGTAGCGTGAAGGTGACAAGTGTGCATGCTATGTTAGTACTTGGTTTGGTTATGTTGATCTGTCATGCACTCTAAGGTTATTTAAACATGAACATCGAATATTGTGGAGCTTGTTAACTCCGGCATTGAGGGTTCGTGTAATCCTACACGCTTAGTGGTGTTCATCATCCAACAAGAGAGTGTAGAGTCTAGCATCTATCTATTTATTCCTGTTATGTGATCAATGTTGAGAGTGTCCACTAGTGAAAGTATGATCCCTAGGCCTTGTTCCTAAATACTGCTATCGCTGCTTGTTTACCGTTTTACTGTATCTGTACTTCCCGCAACATTACCACCATCAACCACACGCCAGTCCTGGGCAAAGCACTTTTCTGGTGCCGTTGCTACTGCTCATACTTATTCATACCACCTGTATTTCACTATCTCTTCGCCGAACTAGTGCACCTATTAGGTGTGTTGGGGACACAAGAGACTTCTTGCTTTGTGGTTGCAGGGTTGCATGAGAGGGATATCTTTGACCTCTTCCTCCCCGAGTTCGATAAACCTTGGGTGATCCACTTAAGGGAAACTTGCTTGCTGTTCTACAAACCTCTGCTCTTGGAGGCCCAACACTTGTCTACAAGAATAGAAGCTCCCGTAGACATCAAGCACTTTTACGGCGCCGTTGCGGGGAGGAAAGGTAAAAGGCACTCATACTCCGGTTCCGAGTAACGATGCTTTTCAGCGCCGTTGTGTTTGTGCTCGAAGCTATTTCCTTTAGATCCTGCAACTGCATCTTTTTGTTTCTTGTTTACACTAGTAAGGCATAATGGACAACAATGAGCTTCTTATTCTATTTCCTGATCTAAGACATGGATGGTTTGATCCAAAAATTAAAAAACCCATGGAACATATTAGTATGAATACTTTGAACACCGTTGTTGCTAATGATATGGAAAATTCTAAGCTTGGGGAAGCTGGTTTTGATGAGCATGATCTTTTTAGTCCACCAAGCATTGAGGAGAAAATTTTCTTTGATGATACTTTACCTCCTATTTATGATGATTATAATGATAGTGGCCTTTTGGTACCGCATGTTATGGAGGATAAATTTGATTATGATTACAATATGCCTCCTATATTTGATGATGAGAATAGCTACTTTGTTGAATTTGCTCCCACTACAACTAATAAAATTGATTATGCTTATGTGGAGAGTAATAATTTTATGCATGAGACTCATGATAAGAATGCTTTATGTGATAGTTATATTGTTGAGTTTGCTCATGATGCTACTAGACATTATTATGAGAGAGGAAAATATGGGTGTAGAAATTTTCATGTCACTAAAACACCTCTCTATATGCTAAAAATCTTGAAGTTGCGCTTGTCTAGTTTTCCTATGCTTGTTGCATTATGCTTCTTGAACTTGTTTATTTACAAAATTCCTATGCATAGGAAGCATGTTAGACTTAAATTTGTTTTGAATTTGCCTCTTGATGCTCTCTTTTGCTTCAAATACTATTTCTTGCGAGTGCATCATTAAAACTGCTGAGCCCATCTTAATGGCTATAAAGAAAGAACTTCTTGGGAGATAACCCATGTGTTTATTTTGCTACAGTACCTTTGTTTTATATTTGAGTCTTGGAAGTTGTTACTACTGTAGCAACCTCTGCTTATCTTTATTTTATTGCATTGTTGTGCCAAGTAAAGTCTTTGATAGTAAGGTTCATACTAGATTTGGATTACTGCGCAGAAACAGATTTCTTGCTGTCACGAATCTGGGTCTAATTCTCTGTAGGTAACTCAGAAAATTATGCCAATTTACGTTAGTGATCCTCAGATATGTACGCAACTTTCATTCAATTTGAGCATTTTCATTTGAGCAAGTCTGGTGCCTCTTAGAAATTCGTCTTTACAGACTGTTCTGTTTTGACAGATTCTGCCTTTTATTTCGCATTGCCTCTTTTGCTATGTTGGATGGATTTCTTTGTTTCATTAACTTTCAGAAGCTTTGGGCAATGTCCAGAAGTGTCAAGAATGATTGTGTCACCTCTGAATACGTGAATTTTGATTATGCACTAACCCTCTAATGAGTTTGTTTTGAGTTTGGTGTGGAGGAAGTTTTCAAGGGTCAAGAGAGGAGGATGATACAATATGATCAAGAAGAGTGAAAGCTCTAAGCTTGGGGATGCCCCGGTGGTTCATCCCAGCATATTTCAAGAAGACTCAAGCGTCTAAGCTTGGGGATGCCCAGGGCATCCCCTTCTTCATCGACAAATTATCAGGTTCCTTCTCTTGAAACTATATTTTTATTCGGCCATATCTTATGTACTTTGCTTGGAGCGTCTGTGTGCTTTCATTTTTGTTTTGTTTGAATAAATGCTTGTGTGGGAGAGAGACACGCTCCGCTGGTTCATATGAACACATGTGTTCTTAGCTTTTAATGTTCATGGCGAAGGTTGAAACTGCTTCGTTAAATTGTTATGTGGTTGGAAACGGAAAATGATACATGTAGTAATTGGTAAAATGTCTTGGATAATGTGATACTTGGCAATTGTTGTGCTCATGTTTAAGCTCTTGCATCATATACTTTGCACCTATTAGTGAAGAAATACATAGAGCTTGCTAAAATTTGGTTTGCATAATTGGTCTCTCTAAGGTCTAGATAATTTCTAGTATTGAGTTTGAACAACAAGGAAGACGGTGTAGAGTCTTATAATGTTTACAATATGTCTTTTATGTGAGTTTTGCTGCACCGGTTCATCCTTGTGTTTGTTTCAAATAACCTTGCTAGCCTAAACCTTGTATCGAGAGGGATTACTTCTCATGCATCCAAATCCTTGAGCCAACCACTATGCCATTTGTGTCCACCATACCTACCTACTACATGGTATTTCTCCGCCATTCCAAAGTAAATTGCTTGAGTGCTACCTTTAAAATTTCCATTCTTTATCTTTACAATACATAGCTCATGGGACAAGTAGCCTAAAAACTATTGTGGTATTGAATATGTACTTATGCACTTTATCTCTTATTAAGTTGCTTGTTCTGCGATAACCATGTTTCTGGGGACGCCATCAACTAATCTTTGTTGAATATCATGTGAGTTGCTATGCATGTCCGTCTTGTCTGAAGTAAGGGCGATTTACCACTAGTTGAATGGTTAGAGCATGCATACTGTTAGAGAAGAACATTGGGCCGCTAACTAAAGCCATGAATCATGGTGGAAGTTTCAGTTTTGGACAAATATCCTCAATCTCATATGAGAAAATTAATTGTTGTATGCATAAAAGAGGAGTCCATTATCTGTTGTCTATGTTGTCCCGGTATGGATGTCTAAGTTGAGAATAATCAATAGCGAGAAATCCGATGCGAGCTTTCTCCTTAGACCTTTGTACGAGCGGCATAGAGGTACCCCTTTGTGACACTTGGTTAAAACATGTGCATTGCGATGATAATCCGGTAATCCGAGCTAATTAGGACAAGGTGCGGGCACTATTAGTATACTATGCATGAGGCTTGCAACTTGTAGGATATAATTTACATAACACATATGCTTTGTTACTACCGTTGACAAAATTGTTTCTTGTTTTCAAAACCAAAGCTCTAGCACAAATATAGCTATCGATGCTTCCCTCTGCGAAGGGCCTTTCTTTTACTTTTATGTTGAGTCAGTTCACCTATTTCTCTCTACCTCAAGAAGCAAACACTTGTGTGAACTATGCATTGATTCCTACATACTTGCATATTGCACTTGTTATATTACTTTGCATTGACAACTATCCATGAGATATACATGTTACAAGTTGAAAGCAAACGCTGAAACTTCATCTTCCTTTATGTTGCTTCAATACCTTTACTTTGAATTATTGCTTTATGAGTTAACTCTTATGCAAGACTTATTGATGCTTGTCTTGAAGTACTATTCATGAAAAGTCTTTGCTTTATGATTCATTTGTTTACTCATGTCATTTACCATTGTTTTGATCGCTGCATTCATTACATATGCTTACAATAGTATGATCAAGGTTATGATGGCATGTCACTCCGAAATTATCTTTGTTATCGTTTACACCTTCGGGACGAGCAGAACTAAGCTTAGGGATGCTGATACGTCTCCAACGTATCGATAATTTCTTATGTTCCATGCCACATTATTGATGATATCTACATGTTTTATGCATACTTTATGTCATATTTATGCGTTTTCCGGAACTAACCTATTGACGAGATGCCGAAGTGCCAGTTCCTATTTTCTGCTCTTTTTGGTTTCAGAAATCCTAGTAAGGAAATATTCTCGGAATTGGACGAAATCAACGCCCAGAGTTTTAGAATTGGACGAAGCTTCCAGAACACCCGAAAGCCGCCAGAGGGGGGCCACAGGGCCACCAGACGTGTGCCCGGCGCGGCCAGAGGGGGGGCCGCGCCGCCCTGGTGTGTGGGCCCCCCAGAAGCCCTCCGACTCCGCCTCTTCGCCTATTTAAGCCTCCTCGACCTAAAACCTCGGGACGAAAAAGCCACGGTACGAGAAACCTTCCAGAGACGCCGCCATCGCGAAGCCAAGATCTGGGGGACAGGAGTCTCGTTCCGGCACGCCGCCGGGACGGGAAGTGCCCCGGAAGGCTCCTCCATCGACACCACCGCCATCTTCATCACCGCTGCTGTCTCCCATGAGGAGGGAGTAGTTCTCCATCGAGGCTCGGGGCTGTACCGGTAGCTATGTGGTTCATCTCTCTCCCTATGTACTTCAATACAATAATCTCATGAGCTGCCTTACATGATTGAGATTCATATGATGATGCTTGTAATCTAGATGTCATTATGCTAGTCAAGTGGGTTTTACTTATGTGATCTCCGGAGACTCCTTGTCACACGTGTGTAAAGGTGACGAGTGTGTGCACCGTGTGGGTCTCTTAGGCTATATTTCACGAGAATACTTATTCACTGTTATGAATGGCATAGTGAAGTGCTTATTTATATCTCTTTATGATTGCAATGTGTTTTGTATCACAATTTATCTGTGTGCTACTCTAGTGATGTTATTAAAGTAGTTTATTCCTCCCGCACGGTGTAATGGTGACAGTGTGTGCATCGTGTAGTACTTGGCGTAGGCTATGATTGTGATCTCTTGTAGATTATGAAGTTAACTATTGCTATGATGGTATTGATGTGATCTATGCCTCCTTTCGTAGCGTGAAGGTGACAGTGTGCATGCTATGTTAGTACTTGGTTTGGTTATGTTGATCTGTCATGCACTCTAAGGTTATTTAAACATGAACATCGAATATTGTGGAGCTTGTTAACTCCGGCATTGAGGGTTCGTGTAATCCTACACGATTAGTGGTGTTCATCATCCAACAAGAGAGTGTAGAGTCTAGCATCTATCTATTTATTCTGTTATGTGATCAATGTTGAGAGTGTCCACTAGTGAAAGTATGATCCCTAGGCCTTGTTCCTAAATACTGCTATCGCTGCTTGTTTACCGTTTTACTGCATCTGTACTTCCCGCAACATTACCACCATCAACCACACGCCAGTCCTGGGCAAAGCACTTTTCTGTTGCCGTTGCTACTGCTCATACTTATTCATACCACCTGTATTTCACTATCTCTTCGCCGAACTAGTGCACCTATTAGGTGTGTTGGGGACACAAGAGACTTCTTGCTTTGTGGTTGCAGGGTTGCATGAGAGGGATATCTTTGACCTCTTCCTCCCTGAGTTCGATAAACCTTGGGTGATCCACTTAAGGGAAACTTGCTGCTGTTCTACAAACCTCTGCTCTTGGAGGCCCAACACTGTCTACAAGAATAGAAGCTCCCGTAGACATCAGGGAGCGTCGCGAAGCTATATTCTGTGTTGACATCTGGTGACTTTTTGGTCCATGGTGAAGTCAGAAGAAGGAATATCATGAAGGCCGGATTGGTGGGCTGACTAAAGGAGGTTCGAGTCAACGTGATGCTGAGGGATCTGCTTGGCGTTCCGGGCTTGCAGCAGTGGTATGCATGTGGGGGCGGCAGCACAGGGGAAGTTCGGAGTCTTACCTCTCAGGGTGAAAACCCAAGGTGCTGGTGCACTGTTTCCTTCTTGGAGGCGTCGCTTTTGGAGAGTCTGTACTTCAGGTGTTGTCACGGTGGTGGTTGTATTGCTGTTGCTAGGTCTAGAAGGCTATAGCGGGACTTTTATTTCTTGGTTTTCTTTTCTCTTTTTTGGCTGTGTGCATCCGTACTGCCATTAGGGTGGAGCATTGTTGCAGAGGCTGGGTGTAATTGGTATCTTTTGATATTAATATATTCCCTTTATCGAAAAAATACAAATAAATCATATAAACTAAAAAGAGACTATCATTATTTTGATTGTAAGTAATTATTGCAAATAGATATGGCTTACATATATTATACAAGTTAATTTAGATCAAATTAGACTTAATCATATAGATGTGGAGAAGGAATGTTAAGGAGGTGTATCTTACCTAACTTTACTCCTAAGTTTGAACCACGTTCTGGGGTGAAAGTCAAAGTGGAATGGCACATTGTCAACTACATAACGGTGCACGCCAGCTCGATCGTGCACAGAATTGTCAACCACAAAGCATGCGTGTAGTACGCACAAACTCGCTCAGAGAAGCATGTAGTAGTAGCACGTACAGGGGAAGCTATAAGGAGGTCGACAGTCGACAGAAGCCATACGTTGCGTATATGTGCACCACAAGTTCATCGAACAAGTGGGACGAACGAACGAACTCCTAGCCAAAAGTCAGAGCTGAGAACGAATCGGATCCCAACTGCAAACAACACACACTTGTGGCCGCTGAGCTATAACCTTTTTCGTGCCCACGCGCCGCCCGTGGCCAGAGCGACGTCAACACCCGATCGCGCGCAGCGTTGATCTTCTTCAACCTCAGGAGATCCTCGCAATCGGAACTGACCCGGCCGGCGAACCGACGTAGTACCGCTGATTACTTACGTGGTGCTTCTGGGAGGGAACGGCGGGGACTAAATTTATCGGGAGAGCCTCGGTGTGGTTGGACGCACGATCTGGTTTGACCTGTCTCTTCTGATAAGTCTGCAATGACTGAAGAAGGTGGAGTCAACTGATGCAGCTCCACCGATCTTTATCCCGCATTTCTTTTTGTACTAATTGATCAAGGTCTTAA
Organism: Lolium rigidum; assembly: GCF_022539505.1. Taxonomy (NCBI): domain Eukaryota; kingdom Viridiplantae; phylum Streptophyta; class Magnoliopsida; order Poales; family Poaceae; genus Lolium; species Lolium rigidum. The sequence continues at coordinate 56,112,033 of NC_061514.1, read as the reverse complement.
TCGTTTCCTACAAAATCGCCTAGAGTTTCCAGCAAAGCAGCGACGAAACGTGTGGGAATGGATCGATGCACAACTGTAGAGTTGACCTTAAATAGTACAACTGGATGCAGATTTTCAGCTACACTCGGAAATATTGAGCTACCATATGGTGGTTGACAATGACAAGATGGTTTTCTTATAGCATCCGCATACACATATACAATTACATATACAATTACTTCGCGTTCTGGATTTGATCAATATCAAACGTCGTAAAATTTCAATTAAATATTTACGAAAAATATCAACATTTACAATATATAATGTATTGTATTTAAATTGGTGCAAAGTCTATTTTCATACTACTATACTTACTTGGTATTATGAATATAGATATTTTTTGCATATCCTTTGTCAAACTTAGCAAAGTTTGACTTTGACTAAGCCTAGAACGCGAAATAAACAAAAAAGGACGAAGTATGTCGATGATAATTTGGTGGAGTAGAATTGCTTCTCTTTTAATTATTATATTTATATATTAGCTAAAAGTTGAGCAAATCCAGATTAAACATCTGTGGGGACATCTTTTACACTACTTTCTTATTTGGTAGGCTCAAAGCTGAGATCAGCTTCTTCTTTTTCAAACGGGGGCAAAAGGCTTGCTTCAATCTATTAATTAAAAAGAAGAGTGTTTTACATGACCGTCATAATTTATTACACAAATTACTCTCATGGCATCATTTCTTCCAAATGTTTCGCACCCGCAAGCACCTAAAGCCGCGCCTCTCTTGATCTTATCGAAGACTATATGTGACGGAGTTTGTTTGTTTCGGAAAACTCTAGCATTACGCTCGCTCCAAACTTCACGAGAAATTAACAAGGTGAGTGTTGCCATGGCTTTGTCGTTCAGCATGTAGGCACCCAACATCATGGTCCACCACTCCGAAAAGACGACCTCTTCGCCGAGCTTATTGGACAAAAGCCACCAGAAGGGGCCAAATGGCTTGCTTTAGAGGATTTCAACCAAATTGGGCGGACAAGAGATAAAAACAAGGACAACGTCCGTTAATAGAAGCCAAATTAATCGTTTCCGGGCGGACCTTCAAACTTGGGAGCTCAACGAGAACGCTTCACTTGGTCTAATGAAAGAAATAAGCCCACTCTTTGCAAGCTCGATGCTTTCTATTGCAATGCCGAGTGGGACCTTCGATTTGACATTCACGTCCTCCATGCCTTGTGTTCGTCCCAATCGGACCATTTCCCTCTTCTCCTCGCCAACGATAGTGGCCCTCGTTGGCCAAGGACCTTCAAGTTCGAGAACTTTTGGATACGGCTTCCCGGTTTTAACGAAAAGGTGCATGAGGCTTGGAACTCCGCCACCACCCATGTTGAGCCTTGCCAAGTCATCTTCCACAAGTTGCGGCACACCAGCAAGATCCTATCGAAATGGGGTCAGCAATTTACTTAAACACCACCTCCATCTTCCGCAAGTCCCTCAAGTCGGTGCCGACTCCAAGAACGAGGCCTCAAAAGGTGAGTGACGCGAGACGCCACCCTCGTCCAATCCCCGGCGGGATCTGAGGTTAGCCCCGGAGTTCTTCACAAGTGGAGGAGCATGCAACAGCCTCAACGACGCCTTCAAGAAGGTAGCAGCGCCATAAGCATTGTCGTCTGCCCGGCCACAAGACGGGAGCAACGTGTTAGCCCGGCGTTGCAACACAACCACCACCGGAAGAAGGACTAACTGAACAACCTCAGCCTAGCCATGCCCGACACTCGCCAGCCCCATGTGACCTACGATAATGCCGCAGCCACCTGCAGGACTGAGCTTCGGGGCACAAAACCACACCACAGTGGGCCGCCCCCGTAGCCTGTCGTGGAAACCAGATGACCTCACCAAAAGAGATCAGCTGCCACTGCCCGGAGCCGCTGCTCCGGCATCCAGGGGCCACAGCGGACCAAAGTCCGACAAGCTACCCCCATCACGCACACGGCAGGCGAGGCTCGAGATGACCGGCCGGAACCACCAGATCTTGCCGCCGAAGGCACCTAGTGAGCCCCGCGGCATCTCGCCGGATCTAATGGAGCGTTGCACCCGTCATTCCGACGGTCGACTAGCCCTTCCGGCCGCGACGTCGCCCCGAGGGTACCATCCCCGCACCGCACGTTGGCCGGGGACCGCACGCGTCGCTGCTCGGCCGCCTACACGTACGGCACGAGCGCGCTGCATCTGCCGAGCCACCGTCGTGGCCCGCCTTCCCCTCAGCGCACCACATCGAGCCCACTAGATGTGCAACCCTCGCCGCATTGCGTCTAGCTTGCCACCCTCTCCACCGAAGCCCGGGCCGTCGCCACCGCGGTGTAGCCAGCGGTAGCGGCGTAGAGGAAGCCAAACAGGAGATCCTGCCTGCGACGCTTTTAGGGTCCCCCGTGTCGCTCCGCTCGAGCGACGCGGGGTGGAGTTGGCAGGGTGTGAGACAGTCTCGAATAAAGAGGCGCACCAGTTAAGGCATCTCCAGCGACGCGGCGCAAACGGATGTTGTGCGACCGTTTGCGTCCGCGCGGACCGGAAATGTGTCTGCACCCTGCTCCAGCGGGGCATCCGCAGCGACGCAAATATGTGGCACGTTTGCGTCTCCGCGGACGCTGCGCGGTCGCACCTAGCGTCCGCTCGCTTCCCCCACGGGCCCTCATGGCAGCGACCCTGGTTCGATCGGCCTCGAATTAAGCACATCAAGCGCGCGAATGTCAACTGCCGGTGTGGCAACCACGCCGATCAACCCGCCAACCGCCGGAATGGAGCGCCGAACCACCGCGGAAGAGCAGCCGCCGGCCACTTTGTTATACACGTCGCCGTTAATCCCCGCAGAATATAACCACTGCGTCTACGGTAATTCAAGTCGAACCGCCTTCTTCTTCTTCTTCTTCCTCTTCTTCTTCCTCTTCTTCTTCCTCTTCTTCCTGTTCTTCTTCTTCTTCTTCTCCAACACCGGCACACCATAAGCGAATACACCCTTCCGTCGGACTCGGAGAGCGAGGGCAAGTCGCCCAGATGGCTGCATTAGTGGGAATCCCCTGCGACGCCCAGCGACCCTGCCTCCACGCCGAGTGAGGAGGAGGAGGACGGATGCGGCAATGCCAGTGACGGCCGGGAGGAGGACGGAGGCGACGCTGGCAGCGACGCCGAGGACGAGGAGGAGGGGCAGGAGGAGGAGGAGGACTCCGACGCCAAGTTCGCCCAGCTGGAGGCGCAGGAGGCGACGGATGACAAGGCGGCGGCAAGGAAGAAGTGCAGGGCCCGGGCAAGGGCGCAGACGCGGGCGGCGCGTCGTCGTCGTCATCCGTTCACCGACGACGACGACGAAGACGACACTTCTTCCATTTCCAACTCCTCGACGAGCGCGTCATCCTCCAGTTCCTCTTTCGACGAGGAGGTGACAAGCAAGAGGCGCAGGAGTTTGGACGACGAGGCAGGGCCTTCTAACAAGAAAGCCAAAAATTAGTTTTTAGTTTATATATGTTTTTAAATTTGTTCTTATTTGAATGTTAAATATGTTTTAACTTTTTCGATTGAAGTAATCTATCCGATGAATTGTTTATGGCTAATCTATTCGATTCGAGCAACAAGACATTCAGTACTACTTATTTTGCCGTTTAAACTTGCTCATTCAACAAAAAAGGAAAAAAAAGGAGCAAGGAAACGAAGCACTGGATGTCCAAAATGCGTCGGACCGCTGGAGGTGGCCCCCGACGCAAACGGACATTTCATCCCTCGTGATCATTTTGATGTCTGACTGACGACGCAAATGGACGTCCGCGGACAATTTAGACGTCCGAAATACGTCGTGCCGAGATGCTCTTAGTTAGAGGTGCGATTTACGTTGTTCATTGCCGTGGTTTGTGGCTAGACGGACCGCCAGACTGTGCAGACCACACAACTTGACGCGACGAAACGTCACAAGAGAAAGTCACCGGAAAGCCCCAGCAGAAACAGTGGATCGGTCAGCTGACAAGCCGAACGCCAGATCGCCTACTGCTCCGTCGGAGACCGTAGCCCCAGAGCGGTAATGTTCAGACAAGATTCATCGAAGAACTGTTACGGAGCTAGCTAGTGGCGCCTGAACGGTCATGTCCATTCCTGACCGATATGCCTGTTCTGCGGGCATCTCCAGCGGTCTGGCACATCCTCTCCAGCGGCGCGACGCAAAGTGATTGGGTCGTTCGCGGAGACGGAAACTTGACCCAAATATGTGTTAGGTTTGCGTATGGGCGGACGTTCGGCGTGTTCGCTCACTTCCCCATCGGCCCCACCTGGCAGCGAGTCTGCATCGAGGGCATCGATTCAGGCGGTCAGCGCTTCCACGTCTGCGCCGCAGCCTTCGCCATCAATGGCGCGGCTGCCTGTTCTGCACGCACACTGGCGGGCGGCGTCTGGGCTTCTGCGGCGCCTTTACACTAGTGGAGAAGAGGCCTTTGGTCCCAAGCAAATGACCCACTGATGAACCAAACCGGGTCCAATGCCCCCATTGGACCCGGTTCGTTTCTGCCCAGGACGACCCCACCCGCCGGCGCCTGTCCCGTAGCGGCCTTTGGACCCGGTTTGTCATACAAACCGGGACTAAAGGTCCACCGCGAGGCGCGGCAGGCCGTGTCGGCCGTGGGGAACCCTTTAGTCCCGGTTTGTATGACAAACCGGGTCCAAAGGCCCCCTCCGGCTATATAACCTTGCTCCCGCCCAAGTGTGAGCCACACTTAGCCATTTTTTCACTATCTTCACAAGAGGGGTGTATTGCTTTCCTCTCTTCTTCACATGCACAAGAGGTGTTCGATGAAATGCTTAAGAGGATTTGCCACTTGAGTTTACACAAATCAAGCCACACTTAACTTGCTTTTTTCTTCTTCATCGAGGTTAACAACTTTATCATTTTCATCTGCAATTGATAAAATGCATGTGTATATATATACATCGTGATGTTCTGTAATGGTTTTGATCAGCTTAATTATATCATGCAGATGAATCGGCAATGGATGTACATTGACCGACGGTTTGACGAGTTCATCGCGGGCCTGGATAATTTTATGGCCGTGGCGGAGGCAAACAAACATGGTGGCTTCATGTATTGTCCATGTGTGGACTGCAAGAATACCGTAAATTACGCTCGCTCGAGTCTCATTCACAGCCACCTTCACGCGATCCGGTTTCATGCCCGAGTTACTATTGTTGGACCAAGCACGGAGAAAGAGGGGTTATGATGGAAGACAATGACGAAGAGGAAGAGGATGATGACGGTTATCCCAATTTCCACGAATACGATGATACTGCAGAAGGCAATGAAGACAATGAAGTAGAAGATCAAGAGGCACCGAGATGAGCCTCGCTGATGATGATCTTGGCCGGGCCATTGCCGATGCAAGGAGAGAATGTGAAACTGAAAAGGAAAGGTTGGCCTTCGACAAGATGATAGAAGATCACAACAAATTGTTATACCCAACTTGCGAAGATGGCCATAAAAAGCTAGGGCAGAGACACCTGGAATTGTTGCAATGGAAGGCGAGAGAACGGTGTCACCGACTCGGGATTTGGAAAGTTGTCGACAATAATTAAGAGGAAGCTTCCAAGGGGTAACGAATTGCCCGCCGAGTACGTACGAAGCGAAGAAGATTGTCTGCCCTCTAGGATTAGATGTGCAAAAGATACATGCATGCATTAATGACCGCATCCTCTACCGCGATGAGTACGAGAATTTGGATGCATGTCCGGTGTGCACTTGCATTGCGGTATAAGATCGGACGAGATGACCCTGGTGATGTTGAGGGCGAGCGCCCCGAGAAGAGGGTTCTGCCAAGGTTATGTGGTATGCTCCTATAATACCACGGCTGAAACGCTTGTTCGAAATAAAGAGCATGCTAGGTTGTTGCGATGGCACAAAGAAGACCGTAAGAAAGACGTGATGTTGAGGCACCCTGCTGATGGCTCCCAATGGAGAAAAATCGATAGAGAGTTCCCAAACTTTGCACAGGATGCAAGGAACTTACGGTTTGGTCTCGGTACGGATGGCATGAATCCTTTTGGAGAGCGAGAGCTGCAGCCATAGCACTCGGCTCTGTGACTCTTTGTATATATAACCTTCCTCCTTGGTTGTGCATGAAGCGGAAGTTCATTATGATGCCGAGTGCTCATACAAGGCCCGAAGCAACCCGGGAACGACATTGATGTGTACCGAAGCCATTAGTCGAAGAACTTCTACAGCTGTGGTCCCTAGCAGGTGTACGTGTGTGGGACGAGCACAAGCAGGAGGAATTTGACCTAAGAGCGATGCTTTTCGTAACCATCAATGACTGGCCTGCTCTTGGTAACATTTCGGGACAGTCAAACAAGGGATACAATGCATGCACACATCGTTTACATGAGCTCGAAGGTGATTATTTGGAAAAAGGTCGAAGGTCGTGTACCTGGGGCATCGTCGATTTCTTAGGCTTACCCATCCCGTAAGAAAGAAAGGCAAGCATTACAACGGTGAGGCTGATCACCGGAGGAAGCCTCCCATCATGATGGTGTTGATATATTTGGTATGGTCAAGGATCTAGATGTAATATTTGGAAAGGGTCCCGGCGGACGGTCCGTTCCGAATGACGATGCCGGACACGCGCCCATGTGGAAGAAGAAATCTATATTTTGGGATCTACCCTATTGGGAAGTCTTAGAGGTCCGCTCTTCAATCGATGTGATGCACGTGATGAAGAATCTTTGCGTGAACCTGCTAGGCTTTCTGGGTGTGTACGGGAAGACAAAAGATACACCAGAAGCACGGGAGGACCAGCAACGTCGGAAAGACCCCAAAAAGTTGCATGAGAGAGCTAAAGGACGTCATTTATCCAGCTACGCTCTTACAAAAGCAGAGAAGGAAATATTTTTTGAATGTCTTAGCAGTATCAAGGTCCCGTCTGGCTTCTCCTCCAATATAAAGGGAATAATAAATATGGAGAAGAAAACATTCCGAACTTGAAGTCTCATGACCGTCACGTGATAATGACACGGTTGCTTCCGATTGCATTGAGGGGGCTTCTACCGGAAAATGTTCGACTGCCCATTGTGAAGCTATGTGCATTCCTCAATGCAATTTCTCGAAGGTAATAAATCCAGAAATTCTACCGAGGTTGCGTGAATGATGTGGTCCAATGTCTCGTTAGTTTTGAGCTGGTGTTCCCACCATCCTTCTTCAATATTATGACACATCTCCTCGTTCACCTGGTCGATGAGATTTCCATTCTCGGTCCTGTGTTTCTACACAATATGTTCCCCTTCGAGAGGTTCATGGGAGTCTTGAAGAAATATGTTCATAACCGTGCTAGGCCCGAAGGAAGCATCTCCAAGGGCTATGGAACAGAGGAGGTCATTGAATTCTCGTGTTGACTTTATTCCTGACCTTAAGCCGATTGGTGTTCCTGAATCGCGGCATGAAGGGAGACTAAGTGGAAAAGGCACGCTAGGAAGGAAATCAATGATATGTAGGGACGGGATTTCTTTGACTCAAGCACACTACACAGTCCTACAAAGTTCCACCTTGGTGGCTTCGTATATCGGTGACCACAAGAACTTTCTACGCTCCCAGAACCCGGGGCAGTCGAACGATTGGATTAGACGTGAACACATGTCGACTTTCGGTGGTTGGTTGCAAAAACATCTCCTGAATAACAAACATATTGAAGATCAGTTGTACTTGCTGGCCCAGACACCATCTTCGACTGTAGAGACTTTCCAAGGGTACGAGATAAATGGGAATACATTTTACACGATCGTCCAAGATAAAAAAAGCACCAACCAAAACAGTGGTGTCCGGTTTGATGCAATAATGAATGAAGGCCCAAATGACACATATTATGGTTACATAGAGGATATATGGGAACTTGACTATGGACCTTCTTTTAAGGTCCCTTTGTTTAGGTGCAAATGGGTCAACAAAACAGGAGGCGGGGTTCAGGTAGACAAGTTGTATGGAATGACAACAAGTGGATCTCAACAATCTTGGGTATAGAGACGAACCATTCGTCCTAGCCAAGGATGTGGCCCAGGTTTTCTATGTGAAGGATATGTCTACCAAACCAAGAAAAAAGAAACATAAGGAAACAAATACATCAAACGATGAGCCAAAGCGCCACATAGTTCTTTCTGGAAAAAGAAACATCGTGGGAGTGGAGGACAAGACAGACATGTCAGAAGATTATAATCAGTTTGATGAAATTCCACCCTTCAGAGTGAACATTGATCCAAGCACCAAGTTAAATGATGAAGATGCTCCATGGTTATGGCCGAAGAAGATTAATTAAATGATGAAGATGCTCCATCATCAAGTTAATTGAAGAATGTTCATGGCACAAATGAGTATCTCAACATGGCAATCAATTTCCCATTTATTTTTGTGTAATCATGTAACTGTATGTAAGATATTACCCTCAGTCCCAGCCCACGCGTGCTCTCCCGCCGAGGTTTGACTACCGCGACCCCGATGCCAGCGACGATGATGACGGCGACTACGACGACTACAGTGGCGAGTACTATAGGGCTAGGCACGAGTATGACTGAATGACTCGAACAGTCGAATCCGGCCATGTATCTTAATTAATTTTCAGTTGAGCTAGGCACGAGTACTATAGGGCTAGGCACGAGTACTATCTGGCCATGTATCTTAATTAATTTTCAGTTGAGTTCGTACTTTAATTCCACATGTAATCTGGCGGGAAACTTTTCTCATCATCGGCGTTGCCACAACGACTTTATTGAAAATACAATAAAATAGATAAACAACTAGTCTAATCGATCTACTCGTCGTCGGAGGTTGTCTCGGTCCAAATGTCGTCCCACCGAGGGTCGTTGTCGGCCCAAGTTGTATTCGGGTTATCGAGCTCGAACACGGCGACGGCCCGACGATGGCGCCCGTTGGACCTGCGTTGTGCCCGGAGGTCGGCGAAGAACGCGGCGGTGTTGTCGACGTCGTTGGGGAACTGCGCCCTCCACCGGCGCATCAACTCCTCGTCGTGCTCGGCGATTGCGATCCGGCGCTGCACCTGGCGGTGGCGGCGACGGTCCTCGTCGTCGACGAGGCACGGCGTCGGCGCGAGGAACTCCGCCTCCTCTAGCGATTCGACGTCTGGGAAGTTCATGTCGCACCGTGGCCGCCGAAATCGCCATGCGACCACGTCGTAAGCGCGCGCCGCCAGCTCCGGGGTGTTGTACGTGCCGAGGGTGAGCCGGAAGCCACCAGCACGCATCTCGGCGTAGAACCTACCGTTCGGCCGCGCTCGGACGCCACGGAAACCGGACGAGCCGCGACGGCGCGACGGCATCCCGGCGACGAATGAACGGAGGCGACGGCGACGTGTGGTTCCGCGCGCACGCGGCGCTTTATAGCACAGCGACGCGGCAAGTTTGGCGACAGGTGGCGCGGGGAAGCGGCGGGGCGTGGCACGTGGAAGCGGCGGCGACAGGTGGCGCGGGGAAGCGGCGGGGCGTGGTAGGTGGAAGCGGGATCTACACGTCGCACGGCGGTGGCGGCGGGGCGAGGCACGTGGAAGCGGCGGCGACACGTGGCACGGGGAAGGGACACGTGTGGCGGTGGCGGTGGTGGGCAGTACACGGCGGTGGCCCGTACATGGCGGTGACGGTGGTGGCCAGGCGGTGGCGGTGGCGGTGGTGGGCGCACACGGCGGGGCCGACGGTGGCCAGTACACGGCGGTGGCGGTGGTGGGCAGTACACGGCGGTGGCCCGTACATGGCGGTGACGGCGGGGCGAGGCACGTGGAAGCGGCGGTGACACGTGGCACGGGGAAGGGCAGTACACGGCGGTGGCCCGTACATGGCGGTGACGGTGGTGGCCAGGCGGTGGCGGTGACGGTGGTGGCCAGGCGGTGGCGGTGGTGGGCAGTACACGGCGGTGCCGACGGTGGCCAGTACACGGCGGTGGCGGTGGTGGGCAGTACACGGCGGTGGCCCGTACATGGCGGTGACGGCGGGGCGAGGCACGTGGAAGCGGCGGCGACACGTGGCACGGGAAGGGACACGTGTGGCGGTGGCGGTGGGGCGAGGCACGTGGAAGCGGCGGCGACACGTGGCACGGGGAAGGGACACGTGTGGCGGTGGCGGTGGTGGCCAGTACATGGCGGTGGCGGTGGTGGGCAGTACACGGCGGTGGCCCGTACATGGCGGTGACGGTGGTGGCCAGGCGGTGGCGGTGGCGACAGTGGCCACTACACGGCGGTGGCGGCGGTGGACACGTGTGGCAGTGCGGTGGCTTTTTTTCATTTGAAATAAGGCGGGAATGAAATTTTTAAAAAAGTGGCCTTTGGACCCGGTTTGTATTACAAACCGGGACTAAAGGCCTTTTTGCGCGCGCAGCGAAAACGCAGCAAAAATGGCCTTTAGTCCCGGTTTGTATTACAAACCGGGTCCAAAGGGGCTTGGACCCGGTTGGTGCCACCAACCGGGACCAAAGGGGTATAAGTGCAACCGCTTCGTCTCCGCGGAGATCAATCCCGCGGAGACGAAGCCGCAGACGCGCAGACGAAGCCGCCAGGCTGCTGCTCCGCCGCGCGCCCACGCCGCCGCCGCCCAACTCCCGCGCCCGCGCCGTAGCCACCGCCGTTCGCCGCCACCGACGCCGTCCTCCGCCGCCGCCGACGCCACCTCCCCCTCCTGCCGCCGCGCGCGCGCCCCGGCCTCGTCCGCGTCGCCCGCCGACGCCCGCCGCCCGGTGCCGCTGTCGGCGCCCTCCGCCGCCGCCCGTCGCCTTCCTCTCCACCACGCCGCCGTCGCCGCCCGCGCCCGTCGCCTTCCTCTCCACCGCGCCGCCGTCGACGTCCTCGATCTCCGCCGGCGCCAAGCAAGGTGAGCCCCCGGCCACACCCTTTTTTTTAGTTTTTTAGATTGTTAGATTATTGTTAGTATTAGAAATTGTTAGATTTTTAGATTTTTAGAAAATTTGGATTATTGTTAGTATTAGAAATTGTTAGATTTTTAGAAATTGTTAGATTATTGTTAGTATTAGGTGTGTTAGTAAAATTAGTTAATGTGTTAGGTGTTAGTAAAATTAGTGTGTTAGTAAAATTAGTTAATGTGTTAGGTGTTAGTAAAATTAGTTAGTGTGTTAGTAAAATTAGTGTTAGTAAAATTAGTTAGAGAAAAGTTAGAAAATTAGTTAGTTAGTGTTAGTAAAATTAGTTAGAAAAAAGTTAGTAAAATTAGTTAGAAAAAAGTTACAAAAGTTACAAAATAGATTCATTTGTGTCGGCGCCGCCCCCCGCGCGCGCCGACGACTTAGACCGTGGCGGTGCCGAGTCCGTAGCGGTGCCGCCGCGACATAGACTTAGGGTCGCGAAATAGAGAAAGAGCGAGCGAGGAGGAGCGCCGAGTCCGTGGCGGTGCCGGTACTGTCGGCGCCCCTGCCGACGCCCCCAAAACAGGGTCGTGGAACGCGGCGTTAGTACAAAAGTAGTGAAGTTTTTTATTTAGCACAATATCATATTTTTTATTTATATTAGTACATATATGATTTGTTTTCGTAGCTACGATGCCGCGACAGCCGCCGCGCCGTGGTCTGACTCTTCTAGAGGAGATGGAGCAGATGGGGGAGGTCCGGGACTGGGCTCCGCCGGGGTGGCACTGGGAGGTCTTAGCTTCCGGGTCGCGCACCTTGGTGCGGAATCCGGGTCCCGTTGTCGACCCGGATATTCTTTGGTGGAGGTCTTATGGGCCACGGTCGTTTCGAAGGAGGCCGGCCCCGCCGGAGGAGGTAGCTCAGCCGCATTGAAGCGGAGGACCAGCACGTTCGCCGTTACATGTACGCGTTAGACAACATGTATAGGACCGGATGGAGCGTTATGCGGGGATCTCATGTTAGCTATGCTCCCGTTGTTGTTCCGTGGCTTTGGGGGCACACCCAGCGTGGCTCAGGACCCGGTCGGCGCCCTCTAGGACCCGGTCTGCGCGGTTGAGTGGTTGTAGTAGTGATTGATATGTATTAGGGTTAAATAAACATGAACCCGATCTATGTATGCATGTAAGCTGCAGATATCGCTTTCAGCACTATATTATCGATCCTTAGTTAAGAACTACACATATGTAACTCCATTTTCAGTTTTCTGCATTATCCTTAATTTGATCATATGATGGTTCCTATGTATAGCTTGCAGGTCGTTGTAGAAAGCATGGACAGAGATGAAATTCAAGAAAATTTCATGGAGGAACTCATAGCAAACGGTACTCTGGATGATCGCGACGACGACGTTATTCCAGATGATGGCGGTGACGATGTCACCGCAACTTATTTGAATGACTCCGGTGAGGGAGCGGAGGATATTGAGGAAGAAGATCCTAGTGGCGCCGGTGAGGAACAAGATCATCATAATGGCTCCCGAACTGTAGTTATCACCGAGGTATATAAATTAATTAAGCCGCTGTTGATCGACTATATGCATTAACTAATGAAATTGTACTCGACTATGAACTATTTCTTTTTTAGCCCTCCGGATCGAGCACTTCTTCCGTAAAGTCGAGGAAGCGAGGCCCGGCCAAAAAGTTGGATGACGGTGTTAGGCACGACATCACCCACATCGAGAAGGATGGTAAACCGATTGCTCCAGAGAAAGGTGCAAAGTCATTTATAGCTCAATGCGGAGTGCTTGTTAGGGACCACGTCCCGATCACCGTTCGAGAATGGCACAAGCCGAAGGGACTAGTGCTGTCTGCAGAGGAAGAAGCTCAAGGTCTTTATATCGATGATGTAGCCAAAAACAGCATTATGAACAAGCTCATGTCACATTTCAACATAGTACCCGAAGAGGGGGTGACGCTGAAAAGGCCAAGATGGAGCAGGCCCTCCGCGAGTTTGGCAAGAAGAAGATGGCCGAACTATTCAAGAGCCACAAGAAAAGATTGCGCCGCCTTATCAAGTTAAAGAAGACTCTGGACAAGTGAGAAGGTAAAAATCACTGGGACGAATTCGTGAAGTACAGCACGGAGTCAGAAGAATTTAAGAGAAGGTCGGAAATAAATAAGGCAAATGCTGCGTTGAAGCTATATCACCAAATTCTGGGTCCAGGTGGATACAGGGCTAACCGTCCTAAGTGGCAGGCAGCTGAGGCGGAACTGACCAGTAAAGGGATCAGATTAGGGACACACGGTTGGATCGAACGGTGCAAGGAGTGGTTCTACGGGATTGGGGGAACGTTGGATCCAGAAACAGGGAAGTGCATCTATAAGAAAGCTCATCTGAAGGTTCCCATTGATGCCCTGGAAAAAGCACATAGGGACGTGGAGGCGGGGTTGTTCCAGCCCGAAAGAGAGAACGATGAGCTGACACGCGCCCTTGGGAACAAAGAACACGGCGGACGAACACGAGGCACAGCAGGCTCCGTTCCGTGGAAGTATGGCTTTCCTGCGGAAAGGAAGAGATTTCCGATAAAAGCCATGAGAGGAGGAAGGCAAGGGAAACAGACCGCCTGGCTAACTTAGAGGAGGGTATGAGCACCATGCAAGCCCAATTAACCATGGTAACCCAAGTACTTACATCTCAGATGGCTCGGGGGCAGGCTGTAGATCCTGCACTGCTCAATGCCCTCGCCCCGCTGCAATCTCAACCACACCGGAAAAGCAGCGTGGCTTCCTCTCAGCAGGTGGATAATGATGATGATGATGACCAGGTGGTCGAGCCTCCTCGTGGATGATCTCACTGAGAGCCGTCCTTGTGAGCTGCATGTTAAAGTTTTCAACCTATCCTTCAAGGCGGCGGTCGGCATTCTCTTACCTACAAGGTCTTACCATTGCCGTCCGGTCCAAGACGACTTTGCTGTTGTGATGGTGGATGAAGTGT